>NC_083634.1:1663317-1994567 GCF_963584025.1 Labrus mixtus
AGGGTCGCAATCATTATTTTTTGGGGCAATTTTTTTTTCATTTGATAGGACAGCTGAAGAGAGACAGGAAATGCTCAGAGGAGAGAGTGGGGGATTTCATGCAGCAAAGGGCAGAGGTAGGATTCGAACCCGCGGCTACTAGAATGACGATTACAGCCTCTGCACATGGAGCGCGCAACATAACCGCTAGGCTATCCAATGTCCCAGATTGCATAGATGCCTAGATGTAAAAAAAAAAAAAAACATGTAAATAATTTTACATTATGAGGTCGTCTAATTTGTGAAAACATACCTACAACTAAATAAAATAAAATGTTCAGTGCACATTACATGTTATAACATTGAGTATATAATAGTGCAATGCATGAAAGAAACTGTAGAGACAGATGCATGGTGTTAAAAATATATAATAAAATTCTACTAAAGTGTACAGTACACCATCTGCACAGCACTAAAAAAAATGATGGAATAACAAAATCTTTTAAAAGATTTCCTTGCGCATAATTGGATTTTAAAATTTCAAAGCACCTGTTTCTCGCTGCCATATTTGATGTGGCTGCCATTCAACATCTGTCACTCAGTGAAATCGGGTATCAGCAGGTATCAGGTTGCATTAATTTTCCTTCCTCCGCACTTATCAGGCAAAAAATTCCTGCATCATCGCGGTGCGCACAAACGACACACACGCATACATTCATGGTGGCACACTGAACCTTGAAATGCTATCTTACCCCTCTCATCTAATCTAAGAGAAATATTTGTGTGTTGATTACGAGGTAGAGTGCTGGGGAAAATATGCCCAGAGCTTGAAAAACATGAAAAGCTGAAACTGTCGAACAAATACAGAACACAAGAAAGTCATGAGGGACATCACACACTGCAGAGATCTTCTATTCCTCTCTCTCCCTCTCTGTCCCAGTATTCCTCCTCCTGCCTGCTCTCTTCGTTCCATCTTTTTTAGGCATTTTTTCCCCCTACATGGCAGATGAAAAGAAGTGAAAAGAGCATTTGCACACCTGAGTGAATAGAGCTTGCAGGTGCGTGGGAGGAGAGCTTTGGGAATCGAACAGGGTCTCTCACTCTCTTTCTCTCTTTGTGTTTCCTGCACACTTTCTCTCACTCCCGAGGTGTTTTTACAGCGCCTGTGTTTGTATTGGAAATGTGTGCGAGTGCGAGACAGTGTGCATACATGAATGTGTGTGTTTGTGTGTGTGTGTTTAACATTTGTTGCACTGTTCCTATTGTGAGCGCTGAACGCTCTTGGCGCTCGGTCTGTATTTAAAAACAACCATCAGGTTTTGGGTTGACGCGACCTTTACTTACAGATTGTTCCGTCCGATACAAACGCTTGGCCTGGCTCGCCTTGATGACCTCAACAGGTCTTCACACAGCCTAACTCCAAACAAGCCTTCTGGATAAACCAAAACAAACTGTGCTGCGCCATTTGCGGTCACTGCAAGGCAGTAACAATAAACAGGCCCCGAGGCCTGCACAGCAGCCAGGCAGGACAAAGACACAGCAATGACACACACACACACACACACTCACACATCATGTGACAACACTAAGCATAAATGTAACCATAATTCACATAACACAAGATGCCACACAAGTGGTGATGAAGGAAAAATCCAGTGACACACTACAAAAAATGACACAAATTAAACTAGTAAGCTTAAAAAGGAAAAATCCCCAGAAGTGTTTTTTTATCTGACAAAGTTGAAAAAGTGGATTTAGTAAAAAAAAAAAAAAAAAAAAAAAAGTCAAAAAAAGTTCATCTATGTGTCATCATTTCCATAAAACAACGGGTTCATTTGGTCATTTTTTACAGTGTACGTCCTGTACTGTATCCACCCGCGGACCGGATAACACACAATTCTCAAACTTAATTACTCAAAACACACCCGCCCAATCATCGCCATCATCACAGAAATAAACAAACACACTCAAGCACAATCAGAAATCAGCCATGCAATCATAACACCCCCCCCCCCCCCCCCCCAACACACACACACACACACACTCACTCACACGTACACACACTGCAATAAATAAAACACACACACACTCTCCGTCCTCTAATCCCCAGCGTTCCTTTCTCTCCCTCGACTTACCGATGATGTAATAGTCGTGCATGCTCTTGAACTCGTGGCCCCAGAGGTTAGGCGAGAACTCCTGGAACTTGATGGTGAAGCGGCGCTCCCGGATGGGCTCGTCGCAGGTCAGCACGATGTTGGGCGGACCCATCACCTCGCAGCGGTCCGCCTGTTCCCGCGTCGACACCAGGTACAGCTTGTAGAACTCGTACTCGGGCGTGGACCTGGCGGTGTCCATCGGAGGGCAGATGAGGTCCAGCCGGTCCCCGATCTGAGGGTACAGAACGTAGCCCTTATCGTCCTTGAATCTGGAAAGCGAAGAAGAATAAAAATAATGATTAATTAAAAGTCTTTTGACTCCTCAAACAGCAATAAAAAACCAGTTCACAGCCACCTGTCCTTGCTTCTGAATGAGTAACAGATGGGTCCTCTACACCTCTTATATCTCCTACTTCTTATTTCCTCTCCTTGACATGGAACAGGTGCCTTTACAGAGGGGGGGCTGCGGAATTAAATCTTTTACCGCACACGCTCATGAAATCCCCTGTTGAACCCACGAGAAGGACGAAGAAAAAAAACAAAAAAAAAGCAAAGGAAATATTACCACCTGTTGATGATCCACATGGGAAACATAAGCACCAATCCACAGCAGAAAAGGGATTTGAAGAAAAACATTTATATATGCCTCTCCCTGTGAGCTACTTAGAAATGACCTCCAGTTCAGGGATATATTTGAGTAGTCAAAACCCTCTACATTTTACATTCTAGAACAAAACATGGCAAATGTTTGCAAAATCACACCAAGAGCAGGAACGTCACTGCTTTTAAATTTAAAGCTTGACATTTGCTTGAGGTCACTGCTAAACAAAAAATGCTGCAGGCAAAAGTTGTGATGTATGCACACATGTGAATACACACATCTGCACTCTCAGGTCTTCTTCTTCCATTCACCTCACTGCACCACCTGCCCGCCTGTCCTGCACCACCTGCCCGCCTGTCCACCATGGGGTCCAGGGCCTTCAGCCGCTCTGCCCCTCCACCTCTGGAACTCCCTCCCACCACAAATCCGTAATATCGACTCTCTCTCCATTTTCAAATCTCATCTCAAAACACATCGTTTTAAACATTCAGTCTGATCATTCTCCACCCGGTCTCATAACTTCTTTACATCCTGAACATTTCTGTTTTTAATGTTAATGTTATCATTGTGTTGTTACTTTGTTGTTTTTTTATCTCTGCTCTGTAAGGTGACCTTGAGAGTTCTGAAAGGCGCCTTTAAATAAAATGTATTATTATAATTATTATTATAAGACATTCATTATAAATCTTAAACAAACTAGCTGCAACACCCGATAAAAACCTTTTTTTTTATGCAATGCAAATGTTCCTTCAGCTCTCATTTGTCTGTTTCATACTTGGACGTGAGCACTATGGCAGGATCATAGAGGAAGGAACAGAAAGACAAACTAACTGCTGCAGATCAGCGGGATGAAGCTGCCAGTTCCTAAATTCAGGTGCGCACAGTTAATTAGTTTACAAATGAGCTGTTTTGATGTGAGTCTGTCATCCACTTCTGACGTGCAGATGAATGATGTGCAGTTTGTTTATCGCTTAACTGGGCGATTTGACACCTGTCATTTATGGAAGAACACGCAGCATTAAGAGATTCAAATATCAAACAAATTAATATATTTATGGTTTATTTCAAGATTATTATACTTTCAATGCAGCTATCAGTATTGGTTGGAAGCATTGGTTTTAATGGTGTTAAAGGACGTCTTCACATTGAAATTTGGAATGACTTCAGGTGCATAACCAGTAAGAAGCAGACATGAAAAGTGTTTTTCTAGTATGGTTTTGGAGGACTGGTGGGCCCACTGAGGGCTTTCCAGAGCAGAGAATATGAAACGCAGCAGTCAGAGGGGCATAAACGCAACAAATGACTCAGACGCTGTTATTCCCCTCACAGCACAGGGCCATCTCTAACTGATAAGGGCCAAATACTGTGAGTTATCAACTTTGGTCCAGGGGCTTGTGATGACTTTAACTCTCCGCCTTAGCATGCTTTGCTAACAGCGGGGGAAACCTAAAAAAATAGTCTGTGCACATCCACAGTGACTTTATCTCAGGTTAAAACAAATGTCACCACTAAGAGAGATAAGAGAAAGTGTTTATAGAAGGAAAAGATTTTTAAAAAGAGGGAGGAGAGTTTCTGGATTTTCTCAACTAGTAGCATCGTCCCAGAATGCAGAATGACACTTTGATGTAAAGTGGGAGGAAGTGAATGGCAAAAATGTTAAGAAGCAAATTTCAGTCACACCCCGACCCCCCACCCCCCCAGACCGAGATGCTTTTTCTGCTTCCAACAAATCCACATGAACACTCGGGAGTCACACCACTCAAACCCGCTTCATTATTCTCTCTGTTCTGCTGTCAGACAACTGTTCGACCAATTAAAGAATTCAAAAATACAGGATCACAAACGCAGAAACAGGCCGAGAAATTACATTTGTATAACTGTGCTGTTAAATAGACAAAAAAATAATTCCCTCTGCTGTCTCATTAGCGACACTTTCATTTGTGATACACACAATTACTATTGTTTTTTAAAGCTTTACTGGAAAGCTGACAAAATGTCACGCCTATAATTATACAAAATAAGAGTGACCGATTTGATTTCTATTCAATGACTTCATCTAAAAAAAAAAAAAAACACAACTTTCATTTTCATACATAATTCTAATTGGTCATGGCTTTGAGAGCCAGGCAGGGTGCTACATGCTCCACATGAAAACTAAAGAACCAGAATTTAATTAAAGTGTCCCTTGATTTATTTATCCTCTTAATAATCCCTGAAGCTCTTAAGAACACTGCATCCAACATTTCCCAAAATGCAACTTTGTACCGTTTATATTCTATACTGCTAAATGACTTGTTTAATGAAACTCCACTCTAGCAGTTTTAGCTGATCAATGAGTAAAATCCATGGAAATGCTAGTCAAACTTTGCTCAAACAGCTTCACATTTTCTCCACTGTCCATGCATGTCACCCCTTTAAAGGCTCTATGACTCCCCAAGGGTGCTAGCCTTGAAGTTGTCCTGAATAACACCCAACAAGACTGAAGCCTCACCAATGGCTTTTAGCACAGCTGTGTTTTTAGCTAACATGCTTACAGGCCCATGTCTCAAGACGTAAACTACTGTTCAGCATGTTTTTACAGCATATTATAGAGGTTGTTAGCATGCTAATATTAACATGCGCCTTAGTTACACTCATAACTTGTACATTGAATTAATCAAAACATCAGTCATCAGTAGTTTTGCTGTGGTTGTGAAGCAAAACACTGGACGACTAATCATTGTCATCTTGAGAGCCACATTGTTAGCATGGCTACATTTCAGATGAGATAAAACAGGCTTACATGAAGCAAATGTTTGGCAGACAAATATTTGCCAGTGATAATTGGAGAGAGAGGGGCTGAGCTCGCTGTGTAAAAGAGACATTGTGTGATAAGGGGAATGATAATACTGGACGCTTTATAAGTGTTTCTAGAAAGATTAGTTTGTTGTACCTAGCTGCGTCTTGCCGACTACAACCCCCTCAACTTCTACCTGTTAGCACGGTGCGCTAACAGCCTTACACC
Organism: Labrus mixtus; assembly: GCF_963584025.1. Lineage (NCBI taxonomy): Eukaryota > Metazoa > Chordata > Actinopteri > Labriformes > Labridae > Labrus > Labrus mixtus. The sequence goes on from NC_083634.1 coordinate 1,669,058, forward strand.
TGCTGCAAATTGAGATGTAAGCCTTATCTGTTGGTGTTTTGGCTGGCGGCGTACACCGGAGGGGAACTTGAGAAAGCAGACTTAGCAGCGGAAAAGCTTTCGCTGAGGCTGGCCCAGAGGCCTGCTGGGAAGCTACTGTTCCACTTCTCATTACCCAGGTCACTCGGGGTTATCAGGCAATACTTAGACTGGAGAGGTAGGCACTCAGCTTCACTCAACACGTACACACACACACACACACACACATTTTTCACCTTCCTCTCGGCCTCAGACAGGAGAGCACAGGCACTCACACCATTTATAGAGTATGAACTGTAAACATGCTGCTGGTTCCTGAGGCTTCTGCTCCAAAACCTAAACAGAAAAATCTATTCAACACACACAAACACAGACACACACACACACACACACACACACACACACACACACACACACACACACACACACACACACACACACACACACACAAATGCCCTTCTGCTAAACAAAAAAAGGTTTGCCCAAATACATCCACCCACATCCAAACACACAGGTTTAGTTTTCCCTAAACATTAACGCTGACGACACACATGCAACACACAGTTACACACACACAGACAATTGCGCACACATTTCTAAAAACAAGCACCTTTTGCTTCCTGCATGACGCATTCTGTGAGTGGTATCTGATGGTACCCTGAGTCACAGTCGAGCTGCACTGCAGGATGGCAGCGCAAACACACACACACACACACACACACACACACACACACACACACACACACACACACACACACACACACACACACACACACACACACACACACACACACACACACACACACACACACACACATACACACACACAGAGGACGATATGACTGTTGAGGTAAAATGCCATCGGGCAGGTGCACTGCTCAGAAAAAAAAGAAAGACAGAAAGAAAGAGAAATCAGTGAAGTGAGAGAGAGAGAGAGAGAGAGAGAGGGTGGGGTGGTGGTGGTGGAAAAAAAAAGATATTGAACATGTCAGGAAAGGTTTGTGGCAACAACAAAGAAAGGTGGAGCACAAGAAGAAAGTAAAGACAGACACAAAGAGGGAACACTCAACAGAAGGAAAAGACCCTAAAATGTAGAGAAAGACGAGAGAAGCATGGTGGATGGTGAAAAAAGAAATTGCAGTAAATTCCTGCAACAGAACTCAATTTTCTGATATGCGGCATGTTCAGGGTGTCAGATTTGCAGAGTTAACCCCAGTTAACCTAGTGTGTGTGTAAGTGAATGATAGCTTGTGTGAGCGCACTGTAAACAGGACAGGGTAAAGGGAGACCTTGTTGCAATCCAATCATGTTGGTGGAGAGAGAAAAAGAGTGTGTATTTATCTCACCGTTCACACTTTAACTCTCCTCTGTGTGACAGTGAGAGTCTACAAACCGAGGCTGCGTTCACACAGCAGATATGGTGATGTACAACGATTCACACATTGTTTTAAAATCTACCTTTTAAAGTCCAGGCTTTAAAAAAAAAAAACGGGTAGTTTGTGAGCCGCGCGGTCAGGTTTGCTGCTTCGGTGGAGGAGAGAGGAGAGAAAAGTGGAGTGGGGTGGACTTATAAACATTTTTATGGAGTTCATCTGTGACCACATCTAAATAAATCATCCCATTCAGACACAGCCTTTGGCACTACTACGTTTTCCCTTTACTCTTTTCTTTTTTGGCTGCATTTTACTCTGAGAGAGTCTCTGTCTGAGTGTCTGTTTTTTTCCTCTCTCTCTCTCTCTCCTCTCTCACTCTCCCTCATCTCTTTTGCTGTCCACTCTCTCCCTCTCCCTCCTTCCCCTTTTTTTCTCAGCCATTAACAATAGGTCCATTCATGTGGCCACACTTTGAAACATGGCGTGGGGGGTTGGAGTGGGCCAGAGGTGACACTGAGGGGGGAGAGTGAGGGGGGGAGGGGGAGGAGCTTTCCTCTCTTTTCTTTCTCCGCAGCTCTTTTATGAGGGAAGAAACATCATTTTCTCAACCCAAGTGTCGCTCCGCCGTGACCCCTGAGCTGTGCTGAGAAGACTCAAGTGTCAGCCTCCATGACCCCCCCCTGTGACCTCTCACACCTCCTGCTTTTCACCCTCCCGTCATCCTCCTCAACTCTCCTTTCTACCACTCTTTAAATGCTGCTGTCAACAATTACACTTTTTATACTAAAAACCACAAAGATGATGTTTTTTAGTTATCAAATTCCCAAAAGAATTGAAGATAAATCAAAACGTTGCAGTTATGAAAGAGAGTTAATATGCCTGTTCATGCAGCCCAGATGCTGTGCGTGCTTTTTTCGGTGACCTATGTGGGTTTTTTTTCTTGTCCATCTGCATGTTGTCTGCTGTTGTACCTGCTCTGGGCGGCATATCGGACAGCTCCAACATTTCCAAGATTCCACAGCGGCAACCCGAGCCATGTCCGGACCGAAGCCCGGGCACACAGGTGCAGTCAGCGGCCGGGGCAGGGGGGGGGGGGGGGGGGGAGAGACAAGGGAGGGTGTGTGTGCGAGAGTATGTCTGTCTGAACATGAGAATATGAAGGGGCGGGGGATAAGGGAGGGCAGACAAGAGGGAAGCGCTGAGTCTGTGACAGAGAAATAAAAAAAATAGATAAGAGAAAAAGAGGCGAAAAACAAAGAGAGAGAGGTGGGATTTAAAAAGTGATAAAACAAACACATAAGGACAAAGAGAGAGCAAGAAGTGGGACAGATTGCAACAGAAAAAATGGTGTGGAGAAATGATGCTCAAGAGCAGAAAACAAACAGAAGGAGGATTAAGAAAAAGGAGAGAGGAAGGACACTGGAGTTGGCAGGGAGCACAAAAAATAAACTAAAAAAATGAAATCAGCGTGGAGGATTTACTCCAAACTCCACATCAACTTTGACCTCCTCCATCCTCTGTGGGGGTTTTGTCCTTGAGCTAACCACAACCTGGTGTGAGCGGGAAGCGGAGGAGAGACAGCAGAGGACCGATCTATTAGGGAATAATAAACGATGGCGGTGTTCAGTTCTGTGGCGGGCGGGGGGGGGAGATTTATGGCGGGCCCTGCGCATAAAGCTGTCTGCACTAATCTCATGGTATACACAGTGTAATCACGCTCACAGGCGTCTGAGTGCACCCCCCCGCCCCCTTTTAATGTACACACGCTGTCCAACGCACGGCAGGGGAGCATGCACGCTAAAGAGTAGCAAACCGATCGGCCACGGGAGGAATACACACTCTATAGTGCAAGCGTGCACAAACACACACACGCTGAGCTACAACACCTGCAGGCCATCTAGTAGCTGTCTAAAGTTAATCCGCTGGGCCTCATTTACTGGAGAGGTGCTTTCCACAATGAGCAAACACACTCACACACACACACAGAGGAAAACGCCCATTTTGAGGATGTCATTAATGTCCACATGGGATCTTTAAACCTCACTTTTGCCTCAGAGTTTACTCAACTCCAGTAAATGTTGATTTTCTTTCAAGAATGAAGTTTAAAAGAAGTTGATAGAATAAAAAAAATGACTCCATGAGTATGAATTAAGTGATTCAAGAGATTTGGAAATGTAAAACTGATCCAACTGACTGACTGTTTTACCTACTTTAAGAAAATATTATTTTAAGCCTCAGCGCTGGATTAATTCACTTGCTTGTGGAGTTTTCACCCACACAGTAAAGGGACTGCATATGCTATCACTTTCCACTGCTCTGCTGCAGCAATCAGTCCTCCTATATGCTGCGAAACTGAGAAACATCAACAATACATAATGAAAAACATATGGTTTGAAACACATCTTAACATGAATCAAGGTTATGCACAATCTGTCTCTGACACAGCTTTCTCAGAGAGAGGAGCTCAATCAACTTGACCTGTTGTGCTCGGCATGTCTCACCTAACATCTTCCGCCTGCTGCTCCATCTGATGCTTTACAATGAAAGATTCAGGAGCTTTCAGATTTTTACTCGTGTTGCCTTCTTTCATCTTGACCTCATCTTTGATCGGTACTGTAATCGAAAAGAGCTTTTTTTCAATCCTGGTACAAGAGCGTTTGAAGAGCGTTTTTGCTGGCTGAACTTGACGCCCTGCATAAAAAAAAAAGCTATTATGATCCATAGTTGTATCAGTGTGTGAGGCCAGCTCATAAAATATTACTGAATTAGGTCTTAAGTCATATCTCTGCTTCAGAGAATTACAATGTTTTATCCAGAGACCTTAGATCCCCACTCTAGCTTTCTGTTACACTCAAAGAAATGATTTAAATCCTGTTTTATCTTTGACACAATATTTGTCTTAAACTGTTCTTGGAATTAATAAGCAATGAGGAGTTTAGTTATTTGAAATCATCTAAGAGGATTTTTTTTTTGCTAGCAGACTGCAGCTTCTGCCACCATCAGTCCAGAGACAGACTGCTTTAAAATATCCATAATCATTATTAGTGTCTTCATTAAAGAACCATATACCCTGGAGAAGGGCTGGAGAAAGTGGTCTTTGACCGTGTGTATAGAGCTGGAGAGAGATGGGGATACATTTGTACGAGGTAGAGGGAGACAGAGAGGGGTTCGGAGGAGACGGGGGGGGGGGGGGGGGGGGGGGGGGAGTGATAATGTAAATTGATGAGAGCTTGAGTCTCTCTAGAAGGCATGGCCCAGATACCACCGAACATTTCTATTATGGATGAAATAGTGGGATGGATGTGAGTTCACTGAGGGAGGTGGAGCGGGGAAGAAAGTTATCCTAAAGTTAAAGAAAATAAAAAACGATATCCCCTTCAACCTAGCCAGTTTCTGGCTGGGCGGTCAGCCCAAAAATACCAAAATGTCACACTTAAGAGCTTTGCACAAAACATAAAAAAATGTTTCCATTTCAAGGATTTTTTTTCTTCTTGTTGATCATTTGATAATTTTCAACCTACAATCAATGATACCTTTTATGAAACCAAAAGAGCCTGTGACTGTGAGTGATAAGAAAGGGGTCAATCAAGTTATGAACCAGCAGAACATCACCTCCAACTCTGCTGTTCTCCTCAGTATCTCACAACTTTTCAATTGTTTCACAAATTACCTTCACACCAACTAAACTACAAAGCTGTTTCATCAAATACTACTTGGTCATCTACAAAAGAAAGACAGAAAAGTTAGAAACTAGCTTGTGAACAGTCAAAAAACAAGCAGCTAAAAAAGCTGTCCTTGCTTCTGTGGTGACCAAAAAAAGACAAATCAAAAATTGGATTGATATGAATCTGGAGGACTGAAACACAACATGTGCTAGCATAACAACAAAATTATAATATTTCAGAGTGGTCATTTCAATATGTTCTTTTGCTTTACAGCGGCCAAAACACGAAAGATATCTTTTAATAATGCTTTGAGCTACAGATATGGAGTGAAAAACAGAATGCTAACTGAGCTAACAAGCTAGCCAGCACCAAACCCAGAGACACAAAGTTAGCAAACAACTTGAGAATGACGTTTAGCTTCTAGCTGAATTGAAAAATCAGGTTGACACAAACACAACTGATGCTACCAAAGCTAAATAAATAACAGCTAGCAAGGGGGGAATATTAAAATTTTGTGTTTTTAGTTTAGTTTTTTTGCTGTCAAATGTTCAAAAAAATGCAAAAGGCAATTTTAGCTTGAAGCTGAGGATCACTGGATGTTTAATAAACTAAAAACCTAGCCAGCATACATCTGGTAGAACTGTTAAAAAGCATCTAGCTTTAGCAAATAGCTTGAGAACAATGTTAAGCACTAATAGTTAAGAAGCTAATCTAGCCTTAGCGTGGATATCTGACACTGCTATCTTTGCAGGAGTTTGCTAACACAACAGGATAATAATGTTTAAACGTGGTTTCATCACTTTATTGTCGTGTTTTCAAGGGGTCAGAAAAAAAAAACTGGTGCAGCTTAAAGCTACATAAACAGAGTAGAGACTACTGGATGTTGAAGTGTTAGAAAAGGAAGGCGAGTCAGAACAAGAGATTAGTCGACTATGACGAGCGGTGTGAACAAGAAAAGAGGAGCACAAGGTTGATGTAAAGTCAGTGAACGCTGCAAAGCCCTCAGGAATGCTGGTGGTGAGAAACGACAGCGGCGGTAATGGTTTCCATATGGTGTGAAAGGAGGGTTAGAGAGAGAGAGAGAGAGAGAGAGGAAAAAAGAGAGGTAGTGCAGAGGGAGATAAAGAGACTTTTAAGAGAGAGAGAGAGAGAGAGAGAGAGAGAGAGAGAGAGAGAGAGAGAGAGAGAGCTGGGAGGTGGCAGTCAGCAGGTAGGGATGTAGAGCGTCGTTTGAATAGTTAGATGGCATCCTGGGACTTTGAAGGTAACCGCGCCCTTGTCATCACACTTACACACACACTCGCACACACACACACACTCGCACACACACTCGTCCTCCTGTCCAGAGGCGGTCCAGAATGCCGCAGCGTCGTTGTCACATCCAGTATATATCACACCCTGCATAACCACAGAGACACAGGATGGAAGCACGCTGGACGCCTTGGCATTTGCAAAGAGCACACATTGTGTCTGTCCTATAATCACACACACACACACACACACACACACACACACACACACACACACACACACACACACACACACACACACCCTTCATCTCCCTTGAAGCTCTGCTCCTGCTGTGTTCGATACATTCCATACGATACAATGCAGCAGACGAGCGTATCGCATTAAGTTGAAACTTGTAGCTGCGCCATGAACAGAAACTAGAACTAACTAAGCAAACCTGCGGTGAAAGACTTCTCCGCGTCTTTGAACAAATGTGAACAACGCAGCTATATTCAGGTCAACAGAAACTTTTCTCAAGCAAACATCTCCCGCTCTCTTTCTCCTCATCCCTTCTCATTTGCATCCTTGTTTCTTTTTCTTTCTTTACTTCATGTTTCAGCTCCTGCATCTCAAGCAAGAACTTTTGTTCCCGGGCTTCTTTTGACTCCTCTAAACATGCGTTCTCTGCTCTATATTCAATGTCTGTTTCTCACCAAACACCACCAGCCTTTGCTCTGTTTCTCATTTCTACACCTCTTTATACCTTCCTTTTCCATCTTTTTTTTTTCACTCTAGCAAACAGTATGTCACCTCACTTGTTTGCAGATTTTTCCTTTTGTTTAGTTTGTTAAAAAAAAAGACGTAAGACGTACAGAAATCTAAGAATTTATGACTATTAGTAAGGAAAACGTGATGTAAAAAAACAGCATATTAAAATCCACAGTAGGGAACCCTTGGGGCATTGTTGGAACATGCTTTTATAGTCTCAGACTTTAAATGCTCGGTGTAGCCGAGTGATGTCTTTTTTTTAACTTTCTATTAAAATTCATTTTGTTTCACCATTTTTCATTAATGTTCCTCTTTTAATTATGTCTTGTCGTGCGTCTTGCGTCTTTGATTGTTCTTCGACGCATGATTGTGTCTTCAGGGTGTTGTTTTATTTTTACACATGCGCTTCTTTTTTTGGAGATCAACACAAAAAAAACTGTTCAAATAAGTTGTCACTGTCATGTGGGAACTTAAAAACTTCAACTTTTCCTCTGTGAGCTTCGCTGAATACATTTACTAATTATTATTTTTTTGCAGCTTACATAACAACTGTATAAAAAAGTCCTGATCGTGATTAATACTTCCTTTTTGGTAACTTGTTGGTTTTGTTTAAATCAAGATATAATTTTTTAACAATAACACAACTCAGAGAACCTTATACTTTAGAAGCTTTTTTATCGATGTAATCAATACCCCAAATTGTTTTTGCTTGTGCTCCTGTTGAAGGCTATGTTGTGGCTCATTTAATTTTTCTGTAATTTTTCACCGGCATCAGCTTAGTTTGGCACCATTTCATACTTCCGTTTCAAAATGAACACGATGACATGTGCTAACCAGCGGCAGTAAAGTCATACTGGAGACATTTTAGTGTCTAAACTGAAGGAGTTGTTTTACGGGTGAAACTCGACCGTTCCTCTGGGAGGTCATGCAAACTTAAAAATCATACTTTTGACATCCTTTCTCATGGCTACAATATTCCCTGTCTACTTCTTTTTTCTCACTCCTGAACCACCGTTTCTTCCTGCTCCTGTGTCTCACCTCCCCCTCCTCATTTTCCCCCTTTTCAGCATGTACTCTGGATGATTTGCAGCAGTCTGGATTGGTCCCATTAAGGTGGTCTAGTGGAGGTGTGCGATGATAGAGCACTGCGGGTCCTGACAGCTCATTGTGTGTGTGTGTGTGTGAGACACAGAGAGAGAGAGAGAGGGAGAGGAAGAGATTGAGAGGGCCCCCCCAGTTCAAAAATGGATACACCTACACGTGAACCCCTCAGCAGAGGCTGAAGGAGACCCCTGAGACACATGCAGAGCCCCACACTCCCTCTGAGGTCTGAGTGTGTTTAAGTATATAGACTCAGGATGACATATACACACACACATACATGATAGTGGCAGCTGGTGTTTATGCCATGGCGTGTGAAAAGTCTTTGAGCTTCGACTCATTCCCTCCAACCACCTCACTAATTTAATTAGGTCACCCAGGGCTCTGGCGGAATGAAGGTTATAATGCATGCAATGGCTCTCAGTCCCATTCTCTATGCCTCATACACACACACACGCACACACACACACGCATACATACACACCGAAAAAGAACCATCCAAGAGCCGTCCCTTGGGGAGTGAAGAAGTGAGGTGAGACGCTGACCTGCCACAGTGTGGGTCACCTACATTTTCCAAAAGCTCCCTTCTTGTGTGTGTGTGTGTGTGTGTGTGTGTGTATGTGTGTGTGTGTGTGTGTGTGTTTGAGTGCATCCACATGCGTTCATGCATGTAGGCGTACTCCCAGGGTCACCTCTCCCCATCTGTGACCTGGGAGGGCCATGTTGGATGTGTATGTGTGTGTGTGTGTGTGTGTGTGTGTGTGTGTGTGTGTATGTGTGTGAAGGCTCAACTTTGCTCCGGGGAGGCCACAGGGTGCAAGGAGTCTGAAACTTTAGCTACAAGAGGACTCAGCTTAAGCTCAGTCAGGCCACAGTGTCAGGAGAGCAGTGTAATCCATAGGGGGGCCCCTGGGGGCCACCAGGAATGCAGGGGCTCTAGGGACCCTTTTTGTTACCACACTGCTGAGTGTGTGAGCAAAAATAACGTGTTCTAGGAATGTGTGTTTAGTATTATTTTTATATGAACCTCCCTTTAAAATGTAAGACTGCTGTTGTTCTTGAGTTAATGTCAACACATCCAAAACCCCCAAGGGATCTAACTCCCCCCCCCACTCAATCTATTCAGCTCCAATTTATGATTTTTACAAATGTTCATTCCTCTTAAGCCTGAAAAAATTCCTAGAGCTGCTGGGTAATGTAGTTTTTTTTAGTATATATTACACATAGAGGAGTAAAAAGTGCATTTTAAGGCAACATGTTTAGCTGCATTGTAATGAAAATTGTGTGCTGGAATGTCTTAAAATAGTGAACATCATGATAAAGGAACATGTCACTAAGCTGAACCGTGTGGCTGACTGCAATTTGAAACGGATAAAATTCAACACTGCCAACTTTATCCTTTAAAAGGGCCTACATTAGCAGGAATAGGAAATATGTAGAGAGGATACTTACAGCAGAGAGTTAGATGAAAATCATTAATACTACCTTATTAAGAGTATTATTAATACTATAATATTATTAATACTCTGAACTACTCATAAAGATGCAGCAGGGACACTAGCTTAGCTTAGCAAAGTAGCTCAAAGCAGTTAGCCAGGCCAGTCCAAACCATAGGCTATATACAGATGGACAGCATGCCCCAGTGTCCTCCTGTTAAACAGGATGAAGCCAAAATGATGTCTGCTCGGTCGGGATCAGCTGGAGGAGCAGTTGTGTTGAAGTCAAGCTGCTTCTGCTGATCACATCGGGTCAGATTCTTGTGACATTTCGAAGCAGATACTCAGTTATGGAAATTCAATCACTCGTGCTGGTGTTTGTTTTGATCTTGTACTTTTAAATAACATAAGAAATAGCTGAGTTAAGATTAAGGTTAGTTCATGGAGTTTTCTCCAAAAAGTGGCCTTACAAGGAGATAAGTCTGGTGATATGTGTGTGTTTGCTAACAGGGGCATTGTGTATCTGCAGTGTTTAATCCATTGGAATTGGGAACCTGGCTTCTATTCTCTTTCCCCACAGGCTCCAAGCAGCACTAACCGACTCCCAGACGCTCAGCTACTCCGACTCCAGTGAAACGCATCTTGAAGCGATTTGGGGCTCAAACCCCTTCTGCTTCTCCCTCTCTCTTTTTTTTCCTCCTGCCTCTTTGGCTCATCTGCCCCCCCCCCCCCCCCCCACCCGAATGCCTCTCTCCCGTTCTTGGCTGAAGGAAGCTTTAAGGGCTTAGAGGAAAGCGCTGGAGCGGCAGTCCTGGCTCGACCCAGGGGTTGTTGAGCCCCGCGGTAAAATCAACAGTTAGCCGACTGCATGAGCAGAGTCCAGGCGTCCAGGGAGGGAGGGAAAGTAGGACAGGCGGCGTCCAGTGCAAGCTGACGGCCGCCGCAATCGCAAAAAAAAGACAAACATAAGTGCAATCACACAAACGCTCACATGCCCGCACACAGACATGCTGAAAGAGAAAGCCTTCAGGTCATTAGAAATCCTATTCACTCGAGTCAGGATATTGAAGTGTGTCATGCCAATATTCAGTTCTGATAGCTTTGCCAGAATGTGTGTGTGTGTGTGTGTGAGAGAGTGCATGTTAGTGTGTGGGCGTGTGCTCGAGCACGTCCGTGCACGCACTCCACCACTTCTCTCCCACTTTAGTTCCTAAAGAGTGGCTTTTTCAAAAGTCACCCGGGTACTTTCAAGGGGCCCGTCTAATTCATGCAGGTGAAGTGTTTTAAAGTTTCCATTCCCTCGTTTACCTGCAGGGCTCGAGGAACACACAACAGAGGTGTTGAAATAACACCTCCTTCCCTCTCCTCCCTCCTTCCCCTTCCACTTTTATCACAACTTCTATCCCTTTGTCCTTCACTTCCCCCCCATATCCCTCCACACCTGCCTCTTCTCCGCTGCACTTTCTCTTTCTTGTCCTCTTTTTCCTCATCCTTTCCTCATCCCTTTCCTTCTCTTTCCACCTCCCTCCTGCTCTTTTTTTTTTACCTCATCCATCCCTCATCCTCCCTCTCTCTCTCTGCCTCTCATAGTGTTTGAAGCAGAGTGTTTGTCTCTAGGGCTGGATGATTGACAGCTGAGAGAGAGCCAGGCAGCTCTCTGGTGACAGATAAGGACTTTGGCTCTATTACTCACTGGGTCCCATAGACACAGACACACACAAACACACACACACACACACACACACACACACACACACACACACACACACACACACACACACACACACACACACACACACACACACACACACACACACACACACACACACACACACACACACACACAGTCATGTATAAACTCTCACCCATCCTCCCACGTGCACACAGATTCACTTACTCTCATGCGCACGCACACACACACACACACACACACACACACACACACACACACACACTCACACTCACACACACGCTCCGATCCCATGCTGCTCCACAGTTGGGCAGGGAGCAGACAAACTTATTTGCATTAGGAAGCAGCGTGTAAAATAAATAAAGAATCGGATGAATCGAGGAATAAATAGACAGGAGGCACGGCTGGGGATGAGTGTGACTGATTTGTAGTGTGTGCATGTGTGTGTGTGTGTGTGCTCTCTTTTTCAACCTCTGGGCTCCCGAGTGAGTAGAGCGGCAGTGCAGCAAAAGCAACACCCTGTTGAGCACACACACACACACACACACACACACACACACACACACACACACACACACACACACACACACACACACACACACACACACACACACACACACACACACACACACACACACACACACACACACACACACAGTCAAATATACATGAAAAGATTCTACAAAGCCCAAATCATTATGGTAATGAAAAATGAAAGGGTCTAAAAATACTGTTTTATTCCTCCCTTTGTTTCAGGGGAACTCCAGAGAGACCACCAGCTGACAACGAGAGAGGGAACGAGTGAGAAAGAGAGAGAGAGAGAGAGAGAAGGACAGAGAAATAGTTTTCCTCCAACATCTCCCTCTACAAGACGCCCAAATCTGCCGATTGCAACTTGTTCCTTTTCCCTCAAAGAGAGAAACTGGATTGAGTGCAACTGGTTCAGATTGGGTGCATGTTTATGTTCTTGGCAGGAGAAAAAGAAAAGCTTGCTGACTGGCTGGTTGATTGACAAGCTAAAAAGTGAGAGGAGGATGGCGAGAAAAAGAGAGCGGCAGCCGGGCGAGTAAGCAGGTGCAGCATCAGATATGGAGAGAGAGAAAACAAGAACAAGAATAGAAAAATGAGAGCAAACGTGGAATTAGAGAGAAAAACATGGCGGGGTTAAGTAGTTACGTAAGCATGCAAGAGTGAAAAATAGATTTTTGAGAACGGGTTTGTGCAGGAGGGGAGGGGAGGGGATGAAAGACAGGTGTGTGTGTGTGTGTGTGTGTGTGTGTGTGTGTGTGTGTGTGTGTGTGTGTGTATGTGTGTGTATGTGTGTGTGTGTGTGTGTGTGTGTGTGTGTGTGTGTGAAGGGAGAGAAGGGATGGTAAAAAAAAAAGGATGAGAGAGGAATAGTCAGGACGGCCTTCCTGGAGAGATGTGAGGAGAGTGTAAGGACGAATGGAGGGAAAGATGGATGAAGAAGGGAAGATTTGAAGGCAAGGACGCGGCGACATAGCAGGGGGGGATAGAGAGAAAGGGGGATGGCTATAAGGCATGACTCAAGAGATGGCAGACTCAGCGTGAGAGAGAGAGAGAGAGGAGGGCAGCCTGGAGGACGGAGGTTTTAAAAAGTAAGAGTGGAGAAGGAGGAGGAGGTGACGGATGCAGAGCATGAAAATGGCCTTTTGTCATTGCTTTCTGAAAATATACAAAGCTGGAAGACAAAAGGGAGCGTGAGCGCTGGATGCTTCTCTCCAGCATCTCTCCGATGACAATGGCTATTTGTCTCCTCGTCGGAGAGAGAGGAACACCACACTGTTCTTCATGTCTCTTCCTCTTCATCGCTTCTCATCTCCAGTCTCGCTCTTCTTTTTTTCCCCCCCCACACGCCGCCCTCCCCCCTCCCTTTTAGTCGCTCTGTCCATAGAACAAAAACACCAACAAACTTGAACATAGTTCCTCTCCCTGCGCATGTCATGGATCTGAAACGCTCTCCCTCTCTCTTGTTAATTGTGTCAGAGGGTGCAGGGAGGGGGGGGACCTCCACACCCCTCGTCCTCCCTCATTTGAGGTTAGTGGTCAAGGGTCACGCTTGAGTGCTGATGGTGCATCCTGCCAGACAAAGCAGATTAACACACACACACACACACACACACACACACACAGACACAGACACAGACACACACACACACACACACACACACACACACACACACACAGAGAGCAGTGGTATGTCGCTCCTATAAGCCCCCCCCTTCTGTTCCCAGGCATTGGTCTCATTGGGTGAGATAGTATCATAAGTTGCAAGTTGCACCAATGAGGGGTCAGGGCCTCGATTGTGCTCGCGGTCAGCGGTCAAACCACCTCTCGCCACGGGTGATGATGTCACTGCAGAGTTAGTATTCATAGCCAACAAATTGAAGAAAAACACTAAAGCACTGTTTGTTGATGAGGTGTTTTGTTTTTTTTGCATGTGTTCTTTGCATTTTGACTCGTTTTTTTTTCCATTTAAACTTAATATGGCACCACATTTCAGTCTGTTATTATTATGATCAACTTCAACTCTGACTTCAAACTCAACAAGTATCAGAAAAAAAAATGTCATCTGGCCGGTCTCTAAGTCCAAACGTGTCTCGTTTAGTCATCTTTCCTGACAGGGAACTTCAGATAAGACTTTGAAGAATGGTTCAATATTTAAACCAAGTTAATGCTCTCAGCTTAGTTTTCACATTTTCTTCTCAACGAGGGGATTTTCCATAAGTATATTTTCCTCCAACCACATGTGACGTTTGCTGAAAAACATTTGATGACATTAAATAACGTCTACATGATGGAGGTTTCACTGCTGTGTAATCTTCAGGCCATAAAATGTCAAAACTTGCCAATTACATTTTTAGGAGCCTTGAGAAAATACCTAAACTAAAGGACAATACATTAACAATGGGTCATTTTATGGATACATTTAGTTAATCCCCGTATTTGAGAAGCTTAGTATAAGTATGTTCACATTTCAAGTTCGAGCATAAATCTTTCTGGAGGACTGCACTTCCCAGCCTCGTTCAAGAAATAGTCAGAGGTTAATTCAGTTCAAAGAATTTCATTATTTTAATATTTCCAAAGTCATTTTACTTCAATGATAACTGATGCATTTATTTTAAGAATATTCACTAGTTATCAGTAGTGTTCAAAAATTGTTGTACTTTTGTGTTGAGTTTAATGAAGGACCCCCTTCCTGACAGAGACTTGGCTCTTATTGGAGCCTCAGAGGACTTCTCAATTCCCCCTACAAAGCATCCTAACAGCACTATTAATGTGCATGGTATTAGCAACGACAACAAAACATGTTCTAAAACACTGCAGGACAACAATGCTTCAGAAACTAATTGCATGAACTGGTAATGAGAAAGTGCAAGCAAATAAATTAAGAATTTCAACATAAATGGGAAGAATCCTGGGGTCCCTTTGTGCAGCCTAGATTTCAGATGCATCAGTATTTACATACTGATTGTTCTTTTTCTGTTATATTTTTGCATATTCCTTTAAGCTTGAATTTAACATGCACATGTGGAAGAGGGTTAGGGGTTTACACTTCTCTCAGTTCTTTGTACCACTCCTCAACAGGTGTGTGTGTGAAGCTGTGCATGAGTGTGCCAGTGCAAGTGTGTGATATATTTCTGCATTTGTTCGATAGGACAGTGGAGAGAGTGGGAAACTGGGGAGAGAGAGAGAGAGTGGGGAATGATGTGCAGTAAAGCAGCCACAGGTTGGACTTGAACCTGGGCCGCCCGCTTGGAAGACTACGGCCTGCATACAGAGGGCGCGCTGCTACCTAACCGCTAGGCCATCTGCACCTCGAGTGAGTGTAGCTTTGTTTAGCTCATATGTTGACATCAAAAGTATATCAGTAAAATGTACATATTTCACACACTCTGTTTCCTGCTCTGCATTGGATCTACAGAAAATGTCAACTTCAACTTCAAGCATAAATATTTGCGTTGAAAAAATAATCCAACCAAAGCACTGAAAATATTTCAACCTGCTTTTTTTTAATAGACATCGCTCTTTAATGGATTTTCCAGAAGGAAATTTATGTATCCTGACACAAGAACAATTGGTGCGGCGAAAAAAAATGAAAAGAGTTTGTACAATAAGTGGAACCAGTTGATTTTTATAGGAAACTATTTGAAACAATCTTGCTTCACAGACAGATTTTTTTCACTTTGAGGGCTTGATTACAGACAAATATGGTTCTTTAAGGCACTCTTAAAGTTAAAACATTCAACCCGAGAAAGAATGTGGAAGAACAACAGATCAGTTTGTGTGTTCTTTAATCCATTGTTGATCAGTGTGTGAGGTCCTCCATCTGATCTGGCTTCAGTGGGCCGCTCTGCCAGTGTTTAGAAGTGTTAAATGCCCCCCCGACTTGCTGCAGTCTGTTATTAAGCCTACTGACTGCCATGCCTGCTAACTCATACTGGCATCAACACCCACACACACACACACACACACACACACTGGTCAGATACACAACCTGACATGTGCAAACACTTAACAGGCAACATGCTGTACAGACACACACACACTCACACACTCAGCGGAGGGTGAATAGCCGCTGCTCCTCCTCCCTCTTACGCCTTATCAGTGAGTCGCGTTCTGCCTTATCCATGCATACTGTACAGTCATTAATCATGATTCTCATTAATTATCTATGCACCCGGCTGGCTAATTAACACATCAGCTCAAGCAGAACTAATGCTGCATGCTAGTTCACCTCCCACTCACACCCAACACCACACACACACACACACACACACACACACACACACACACACACACACACACACACACACACACACACACACACACACACACACACACACACACACACACACACACACACACACACACACACACTCCCTGCAAACCAGCTCCAAACCCCAGCTTCTCCAAAACTTCACTTCCTGTCAGCGGCGAGGAGGGAACACACGCGTGAGGAAAACGCTTTAATGTGACAAACACAGTCGGAGGGGCTGCTACATATTAGCAGCCTGTGATGTTTAGTGCCTTGTGTTGTAATTTACATGTCTGCTGATCCCCATATTTGCTTCTCCTTGTCTTGTCAACGTACGATAGAGGTTTGCTCCAGTCGATATCCAAGAATGTGTTTAGACAGCCCCCTAATGAATGTCTATAAACCTGTATCTAGATTTACAAAGGCATAGTAAAAGTCTGAATAAAAATCCTCCAGAAACTCTGTTATCCCTTTTGCAGCTGGCTTTGTAAGCATATTATATTCTTTGTTGCTTTAATATTGAATGCATAACCCAGTGACACCAGCGGGTTTTTTTTTTATTATTGTGCAATGTCCTTGAAAGGGTAAAGTAAAACCATGTGAATTTTATTTCTTATCGAGTGCAGCTTTAGTGACATGCATTATGCTCTGTCACTTTATAAGCTCTATCAAAAGAGTGGCAGGGTTTTAAGGAAACTGTCTTGTGTGATTGTCCCAGCCAGCTTTAAGCGCTATTGTAACTGGCTCCATGCATGTTCCTTACTGCCGTAGCATGGTGGCTGCACCCACTCCCAACACTGTCTCAGCTTTCACACTGCCCCAACAAGTCTCACGTCAGCTGACAGGAAGTCTAAACGCTTCTTCTGCAGAAAGAAAGAAGTTGCAGAACGTTTCTTTGCACACAAAAAAACAAGTCTAGACATATTTTTTTTCTCATTAATATTGGTATTTTGAAAAAGTTTTCACTTGTGGTATCAAAAAAATAAATATTTGAATCAGAAAGTTGAAATAAGCCTGCATCTGACATCTTTCTGAGTTCACACATGTCCCTCACAACGTGAAGTTTTCCCTGTTGGACAGGAACGGGGGGGTCCTCCAAAAGGTAAGACATTACATACAGTGGGCGGCTGTGGCTCAGTTGGTAGAGTTGTCACCTCTCAACCAGAAGGTCAAGGATTCAATCCCCAGTTGAGTAACATGGCCAATGTGTCCTTGGGAAATACACTTAAGACTGAATTGCTCCTGCTGCTGTGGTGTATGAATGAATTACTGTTGTACATCACTTTGGATAAAAGGGATAAAATATGGTGCTGCAGAAAAACAGAGTCCATTTTTTTCCTTTAATGGATAGAGTTGGAAATCAGGGACAGAGAGTGGGGAATGACATGCAGGAAAGGAGCCACAGGTGGGATTTGAACCTGGGCCGCCCGCACACTAACCACTGAGCCATGTTTTTTTTTTTTTACCTCTGCAGTAGAACTGATAATCAACCCCTGCCCAATGGGATAAGATTTCCAACTGCGTTCACACATGGGCTCACCCCGACTTCACTCACAACTTTACTAAGGGACTGGCAGACAAACCACTCAGCTGTTTGCGTTCACATATGCAGGTAACTCTGAGTTCTGTGAATATGTGAAAACACCAATAAGGCCGACTTGAGAGAAGAGCTGCAGCCGGCAGTAAACAACATCACAGTGTGTGTGAACACCGCACAAATTGAACTGGAAGAATCGTAACAAACTTCTCCAGCCTTACTCTGTGTGAGATGCAGACTTAAATGGGCAGACAGCGACCAGCGGGAGGGCCTGATTTTAATTTGGTCATTTCTTTTTTTGGGGTTTGGAGCATATGGGAAACAGACAGAGATAACAAGCACAGAGATGGATTCAAAGCGAGCTCCATTCAGAGCACAGTTGAGGTGCCACATCCTGCTGGGATATCTGGCCACTCCATGTGGTTTATATGCTGGTCCGGCTCCCGTAGTATTTACTCCCTTTAATCTCCCATGAGGCCTTGGGCTACAGTGAGATATGAGCCTGGGGGTAAAACGGAGGGTAATTCACACTCAGACATGGAATTATAATGTTTCCATGCATGAAGCTACTGAATAATTTACAGCTTTCAATGGCTTAACGTTACTCATTTCTGCAACAAAAAAAACACACACACACACACACACACACACACACACACACACACACACACACACACACACACACACACACACACACACACACACACACACACACACACACACACACACACACACACACACACACACACACACACACACACACACACACACACACACACACACACACACAAATGTCTGGAACTGCCAAAGCTGTGATGCAGATTTAGTCATCGCCCTCGCCTCACCAATCCCTCACTGGTGCATCACTAAACACAGCCCCCCGCATCTCATTCTTCCTGACAGCCTGTGCAGCATATAATTATGTCCCCCCTGAAACCAGAGCCGTAATCTCACACACTTGTCTGGCCATTATTACCGAGGCTCTGGCTTCTCTCTCTGCCCCGCACCCTGCCTCCCCCCCACTCTCCCTCATCCAGCACTTGTTCTCTCAGCTAAGCTCTGATTCCTCTCTATCTCTACTACGTCTTCATATCTCTCTCGCTCTCTTTCTCCTCGGACCAAAAGCCTGAATGTGAGAGAATGGGAGAGAAGAGAAAAGGGTGAGCTTTGACATTAACAAGATTGCTCGTTAAGAAAGGAGAGAGGGAGGTGGGGGGGAGGAAAGAAGGGTGGTGGGAAAAAAATGGAGTGGCTGTAATTGGGAGGGTTTTTTTGAAAAGGAGAGAAAGAAAAGACAGAATTAGGTTTCCATCCTGGACCTGTCTGAAAATGTGTGTGTGTGTGTGTGTGTGTGTGTGTGTGTGTGTGTGTGTGTGTGTGTGTGTGTGTGTGTGTGTGTGTGTGTGTGAGGCAGATACAGAGGGGACTAAATATAAGGCGAGAGAATGACTTGTTGGATTTCTCAAGAGGTGCTAAAGGTCAGACACACCTATCAATCAGGTTCATACAAAGGGCCCCGGTCCAGCTCCCCCCAAACCCCCACCCCCCCTCCGTCTCTCTCCACTGAGACAAAGGAACACTTTACAGTAACAGGCTTCTGGAGACTCTTTCCTCCCAGCGCTTGTAGCTGCTGCACTGTCAGCAGGCCCATTACAGAAATGCATTTCATTGGCATTTCACTTCTCATTGGGCAGGGAGGCGGAGAAAGCATATAAAAGCAACATGGAAGATGTCTTGACTTTTCTCGTGCACGTGGAGAAAATATTTACTTTTTTTCTTGAACACATTAAGCCTCAAGGAGTGATGTGCACCGCTGTTTGTTGGTTCATATTTTCATTTTGAAGGATGAAACTTTCCCGGCTCATAAAACTTGCTAATAAAATTTAGTGAAACTGATATTGCACTGTCTGACTGGATAAACCGACCCCCCCCCCCCCCCCCCCAAAAAAAAAGAGCCTGTGTGTGGCTAAAAAACGCGCGGTTTTGCATTTCCTAATGTGCAAAAATGTGCCAATAAATGTGTGTATGTGTGTGTGTGTAAATCGGTGTAATCCCTCGCTGTGGGACACCGTGCCTTCTTCCTCTGCCAGATGAGGAGATATTCTGCCAAATTCGACGGGCAAGTGGGCTGCCAGCAAACATACACTCTCAACCAACACAGCAGAATCATACACTGGCATGTGATGCACGCATATAGGACACAAAAAGAGCCATGTGTGAGTGCAGAAGCACACGCACACGCACACGCACACACACACACACACACACACACACACACACACACACACACACACACACACACACACACACACACACACACACACACACGCTTGGTAGGGTGTGGGCAGGTTTTATTCTAGTCTATAGGTCTGGAAGAGAAATGCTGGAGGATTAGGGAGAGAGCCCACAGAGAGGTAGATGGAGGAGCTACGGGAGGGATGGAGGATGAAGATGAAGAAGGAGAAGAAAAAAAGATGGAGTCAAAGTAAAGGAAAGATAGCGTGAAAGGAAATTTGATCTAGAGGCATGATGACGGAGGAATAAAAGCAGGCCAAGCCGCTGCTATGAAACAGTTAACTCCACGGTTTATACAGCAGGATGGATTATCTCTACCTCTCTCTGTTTCTCCCCCCTTCCTGCTCCAATCTCTCCATTGTGTGCCACTATAGAGCTCTATGGAAGCAGCAGTGCAGGAGGGTGGGTGGGGGGGGAGATTGAAAGAAATTCCCACTCATTCTCTTTCTCCACCTAAATTAATAATATGAAACTCTCTATCCCTCTCAGTCTGCTTTATCCTTTTATTCGCCCCCCCCCCCCCTTCTCCGCTTTATCTCAGAGTTTTCCTTGATTCTATTATTCCCTCAGCTGTATGCAAGAGTTATAGGAGTGTATGCTAGTGTCTGTGCCTGCATGTGTGTGTGTGTGTGTGTGTGTGTGTGTGTGTGTGTGTGTGTGTGTGTGTGTGTGTGTGTGTGTGTGTGTGTGTGTGTGTGTGTGTTCAAAGTAAGCTTGACAGGCTGCACACCAAACTGAGCATGAGAAGTGTTTTTTTTTTTTTGTTGCTGGTGAGAGACTGCAGGGTATGAACGAGGAAGAGGAGTGAGAAATGAGCGCGATATAGATACAAGTGTGACAAAGAGAAAACAGAAGGTGAGGCGGGTAGCTCGGATAGTTGTGGGAGAGAGACGTATAGGGGGGAGAGAAAGAGGGTAAGAAAAGAACTGTGAGGGGGGAGACAAGGTGAGGTGTGAAAAGATCAGAGTGGTGGTTTGTAATAAGAGGCATGACACCTATACTTTTCTTCTTTTTTATTTATTCCTAACCCTCTTTCCTCCCTTTTATTACCTCCCCCTTTTATTCTCTGCTGCGCTGCCTTCATCTGTTTGTTGGCTTAAGTCAAAATAAGTAACCAGTATCAATAAACAGCTGCAAGAATTTGGCAAGAATGATGTGAAATAATGACTCATTTTCAGGGAATGAAAAACAAATTACTGTAAGAACTTCATGTGCGCTAATTACCTGCTGTGCAAAGTTTACAAACCCAGTGACTTTGAGAGGTGCATGCAGAAACTCTAATCCAGCAGCTTTTTGACCGAACTGGACCACGATATCATACCTCACACCTCCTCTCAGTCTCACCTCTGGTGGCTTGTTCGAGTGGGAAACGAGTCCTTTTTTCTTTTTTCTTTTTTTTTTACTGTTTTTCCACAGGCCTAGGCTAAGCCACATTAAGTGTATCAAAGTAATGCCAAGCCATGATCGCATGCATTTCCACTACAACATGGTATACGCATGGAAAAAGCTGCACAGAAAAATGCTTTAGAGGTTTAGATACTTACAGTACTCAAGAGTCTGCAAGCCTTAACGCTCAATTCAGATTTATTGTTCCGATCAGATTTCTTTGTTTGGCTGTTCACATTACTTCTTAAATGTGGCCTGTATCAGATATCTGTGTGAATGAGTCACAGTCCATGCACAAAAGAACGACAACAAAGACGTCACACACAGCACGCTGTTTACAGAAGTAAACATGGTTTACACTTTCATGTTAGAAATTATTTCAGGACAGAACACCAAAATCTTAAATCTCCACTCTTTTTCTCTTTTTTATTGCCGCAGACATTTTTGGGGGAAAGGCCGTTTAAGGTTTTAGTGTTCTGTCCTGAAATACTTTTGTTCATTTTTTTGGTTGAGGATTCAGCACCTATATAAGTTACTGAGTGTGAGCGTGATTTCTGGATGAATTTACAGTTTCATGTTGAAAGTGATCTGCAGTGGAAGCCAGCAAATCTACAAGCAGATTACAGTAAGGAGTTGGATACGAAAACCCTAAGACATTTTTTAACTCAGTCTGTTATAAGCAGTTCATTCCAGCGTTGCTTTTCCTGTTGTAACGACTTGATTTCAGCTGTTTTCTTGAGATCCTGTGAATTACTCGTCACGAATTATACATTTTTTTATCCTTAGATAAAAAGATAAATATGTTGAGATCTGAAGAATAAAACTTCCTCTTGTCATAGGAAAAAGGAATAAAATGGAGCATGCTCTGGCCTTTAAACCTGGCTGCTCAGACTGAGGTCTGACTGAAAGATCTGACCTGTATTTGATTTAGGACCACATATGTTAGTGATGTGAATATGATTTGAACTATACCATTTAAAAAAAAAACAATCTGAGCCACATGAGCAAAAAAGTCAGATGTTGGTCACGTTTGTAGGCAGTGTGGACTCAGTCTTGGTGTATGCAAAAAATAAAAAAGAGTATTGGTTCTCCTCAAGTTAACTCGCACAAGCTTCAGTTGTGGTGCTGTTCTTGAAAAAAAGAAAAAAAAAACAGTCTACAAAACAACATATGGTGCTTATTAAGCACCATTTGGCCAGCAGATCAGTTTGAATATTGTTGGGATGAACGGGACAGGAAGAAACAGCGAGGTCGAGCTGCAGACAACAGGCAACATGCTACTTTGTGCTAACCAGCTAACATTATGTCATCAAGGAGATTTTCTTCCCCTTTGTTGTGCTGTTCAGGGGAACAAGAATACTCGTACTGCGCCAGCTTGGCTCAATATAGCAGAGGAGAGGAGAGGAGAGGAGAGGAGAGGAGAGGAGAGGAGAGGAGAGGAGAGGAGAGGAGAGGAGAGGAGAAGGAAATCAGTGCAGTTTAGTATTCTGATATTTTGCAATAGCTTGGCGGTTGCTTTTTCATTCAGCAGTATTTTTTAGAGAAGCTGTCTACGACGAAGATGGAGGCGTGTTTATTCTTCATTTAAGTACTTCCCTTTTATGGCAGGGTTTTATTTAAGACAGTGTTGATGAGTCCTGCCTGCTTCATAAAAAAACAGTTTTTCTGTTGATAAAACTGGAGTGAGATAAAAAGTGAAACATATTTTCTTAATGTGACATCATTAGTAGATGAGATGAGTAAATCAATCATATACTCGTATACTCAGCATGTAGAAAACTTTTCTAATGAAAAATTAGATTTGTTCCCATTTTTTTGTGATTGGAATATTTTCATACTTTTTTATCAATGTATCTGTCTAATTCAAGCACTGCCCCTCACCCTCTTTTTTCCCGCATTTCAACTCCCTCTCTCCTTTCTCCCCCCTTCTTTCTCTCTCCCTCTCCTTCCTCTCTGCGTCTCTGCCACTGGATGTCTTTAATCAGAGCGTCAATCAGAGTGCGCCGAGCGTCACAGAACGAAGCTTAATCCAATAGAAGATACACAAGATAACACAGCTGTTAAAACCATCAGCCTCACGCTAGATAACAGCCCTGTTACCCACATTACAAGTCTCTCTCCATCTCTTCTCGTCCAATCTCTGACTCTCTTAATGGTGGAATGAATGGCTCTTAAATCTCTGCATCTCTCCATTTCTCCATCAGTGTTCTTTTCTTTTTAACAGTCTCTTTGCATCATACTCTCCTTCAGGGTCATTATTGTTAACAAGAAATCTAAATCAAGCCGTGAAAGTCTCTTTTGGATTCGCTGAGATGAGATTTTGAAAGTGCGGAAGAAACACAAAGTGAAGAAACTAAGGAAACTGTGAGGCTGTTTTTGTCCGTGAAGAAATAAGATGGAGGGGTTGTTAAAGAACTTATCCGAGGGAAATGACCCCTTTTGGGAGGTTTTTTGTAAATTGAAATACCTTTAAAATGCCAAATATTTAATTGAAGTACACGTTTGATACGAAACAAAAACTGACCTCAATGTGAACCGATGTGGAAAATAAAACAGAACTTTAATTAAATATTGAAGTGAAACAGTAAATAACCTTGACCCCTGGATCTCTTTTCCACTTCTATCCAATAAAGAGAAACCTTCATTTCTCCTCACTGCTGGATGTTGGATTAAAGCAGTTCTGATTATTCAAGGGTTCAAGGGAAGATTAACCACACTGGCCAAACTGGTCAGATTATCAGTGAGCGGACGAAACAGAGCAGGCGCGATAGCAGAGAGTGAAGTGGAAAAACACAAAAACCACAACAACAGGTGGGCAAACCGGTTACAGAAGGTGAGGAGTGAAAGCTTGTTTTAGCACCGAGAGACGTTGAAGCTAAACAGACGCTCAACAGACAGGTAGCTGGAGAGATAGACAATGAGGAAAAAACAAGGACTTAATGGAGGGTGTCTGCAGGAGGAGGAGGGGCCTCTTTCACACCCTGCAGGAGCCAAAGGGGGGAGCGCTGGTTGAGTTGAAATCAGCGTGGTTAAGGACAGAGAGATAAGATAGGACCCTGAGCCATGACTCACATTTAGAAGAGTGGTGACATTTAAGCAGAAGACAGATCGGTGTGTGTTTGAGGGTTCAGGGGCAAAAAAAAAGGAAAAGGATAAAAATGTGAATCAAGGCTTGCATACAAAAAAAAGCATTTCCAGCATTCCTGCCTGTTTTAACAGAGCTTTTCCTTGCCACTTGTGGAGGAATATTTTTGCTCTCTGAGAAAGAGTCAAGTCCACTGCTACTTTTTAGATATTTCTTTCTATGATTTTATCCAATCTTTTTGACAAATGTTTTCTGATAGTAATCGCTGTAAACGTGTGATTTGTGGACAACCATGATTGCAAAAAATATTAATTTCAAATAAAAAGTGACAATGATGTCATATTTCCAGTAAGGCTGTGGCACCTGACTTTTCCCACTCAAAAGAAAGAAAAAAAAATCTGAACACACAAACACCTGTCCCATGTCCAGGTGAGACATAACGTGCGGACAGTGGGACAGGAAGATAGAGAAAGGCTTTAGAGTGAGAGAAACAGGGCTTAGAAGGGGGCAGAGGGAGGATGGATGGATGGAAAGCTGCAGATAAACTAAGCTTCAGACAGCAAAGCAAAAAAA
This sequence comes from Labrus mixtus, assembly GCF_963584025.1. Lineage (NCBI taxonomy): Eukaryota > Metazoa > Chordata > Actinopteri > Labriformes > Labridae > Labrus > Labrus mixtus. The sequence goes on from NC_083634.1 coordinate 1,693,995, forward strand.
AAAAAAAAAAAAAAGGTGTGCTGGGAGAGAGATGCACTTTGTTGTGAGGGGGGGGCAGTGGACGGGGGGGACAGTGGACAGGCAGGTCTTGAAGGTGGAAAAAAAACAGGAGCAGGAAGCAGAAGATGCAGGCCTCGGTGAAAGAGCGAAAAACTAATGGGGGAGAGGAGAAGAGGGGGAAAAGGCAATAAAGAAGGAAAGAAGGAGAGGCGTGAGGGTGAGGAGGGAGGAGGGAGGGTCCATGGGTTCATAATCCCCTTACAGACAGCTTTGTTGAGTGATTGACAGCCCAGCGCGCCACGTTAGAGCCCGAGCACACGGGGCTGCCATGACTGGAGGGATTATCTCTCTACCCTGGCTTACAACACCCCCCCCCACACACACACACACACCACCTCATCACCACCTCATCACCCCCCCATTCGATAGGGTCAAGTGGTAGAGGCCAGTTTCTGTTGTTTTCACACTCTCTTTTCATGCTCGCTCAGAAACTCTGCTTTGTCTCTCCTGATTGTGTTGTTCTGCAAATAATGGTTAATACGATGATGGAGGGAGGGTGGGGGGGGGGAGGGGGTGGTACGCAAACCCACGCAGGGCATGTACACAAGTGCACGCACCCACGCATGACGCATGCCCGACATGCACACTAACACCCTTGCACACAGGCAGCCGCACACACACACACACACACACACACACATAAAACTGTCTCTATTCAGCATGCGAGGGCATCATGAGGATACAGAAGCACTTAAACAAGACCTTGAGTGAATTCTTTTGTTCTAGCTAAGTACCACCATAATAGAGTTAGCTCGCCCCATCACCAGAGTGATTACATTTAAGAGGAAACATAAGGAGAAAGCAAAGGTTTTGATTAAAATGAGATACCATAAAAAGAAAACAACACAGATGAATTGCAGCACTTGTGCGCGGCGGTTGGTGTTGCTTGGCCGCTCTTGCAGCTTTTTAGAAAATCAGATAATGTACGATTAACCAAGCCGCCAGAATACACACCTCGCAGACTGGACGTGTTGCAATACTCAGCTGTGTACACACACGCGGATATTATGGCCACCCAAGACATCGGCTCCAGATGGGCTATAGGCCTAACTGGGACCAGTGGCTTAACTGGAACACACAAAGTGGGGAACCAAATCCAAACACCATGTAGCACAGCTGTGTGAGTTAGCTAGCAACGTGCATACTCTTCAAAAACCAAAGAGCAGTTATGAGTGATACCCAACAGATACAGGTATTACACACACTCAACTGGTACAGGACTGCACATGTTGAGCAGTGACCCACAGTCATGCCACACATCCATCAACTGAGAACACAAGAGAGAGACTTTGGAAAAGGAAGGCTTTTGTCCCATCTCCCCCTTCTCAACCCCCCCTGCTCACCAGCATTCTTCTGGCTTGATTTCTCTTTGTGGGGAAAGGAGGGAGAGAGGGGAGAAAGAAAGGAAGGATGAAAGAAAACAGGGTGCTCCATCTGTTTTTCCCCCTCCTGCGATACAGCTGCACCGCCATGAAGAGCAACACTGACATGAAATCAGATGGAAGGACAGAAAGATTTTTAGAAGACAGGACAGCTAATGAGGGAAATGCTTCCTGATATCCAGAAGAAGATTGGGAGAGTGGTACATCTGCTCATGCATTTACGTGACTGTGTGTGTGTGTGTGTGTGTGTGTGTGTGTGTGTGTGTGTGTTTCTGCAGGCCGAGCTCTGGTTCACAGTGACTCCCAAATTACTCTGACACCCCAGTGATAGGCAATCATGATTATTCATCCTGTCCTCACTACAGAGGACCTATTTATTGCTTGACGGTGATGAGTGAATGAGGAGAAACAGAGACTACACATCAAAAAACCACCCACAAAGAAGAAGAAGAGACACAGAGGGGAGCAGACTGGGAAGAAAAAAGGGGGTAAAAAATAAGAAGGGAAAAGATGAGAGCTATTTCAAAAAAAAGGAGGGAATATATTTTACTGTCTGCCAACTCGCTGTAACATGATAACGGCTTGGATATGTAGAGGAGGAAATTTACACTGGTGGTAAGCCAGGCGACGAGAGGGAAAGTGAAAGAGAAGACAAAAGGAATGAAGGGGGGGGGGGGGATTAGTGCGGAGGAGAAGTGGACTGGTTTTACAGACGACAAGAGGGGTAAGAGTGCGTGTGGGAGAGCCGAGTGTGTGTGGGGCTTTCAGTGGGAAGGTGGTGGTATAGTGGGGAGGGAAGGGGGGTCTTTTGTTCACAGGGAGCAGAGTGAAGGAGGTAGACTGAAAGAGAGAGAAATATGCTACTGACGGAGAGAGAAAGAGAGAGAGAGAGCGAGGGGGGGTACCTCTGAAGAAATTCAACCCCTCCACTTGGACTTTTTCCAACACTGAGAGCAATAACATTTTTCATCTGTGCATGCATGAGTATGTGTGTGTGTGTGTGTGTGTGTGTGTGTGTGTGTGTGTGTGTGTGTGTGTGTGTGTGTGTGTGTGTATACAAGCTCTCCACTGTGTTCATGCATGCCTGGCTGTTTATGGCACTGTATGAGAATGTTGGGTTGTGTTAATGCTTGCTGCAAGACATGAGGTCAAAACAAAAAAGAGAGAGAAAAAGAGTAAAGGAGTAAAACCACTAAAAAGCAGCGCTGAGTCGTGTATTAAAGCCAGAGTCGGGTATCAGATGATGGCATGTCGACGGGGCAACAACGATCCACTTCACTGCTCTTTCTATACAAGATGGATCTAGTTAAAGTTCCTTGTCCTACACAACAAAGACCGGCACTGACGCTCTATATACTGCAGAGAAAGAACACTCAGGCAGTCAGTTTGGTTTACTTTTGTACTTTGTCTTAAATCATCACTTCAGGTTGACATGTTTTATCCGTACAATGTTGGGGTTTTTTAAAGTAGGAATAACAGCTTTGTTTTTGTTTGTCAGCGATGCATTGAAATGCACGCAATTCAATTGTGAAGGAGATTAGTACATTCAGAAGCTGGATAAGTCCAAAGAGAAAAATGTAGCCGCCCCTTCACGATCGAACGTTTACATGATGCTGAAATCTTTCTTTTTTTTTTTTTTCTTTTTTAAGTCAGACTAACACACAGTTTGGGGGTCAATTTCCTCTTACGTGTATGCACCCAAATCAGCCCCTAAACTGGCCCTTTGAGTTTGCACTTGCTCCACATACAGTTCCTATGCCGGGCCTTGACAACAAAGTATAACAGCATAAAAGTGTAAAAAAAGACAAAGGTACAACATGGCAAGTGCTTGAGCAGGAATCATGCACATGAGGAGATGAATTTTATGTTGTGTGAGGTGAAGGAGTTTAACATATTGAAGAACATGAAAGGTAGGCGATGTCATGTAACAGGTCAACTGGAAGAAGGTCTAATTGTTACTAGCTGAAAGGTCATATCGTCACCTACCTTAGCGGGGTCAGACATACTTCCGTCAATAAATCGATACTTCAACTATAGCTACCCTAAACTGTGCTTTGAATGTATAAAATATTAATTCATGGCATCATAATGCAGCCTTGTTATGAGCATTAGCTTATGGGGGCTAATGTTAGCCTGTGTTAGCTAACTTGAAATAGACATCCAAGTTGGTCAGTATAGGCTAAGCTAACTCTCAACCTTACAACTTGTTGTTTTTTCTTAAACTAAGATGCTAAACTTAGACTTGATAAAGCTTTAATGTGATTATGATACTGACTTTATGATGCTTAGCTAAGCTAGCTTACTGTGTCCTATGTGAGAAGAGCCAGGTGGGGATTTGTTTTCCTCAGCATATCATAAAGACTCAAACAAATGGTATTTTTTACAATGCAGTTTATGCCTGCATAAAACAAACAGGATAGCAGAAGTAATTTACTGAGATTAAAGGGTGCGGCTGAATAGATTTCTAAACTTTGAGGAGAGCTGAGCTGACTCTTTTCCTCTTCTTCCAGTCTATATGCTAAGATAGGAAAATTGTCTCCTAGTTCCAGCTCCCGTGCTCAATTCAAAGATTTAAGAGTGGTATTGATCTTCTCATCTAACACTCAGCGAGAAAGCAAACAAGCATGTTTCCCAAAACATTGCACTATTCCTTTCAGACAGTTAGATTCCATCGCTGATGTTCAGACTAAAAATACCAATGTTGTTGCTTTCACAGTTTTCTGCTCTCAACCTTGAGACAAAAGTGCACCGTGCTTAACCACAAGTGAGAAGTTTTTAGATCGCATTAGCCAGTTTAAATGGAAACACTTGTGCTCGCCTCAATCTCAGTATGTGATCTCCAAAATCTGCAAACAGCTATGCAACCCCACATGGAGCACCGACCCTCTGCATCCAAAAAGTGAACAATTCATCTTAATCTTACATTTTCATCTTAATGGTGAGTTATTAACATCAATCCTGCTTAAATTATGGTCGGTGCAGAGCCCAGGAAATGGTGCGTGATTTTTCCCTGCACAGCCGGCCAAGGTCAGTTTTCCCTATAGGCTGTAAGAGTGATGGGCTAATGCCAAAGCCAGATGGACTATACTCACTGTACGGCCTTTTACCTCCTAATTAGAAGTATGCATATGTGCACATACACGTACACACAGATGCATCTGAGGAGAAAAAAAAGCAAAGAAGCCTGTAAAAATAATCATGGCGTTGGGGGGGGGGGGGGGGGGGGGGGGGGGGTTTAGTGATTGAGAACGTTACAACTGATCTGAGCTGGAGAGGTCTGCCCATGCTCATACTGGATAATAAATGTTTGACTATTAGGAGGTTTCACAGTTACTTGTAGTTATTGCAGTGGGGCAAATCTGGACACAGTTTCCCCCTAAAGCCTCTTAGCATGAGGATCATCTCTGACCCATTGTAAGTAAATGGGTAAAGATTATCTTTAAGCTAAGATGCTTTGGAGTAATAGGTCTATATCTCCCAACACAAGCAGACCCAACATCTACTCCAACAGCCAGAGGATCCACACCCCCTCTAATCTCCCCACACACACAAATAAAAGCCATGCACTGTTTTGTAGTTGAAGAGAGTAGCTGCTTTTGCTTTGTTGCCACAGTCCTTGCAGGCATAGTGATTCATGTGTGCTTACTTTTTGCAGGCTCTGTGTGTGTGTGTGTTTCAAATCTCTGGATAGCAGCTTCTTATGCCAAAAATATAAATGCAAAAGAGATATTTAAAGAAAAAGCCACCTGTAACAACTCTGTCGCTTACAAAAGGACCATACTTACTGCTTTTTTTTTGCATTTCTACATCCATTTTGATGTTTGACAGTATACTTTTTTTATTCAGAACCAAAGAGAAACTATGTTCTCGCACGGCTACGACGGAGAACAATAAAAGAAAAGCACACGGGCTGAATGTCAGGTTTGGAGTATATTTTGGGGAATCAAAGAGCAAGGACTCCAAGACTCTCTCTCCAACAATCGCACAGGATGAATTCCATCAAAAGGCGAGGTAGAGACACCATTTGACTGCAGCCTCAAAAGACCAGAATAAAAGTTGACACCTGAATTGGAAACTTGGCTCTATAGACGGTCTCTAAACTTGGGCGTCTTGCATTCACTGTGTTTTTTTCTTATCTTTCTTTTTTTGTGCACACATTACAACGGGTGAAAACCTTCTCTTTTATGCGGCCCAGAAATTAGAAACTGAAGTAGAAGCAGTCAAGACCCAATAGAAAGAAAAAAAAGGTACAGGTTCACTACTAGATTTAAATAACACATCCTGGAGTGCAATGAACTTCAGATATTGATTATGCAGTGGAACAAAAAGAGCTTTCTTTTAAAGGGATTGATTTAGCTTTTGGCAAATTAAGACTATATCAACAGACCGCTCTGCCACGAGGCATTTGGCATCACGTCCGCCTCTTTGAATCCTGCGTACAACGAGTGAAGTCGAAGCGCAGCGTGCAATCGTAGCGTCTTATTATATGATCTCTTGAAAAAGGCAGGGATGGGGAAACAGCTGCCGGTCTCTTAATCGTGCGGCGCGAAGTTGATCAAAGAGCTCATTCAGCTCAAAAAGTCAATGAATTCCTTCAGAGCTTACCAGGTTTCATGCCGGACTTCACATGGGATAAATATTATGGGACGTGTCAGTAATGAGGAATGAGAGGTCGGCTCGGTTATGTGTGAGCAGGAAGCTGCTAGTCATGGTGGTGACCTGCAGATCATCAGTCACTCTGCCTGTCTGGACTCTGTCACATCAGCTAGTACCACTGTCAAACCCTGCAGCACTCCCCAAACATCCATCTCACTTTCTCCTCGCTCTCCTTCACTGTCTTTCATGTTTTTTTTTCTTTCCTTCTCTGACTTCCTCTCCTCTTTCTCTCCCTTGTCTCACCCCGACAACACCCACTTCTTCTCCCTCCTGCCCTCTTAGCTCGAGTCCATCGGAGATGTTTGCTCAAACGTCAGCTGTGACAAGGCACAGCTGTCCACAGGATAAACTCGCTCATTTGTCTCTCTTGTCTCCGGCACTAACACACTCGTTCTCTTTAATATTCGCTTAGAAAGTCATTTTGGGCCACCGTCCAATCAAAAGCGTGGCGCTGACGTCCGTTAGCAGGCGGAGAAAGCGAGTGATGGAGTTTCAGTGTTAAAAAAGGGGGATGAGACACACAAAGGCCGAAACTGGAAATGGACTTTGGCATGCAGAACAAGTGACTGGGAGATAAGAGGACGAAAAACTTTGTTATTAGATTTGCATTTTACAACTTCTACATAGACATTTGTGAATATGCAAAACAGGACTCCACCTTGAGTAGTGAGTAGGTGTGAAAGACCTGCCCTACAACTGATGTCTCCATCAAGGCAAGATTTTATTTTGAAAATCTCCAAATCTCAGAAATTTTGTCAAAAAAACAAACATTTTTTAAACTTTTTTTTCAAATTCAAATCTACAGAAGCCCTAAGAGGACATGCATCCATACATTTTATATAACTCTGTAGTCATGTGATAAGAAGTCTCAGTTGTTTTCCTGAGATCTTGACTTGTTTATCTTGTTTAATATGAATAACAGTGATGGATTTCCGTAGATAGAAACTGATTTTTAGTCGTTGTAAGTTATTTGCTGCAGTTTTCAATATTATTTAACCTATTTCTAGAAAAACTTTTCTGAGCAAATTAGAGCTTTTAAAAAACATTGAAGAAACTTTCTGCAGTGGGAAGTGCACTTAGGAAGCTTAACAACGACTTGGAGATCTTCACACCCATTTTAGTATTCATGGCACAAACACACATGCCAGCACATCCTCTGTCACAAACCACAATCTACACACACACACACACACACACACACACACACACATGAAATGACAACGGTGTCATCTCCCTCCTGCTGCTCTCCCGTCATCTGGAGTGATGCCGAAGCCTCAGTCGCTGCTGCTAAAATACATCCCAGTGTTGTCGAGATGAGCAGAGCTGCATGCAGAGCTGGGAGTCCCGTGATACTGAGCCCAAACAAAACACATGAGGGGAGGAGGAAGGATGGATGACAGAGGAGGATGAAAGGGCTAAGAGACTGCAATGTGAGTAAAAGGACGGTTTGACAGAGGTTGCGTCTACGTTACACACACACACACAAACTCCTGGCCTATCAGGTCCACACACACACTTTCATAATGGCTTCTCATCCCACCAGTTTGCTTCTCTTTGTCACCCGGGGGAGGAGGATTGACCTGGCCCAGTCCAAATGCTGCCAGGAGGATTGGATGATCCTGCTTAGGCAGGGTGTGCTGTGGAGCAAGCTAATGAGAGGCCAATGTGTGTGTGTGTGTATGTGTGTGTGTGTGTGTGTGTGTGTGTGTGTGTGTGTGTGTGTGTGTGTGTGTGTGTGTGTGTGTTGGCTGGCTTTGCTAAGGGGCTCTGGGTTCAGCCACCCAGGGCAATCTGCCCAGTGATGCTGGGACACATGTGACCCCTTCAGACCTGCAGCTTGGATTACTGTTACCACTACTTCCACTGTGAATGTGTGTGTGTGTGTGTGTGTGTGTGTGTGTGTGTGTGTGTGTGTTTCCAGGGAAGACTTGTTCCTGCATGTGTTCCAACATTCTGAACTAGCTCAGTCAGCCGCACGCTTTTTAATCTCCTTCATCCTAATCATCAGCACTTTTAACAATTACCAAAATCCCAAAGTCACTTCTAAAGCCCCCGGGGACTGTGGGAGTAAATGAGTTCTTTAGCTAACCCCTGCATATTTACAACAGCGCTTTATAGCTCTTATGATGTTGATGAATGCACACTGGCCCTGCCAAATAAACTTATAATCGAGTGATAAAATAATGAATGAATTCCGAGTGGAACAACGGTCCGTGACGCCTGCCAATTTCCTCACCTCTGCCATGTGCGTGTGTGTGTGTGTGTGTGCGCGCACATCCTCCCGTCTGTGTTTACCGTCTCATTTTAACGGTGTGTGTGTTAAATGCTCACTTGCACATGCAACAAAGGAGATATATTCAGACCACACACTCTTTACACACGTGTCAGACATAAACGAGAGATGAGGTCGTGCCCCCTGAGGGTCATTTTGTGTGTGTGTGTGTGTGTGTGTGTGTGTGTGTGTGTGTGTGTGTGTGACAGCATCTGGTGAGAACATGCGGCTGTGATAGATCTGTCTGTTCACATATCTGTATTTTCACAGACCAGCTGCAGACCTGAGTCCATCTGAGGAACAAAGAGAGAAAAAAAGAGCCAACCAAACGACCAATGAAAAAGACAGAACGAACAAACAACGAGCGATCATCAAATGTTCAAACAATCACAAGAAATGAACGATGAGCGACGCCAATTAACAACACAACCAAGGAGCAAACAAACAGGAAATGAAAGAAGAACCAACCAACCAACCAACAGAAGAACCAATGAACAGACAGAATGAATGAACGGACGCCAACCGAGCGTCCAACTGACTGAACGAGCGGAACAAATCAGCAAACAAACAACCAATAGAAGGAACAGCAAAATAACCAACGAAAGAAAGAAAGAAGAAAGAAAGAAAGAAAGAAAGAAAGAAAGAAAGGAAGGAAGAAAGAAAGAAAGGAAGGAAGAAAGAAAGAAAGAAAGCGACTCCAGACTCTGGTTGGATTGGCTGCCGTCTCCCTCTCCATTCTGCCACATCAGCTGAAACCTCTTTTCACAGCTCCTGTTGCTCTCAGCTCGTAAACTTACACTCACTCCTCTTTTTCACCAAGGGAAAGAGAAAAGAGAGATAGAGAGAGAGAGAGAGAGAGAGAGGGGAAGGGGAGGCGGATGGTGCCGCTGCCTTCTTGCTTTAACAGCAGCTCCAGCAATATGCTTCACATTCTTTCCTCCTCTTCTTCTCCTCGACATTCCTCCTCTTGTTCTTACACTCCCTCCCTCACTCTAAAAATAAAATAAAATAAACTACCCGGTGGATATTCTCTAATCATTTAGCCTAAGGATGCGTGTAGGCTTACAAGGCTTCTGCTTACTTATCCACACAGCCCAGAAAAGCCTCGCTGCATGCATGAATTATGCATGGAGAGGAAACCTACGGGTGGATTTTTTTAACGGGGGGTGAAACTGGGTGTGGACAAACAATCAATAAATGAGTGTTGGAATGCAGCCCGTCTGATATGACACCCCGTTTGACCCACTAACACGTATTCCACTCTCTGCGCTCAGCCCCCACAATGCCCAAGAACATTTCCAGTGATTTCTTTTTTTTTTGAAACAGTTGAAACACTTAGCCTAGTTAGCTGGTCTTTTATCCAGCACCAATTAGCCGGCGATTAATGAATTATTGAGAAACGGGGAAAGGGGGGGGATTAAATTTTAATGTGGATCTTAAGGGGGGAATAGTTGTATTACAAGTCACCGCGAGCGGCAGAGCGAGGAGACGCCCACCCTCAGCAGGCGTTCACAATAATCTACAGCCGTTTACCAAAGCATGGAAGGAGAGAGAGAAAAAAAAAGAGAGGAAGGGGGAGAGAGAAAGTGTGAGTGGAGGGACGGGGTGAACGAGAGGGTTTTGGCTTGGAGAAAAGACGCTGTGATCAAACTTGCAGAACGGCCAAAAGCTACAAAAGTCCATATGCTGTGATAGGAGGAGTGACCACAGCCAAAACCCTCTCTCTGTTTAAATCATTGTCTTTGTGTGCGTTCGTCCACCAAGTGACCCTTCACTGCTCCCCTGTGTGTATGGGTCACCTGCCACCCCTGCACCCTCTCCACCTAAACAACCCCCCCTAAACTCCGGAGCAGTAATGTAAGATTGGATCTTTCATTAGGGCGCCCGTGTAAGGCCGATAATAGGAGATGCTGAGATAAGGATAATGTATGTCTGAGGGGGAAGCTCTCTCCAAGGTGATCGTTCTGGTTCAGTTCGCTCTTCCTCAAGCAGAACCTGTATTGGCACTTCAGACTTAACTGGTATTGATTTACTTAGGGTTAGGACTGCCCTCCCCCCCTCCCTCTGTGGCTCCTCCTGTTTCTCATTCACCTCCTGCCAACCTGTCTCTGTTTATATTCCTCCCAGAACACCTCTGTCTCTTTTCCTCTCTGCCAGGGTGAAGTCATTTCATCTGATGGAGCAGTCAATAAAAGCTGCTCTTCATGGTATTCTGATAGTGTGTTTAACTGTACATCACATCAGGCCGATCATTTGATCTTTTATTTATTACAGGAATTAATCAGATAAGAGGAAGAGGCATGGGTGCCCACTTTCTCCCGCCTCACCCTGTCACTCCTAACACATCTCTGAGTGTGTCAGCGGCTGCTGTAGCGCCGTAATTAGTGGCTGGATGTGACACATGTTTCCAATTTGCTACGTCTGGTCACTGAACTGGAGGGGGGGAGGGGGTGACGGAGCGAGGTAGAGATAGAGACAGGCGGAAAGTGACAGGAGAGGAAGAACAAAAAAAGAGAGGAGAGATGGAAGGGGAGGGCGGGGTCAGGGGGGGAGGCAGCTTGAAGAAGAAGAAAATGTAAGAAAGAGGGTGAAAGGTGGAGGAGAGAGAGGGTGAGGAGGAGAGAGAGAGAGAGGGAGAGAGAGGGTGAGGAGGAGAGAGAGAGGGAGAGAGAGGGCGAGGAGGAGAGAGAGGGTGAGGAGGAGAGAGAGGGAGAGAGAGAAAGAGGGAGAGAGAGGGCGAGGAGGAGAGAGAGGGTGAGGAGGAGAGAGAGGGTGAAAGGTGGAGGAGAGAGAGGGTGAAAGGTGGAGGAGAGAGAGGGTGAGGAGGGGAGAGAGAGGGTGGAAATTGCTCATAGAGGTGGAAAAGAGAGACGGGAGTAGAGGCGGTGCAGGTGGACGGTCTGAACTTCAAAGCAGCCTGCAGAGGTCCAGAGGTTAACAACGTGACAGTCCATTTGCTCCACACAGATGATGTGAACCATACATGTGCTCCTGCACCTGATTGATACACACTACTGCTCCTGCTTTACAAACCACATGTGTGTGTGTGTGTGTGGGCTCTGGATTCCAACCAGTGGAAGATATATATACACTACTTGGACAAGCATGGGCCCTTAACATATTTCAGCCCAGGGCCAAAGCCTGACTTCGCCCTGAGGCAGCTGAAACTGGAGTAGTGCTCTTGTCATGTAGAGAGCGAGGAGTACATGGAACTGTGTAGAAAGAGCCAAGAAAACAAAGTGGAGGAATGACTAAGCTGATTAACTGTGAATGAGAAGCTTCATGAATGAGCTTCAGAGTATACAATAGGCTTTGTATTTTCAATATATGAGCGAGCAAATCAGCGCAGATGAATATGGAGGCTGGCGTTCAAAGCCACCACCCCTCTAATTGCCCAGCCAGGCCCCCCGTTCACTAAGCCCTGTGACACCCACCCCAATGCTAAACTCCATTAGGAGACAATCACCTGGAAGGCCTCAGAGAGTCCGGGCTGTTAGCTTCTCAGTGAAAATTACCCTCCCGTGTCCACATTCTGCTCCCTGTCGGGTGAATCCACCCACTGATGACAAAAAAAAAAAAAAAAGCCCCTCATTAAGGGCTTCATGCCTGGCTCCACAGCGGGGGGGCCCACGCACAGTCACATCTGTGGAGAGGGGAGAAACCAGGCAGGCCGTAGCCTACAGCACATGGAGGCATTAAAAACCTGTTAGTGTTTGAAGAAGCCCCCTGGCATGGGTGTGAGCTGGTGGTGGCAAGTTCTGGTAGGCTAGCTAAGACTGTCTAAATATGCTTTTGTGTTTTTTTTTTTTTTTTATTGAAAATGAGTCATGTTTGCATAGTTACAAGGGGGGCCTCTTGAGACCAGTATTTCCACAAAGCTGATAGCTCAGTGGCCCAAATATTGAGCTGAAAAAATGTCATTGTCCCAGTTTTTCAAGAGAAATTGAGGCCTGGTGTCACCTCTATACAAGCCGCCCTATTATTCTCAATAGCCCCCCCACCACCCCAACCTTCCTACCCTGAAGGAGAACCATTCAAACACTGGGAAATTGGCAGAGGTGTGAGGAAAGTGGTGTCGGTCGTTAAGCCGGGCCGGCCCGAGAGGTGTTTAAAATGACATTTCCTCAGCTAATGCCTGACACCTTCTCCAGAGGCAAGAGAGAGAAAAATGCAAATGAGCAAGGCATGGCAGAGTGGGCAGACGCGGGTTGTTCATGAGGCCTGCGGGCCGGGGAGGGGGGCTAGACTTTAATCAAGGTCATCCAGCAACTGCAAATTAGAGCATCTCACACACACATTTTTATGATCCTGCGCACAGTTTCTGTGTTTCCTGGCTTACAGAGACTTTAGCAAACAAGAAGTACATCTGGATGATCCTCAGTGATCAATGTGAGGGGGGGGGGACAGACTCAGACCAGCTGTGAACCAGAGGAGACAGTTTCTGCTCCCAGTGTGTACATTTATCACATTTCACTGTTTATATCGAAACCCTGTTGGATTCCAAACAATGGTGATGGAATGATGTTATGTTGGGGAGAAAGTCAAGGAACTGGCAAACTACATATGTTCTTTAGAACAATAAACACAGTGACCCTGTTGAGTTAGTGTTTTTATGTGTTTTTGTGTTACTTTTTAGGCACTTTGCTTCCAATCAATGTGTCCTAAATCTCTCTTTCCAAGAACAAGATGTATACCACCCTTCTAACATGCAACCAGAGTCATTATTCGATCAGTTTGTCCCCCCCCCACGTTCAAACCTGCAAAAGAAGCAACCAGTACAATGTGAAGGTCTGTAAGTGGGGTTTGCTCTTACCTTTCGTTCAGAGAATTCCAGTAGATAGGCTCCATATTGCTGGCCGTCGTCCCCAGTAAATCCAGTAAGAATACCAGCAGGATCCACAATCCATTCCCACTTCTTTGACACGCCATCTCAACCCTGACACCCAGCATATGTAGCCCCATTTAAAAGAGAAAAACAAAAAGGGCACTTTTACTGTGTTTTCAATGCTGATGCAAGGAGACTCTCAAAAACAATGGATGTGTGCGACTGCAGCCGAGCAGGCTTTAGGTAGAGGCAGTCAAAGTGTGAAGTAGAAGCCTGTTGTATTCAACCTCATGGATCCCAAAAATGTAAAAATTAAACCGAAACCAGACCCGAAAAGGTTGCAGGGAAAACTTGTTCAATCCTCCGCGCCTGGATCTCCAGAAACGATCGTTTTTTTTCTCCGCGTCCACGATCGTACTATTTCAGTGCCAATCCCATGACTTTCCCATTAATTTGTCATTAGTCCTCCTTTTTTTCTGAATCAGCGCTCCTCAACTGAAATATAACTCCAAGGAATCGAAATTTTCTGATATTTATCGCCACCCAGGAGCTATGTGTGCTTCTTTTCGGTGCGCCCTAATTGTCTTTTTCCGAACAATGTTCCCTTGTTCTCTGTGCCGACTCTGTGTGATTTCTCTCCCATTACCTTGTTTTCCCGCAACAAGATCCACCTTCCAACATATAAGGCAAGGGGCTGAAAAGAAATCTTATCAGTCTGTTAGAAGTGAATTAGTCGAGATCAGGCCAAAAAACGGTGCCAGCTGAAGCGTTTAAAATGGAAAAGATGTCACTGGTGTCCACAGCTCCATCCTCATAAAGACATGTTGATGCTCGGTGGGCTTTAGTCAGTCAGTGCGCATTACAATCCTCATTCTCATCTTTGTGAAATACTCAGGTTGAACAACGGCTCGTAAATCCGAAAATCCTTTGAAAACCGATTCCTTGAAAATTAAAAAATAGAAACAAAATCAAGATCCAAATCGTGGATAAGTCCCTGATTCAAATCGAGCTACGACCCAAAACAACTGAGAGAAACAAAACCAAAGAGCTAGAAAAGCATCCTCGCTGTGGTCATGTCGCATAAAGGCCAACGTGAAACTTGTGAAGTGATTAAAAAAAATAAGATTCGAGCAGCACGCATCAGTCCGTGTTGGAAATTGAAGCCTGTCTGATGCAGCGCGTCGTTTGGAGAGCTGGACGCGCTTTCTTCATTCGTTATCTCATCCGTCTCTCTGCCTCAGAATCCCACTGCTTTGACTTGCCCTAATGCTCGCAGCACATTGACAGACCGACTGGCTTGTTTGAAAGAAGGCGGGGGGAAAAAGGGGACGTGGATGAATGAAAAAAAAATCCCCATCCTCCGACTGGCAGGCATGGGCGCACTGATGGAGCGCAATTCTTCCTGGCTTTTTTTCGGGGGGTGGGGGCGGTATCGAGTCCCCTTCAGCACCTCCTCTCTCCTCCTCCTCTCTTGGTTTCAGGGGCCCCCCAACTCGGACCTCTGGACTCCCTGGCGCTCTATTCTGCCTCCTTTTCAAACGCCGAAGAAGAAGAAACCCCCCCCCACCTCCTTAGACGCTCGCCAACGTGCGCCCTCCTCTGCTCAGCGCCGTGATGGAAGAACACCAGCGCCCTCCATGTATTAAGTGGGCATCACATGAGGCACTGGCACAGGATTGCATTGAAAAAAAAGTCGACCTGAAATTTAAGAGCTGTATTTCACACAGAAAAAAAAAGTCCTTTTAGGAGTGTTTCAGGTTTATTAGGGATGAAATGCGCCTCAAGGTACATATTTAAAAAATATTACTACACTATTTTAAAGGATAAAGTTCAATCCCACAGTCAAACTATGAGTAACATGCACATATTTGGAAACTGTTGCTTATATAAAAATAAATACTTCATTGAAAAGAATGACGTCACACTTATTATAGGACTGGTTTCACCTCAGAAGTATGCAGTCCGGTCTAAACAAAAAGGATCCCCCCTCTCTGTCTGTGTGGAAGGATGTGGACCTAAAGGAAGAGTCCCAGCATCCAGCACCGACACTTTAAAGTGGGTCATCCACCTTGATGAGGTACAGGATGAGCCGGCTGACAGGCCCCCCGTTGAGGGACCACACCAGTGTTTACACTGAGGCCCCTGTAGCCAAAAGAAAAGGATTCACTTAAACAGACACTGCTACACACAGACAGAAACATGTAGGCGATTAGAGATGGAGGACTGTCAAATCCGTGGCTGTACTGCCCCCATGTGGTAGATACAGAGCATGAAATTGACTGGACTGGATGTACTCTGCAAAGCCAAATGAATTCATATGTCTGGCATTATTTTAGGCTAACTGCTTCTCATTTCCTTCATTTCCTTACCTTACTTAAATCCATTCACTTTCTGTGATCTTACACTTTTTCAAGAGCTGAAACCCCAGATATGTTGCTCTAGATTAACCATTTTTGTGAATCCAAAATGTAGATATTTTGAAAGGAGCACTTGGGGTTTTTTTACACATTATTTTCATGTTGTTCTTCTCTAAATAACTTTAAGACTGTCAATGTGGTGCTTAATGTCATTGGAGGCTCTGGAAGGGACTTTTAGAAGAAAAAAATGATGATGTCATAGATCTGCGATCAGTTTTGTTTTGTCTTTTGGTGTAAGATTTAAACATGTGTTTTTACAGTATATCCTTTGGTTTCTAAATGAGAGGTGTTGAATTTAAAGAAATGACCCTTTAAGAGGAATTTGAATTGCATTATTTAGAAATGTAGGAGCCATTTGGAGTTTGAGCAATTTCAATAGAAGTCTCCAAATGTGAGCTCTTGTGTGTTCTTTTGAGTGCCTCAAATTTGTGAAAGTGCGATGTACAATCTGTAAAAGTGCCACTTTAAAAAGAATGATTTTGGCCGCTCTTTTCCCCCCTAAAAATCATCTTTAATTACAAAACTTACTGCAAGTGCTCATACATGTGTGTTTTGCTTAAATTGACGGACTTGAAGGAGATTTTTCTGCCACGATAAGAATGCACAACACTTCTCAAATTGTTATCCTGCAGGACACATTTGAATACTAGTGTGCCCAGATGACATTTTCAAGTACAAAATCATCCTGTACAAAAAGCTGAGCAGCCTGCAATGCTTCGACATAATGCTGAGTCCTTGAGTTCTCCAAACTCCAGCTGCACAACAACACAATTACAGAAAACATCCAGAGAGAGATACACAAAGAAAAGAGACCTGTAATGCTTTTCATGGAAAATATTTCTCTTAGAAAAAAAAACAGTGGGAGGAAACACTCAATGCAACACCTCCTGCTGTTACTGCACTGTCAGGGAGCGAGGGGAAATGAAAGTGAGATTGAGACAGAGGGGGAGCACAGGGAGGGGAGGAACAAAGATTATACAGAAGTCAGGTTTACAAGAGCTGCAGACCTGAAGCGAGCGACGCTTTGTTGTCTTGCTCAAAGGCGCTTCAGCAGAGCAGAGGAGTCATCTAACACGGACTGAAAAGAGGACTGGAGAGTAAGACAAAAGTGCAGACTCTTTTCTCCGCAATGCCCAATTATAGCATGCTTTCAAGAAGAATTGTAATTGCAGGTTAGGGGATCCAAACAAGCAACAAATACAGCATTGAGATTTTATAGAGCCAGTCATGGAGAGCGAGAGAGAAAAAGACAGCATTGATGGAGCTGTTTCTGTTGAGCTGGCCTCCCAAAACCTTGGCAGGGCAGATGACAGAGCTAAATGTAGTGGAGGAAGACAGACTGGTTTATAGACAACAGTAGTTCAGAGGTGGAGCTGGCATGAAAAACAAACCTTCTGCTCTGTCTGGGAATCTATGTGTGTGGGGGAAACTGGCAGAAATGTGGCTCTCGCTGGCATTTGTGTTTGTGTGTGTCGAGGATGAGTCATTTTTTTTTTAAACTGTAGAGCTATAAGATACCACCTACATCAGACCTGCCACACCGCTGAAAGACTGAATACACTTACACTCAGGAGGTATAGTGAACCTAAGGAGTGTGAAGATGCATGTGGTTATTACAGCTTATTTATTGATGCTGACCTCATTTACTGCACCGACCTTCAACTCTTCATAACCGCATCCGCTCCCCGGTGACTCTGGCTGAAGTCTGCTCCAGCTGCCAGACCACACTGCACACACACACACACACACATTATGAACTATAAACACACATGCAGATAGGCATGTGCATCCCTTTCACACAGTGTGATGCAAACACAATCAATTACAGTAAGAGCTTTGTTAACATTCTGCATGTGAGGATTATGGTTAGAGAACAGGAACACACAGAAAGACCTCAGACAGGAAAACATGCACCCTGATGGGAATGAATGTTGCACAAGTGTGTGCGTGCACGAGGGGGGGTGTGGCTCGGTGTCAGAGCATGGCACCCTCGCCCGCCTGCCAGTTGATAGATCTCAGCTGCACGTCTTTATCCTTCAGCATCTGTCTGTCCCTGTGAGCTTCCTCATCTTTACACACATGCACAGCGCCACAGCGAGAACGGCTCCCCTGCCAACACACACACACACACACACACACACACACACACACACACACACACACACACACACACACACACACACACACACACACACACACACACACACACACACACACACACACACACACACACACACACACACACACACACACACACACACACACACACACACACACACACACACACACACACACACACACACACACACACACACACACACACACACACACACACACACACACACTCCTGTGACAGAGACGGGGGTGGTAGGGATTAAATGAGGTGAGGGGTTGTGCAGATCACACTTATGGATTGCACAGAGCGACTGGCTGATTCTGCATTAGTAAACAATTTGTACCTGACAGCTGATCTCCCTCACACATCTACCTACATTTGCATATTAAAACCAGTCTGCATGTTTGTTCTTGTTTTGCTATAATTATGAGGATTATTCATTGGCTGCAATCATTCTCTAACCTTAAAAAAAAACACCACAAACAGAAAATAACTTTAACCCTGCAAGGTTACACTGCAGGATTTCAAAATGCAATCAAATCAGTTTCTGGTGTTGCTGGTCGGGTATCTTATATGCAGGAAGTTACTTGAACTCATCACCCCTCCTTCCAGCTTCTGAAAAAAATCAAGTTAGCCTCTGAGTTGGCTTCAGTTGACACTCACCCTAACCCAGATATTCTGCAGAGATCTCCACACGTCACACTAGTTCTGAACAGATTTGGAGTGTGTTGTAACTTATTCTCCGGGACAAGCATACTAAATCTGCCTGACATTTGAGTGGGATGTGGGATTCTTATAATGCACAATGTCATTTGTCAGAAAATGAGAAGTTGCTTCCTGCAAGAAAAATTATAAAAAACTGCAAACACAATCTGTGGAATTTGGATAAAAATTATTTGTTTAGAAATGTTTTCCTATTGTGGAGTTTAACTTCAGCTGGGATTCTATCAGATGATCAGAATAAATACAATAATCAGAGAATAAAGGTTATAACTCAGGACATGTTTTAAGTTATTAGCAAGGACCCACCAAAAGGACCCCGACATCATACCTAGTTATCAGCTGTTGTTTTTTTTTTTTTCAGATTTGCCACCCAACTGTTAAAATTGATACAATCCTTAATGGCTGACACTTCCTGTCTGTTAGCTGTTGAATACGACACCCAGAGGCTTTTGCTAGCTTTCTTGAGATCTCAACTTAATTATCACATTACTCACGATAACAAAGCTGGTGTTCCCATTGTAATGGAGTCATTTTAACTCATTACCTTGAAACAACAAAGCTTGTTTCCTTATGTCAACGGGATCATTTCCTGGTGATGTAGAAGACATTTTGTAGGCTGGTCCCTGTTGGAGGCCAGATCCCCGACATGCCCATGCTGCCGGAGCCCACGCTAATGACATCAGTCAAGCCTATTTCTATGTTTTGTGCTTTTTCAACTCTTAGAGTACAAGATGAATAAGTCAGGATTACAGAAAAACAACAAACAAAACGAATACGGGAAAGTACTTGTAATCACAGGAAAGAGTAAAAAAAATCATTTGTATGTATGCATGTCCGCTTTGGACAAACGCTTAACTTGCACCTTTTAGTTTGTTTAATGTCAATAACTTTTAAAAGCCTAAAGAGGTCAAAACTATCAGGGGTTTCATAAGGAAGCAACAGATAAAAATTATAATGAACTAGCAGAACATTGTTTTTTTCTGTCCTTTGTAATCGATGATCTTCCTTCTTCCTGTTATGGTAAGGGAAGTGTGGACTTTGTACATAGCACTGCCAGATGTTAAATGTTATTGCAGTCAAGTGTATTCACTTAGTGTCCATGGAGTCAACAACAAGCTAGTTATAGGCTGCTACTACAATAAAAGGCCTGACTTAACCTCTCAACAAACGTTAAATCCTAACACTGTGAAGGCCTTTATGAGGTGCAGGGCACCAACAATGTGCCTACCTGGGCCAATTTTCTCCTCATCCTGACTTTATGAGAATATTTGGAGCAGGTACGTACACACACACACACACACACACACACACACACACACACACACACACACACACACACACACACACACACACACACACACACACACACACACACACACACACACACACACACACACACACACACACACACACACACACACACACACACACACACACACACACACACACACACACACACACACACACACACACACACACACACACACACACACACACACACACACACACACACACACACACACACACACACACACACACACACACACACACACACACACACACACACACACACACACACACACACACACACACACACACACACACACACACACACACACACACACACACACACACACACACACACACACACACACACACACACACACACACACACACACACACACACACACACTTCTCCTCTGTGTACCTTCTCTCCCTTCCCCTGCCTCCTTTTTCTTTTCCTCAGTGTCTCCATCCTCTTCCTAATCTCCTCCTCCATCTGTCTCCTCAGTTCCAAGCAGAGCTCCTCTGACCTGGTCGAGTGCTCCACCTGTTCCCCGACACCGCTCTGCCTCCAGCCGTGTCAACCGCCCGACTTTCTCGGTAAGCCTCCCCCTCCAGCCACCATGGAGAGGCGGATGAGGGAGGGAGGGAGGGGGTGAAGAAAGGTGTAAAGAATGGACAGATGCTGGGACAAGAGAATGTCCAATGTAGCCTGAGGGCGGGTAGGTGGATGACTTCAGGCCCTACTGTTCTACCTTTCCCCCCCAGAGGGCAATTACACAAGCAACCACTCTGCATGTGGCATCACACACCCTGCTAAACCACCGAGATCACATCCAATCTGTCAGGGTCAGCTGGGAGACTTGAAGCTTAATGTACTTCAATAGGCCAGCCCTCCTGATAAGCAGCTACAGGGATCGCCAGAGGGGGAAAAGGGAGAGCAGGATGTGATGATGAGGTGAAGGATAGAGGCAGACATGCGAGTACATATCTTGAGTTTATTCTATATGCATTAAGGCTTATATCGGAAGCTTGATCCAAAGGCAACTGGACTGGTTGAAGATCTTCAAATTAACCATGACCTGGATATCTGAGAACCTACACAGACATTAAGGCTTATATATACGTGAGAAAAAAAATCTCAGTGCAGAGCTTCTCATCTCCGTCTGCCAGCCAGAGTATAGAATACTATGAAATGACATCTTTTCTCCGTATTAATCTTGCTAGCTCCTCCAGATAGATGTTCATGTGTGTGCCTTCCACATCTGGAGTGGATAAGAGAGGATCAGACTGCACAGTGAAATGAAACCTCTGGTGCTGTGCTTTTTCCCCGGCTTCAGAGCATGTGCATGAATACAGGTGCCAATTATTTTCACATCTAATGTAAACCAGAGAACAAGGACGCGTCAATCACCACCGCTGCCTGGAATGGAAATGGGATATATTCATATGAACGCGGCTATTTTGGCAGCTGATGAAATGGGTTGGTGGGGACTTATAAAAATATCCCTGCAGATTCGGGCTTTGTAAGTAAAACCTCAAGTCATCTGAACTTCAGACTGGGCCGTCTATAATGAGCCGAAAATGTGTCGGTGTGAAAATTGCGTTTCTACTCCTGACTGAGAACAATAAGGGGTTTCATTTTCTTTCTTTTTTTTTTAACACATGCTCATAAAGACATTCACTATTCTGGGGTTTGGCTTCTGACTTAGCTCGTGTTAATAGAAGATGCCATTGATCATCATGTAGGAAACTCATGGAGCCTGACACTAACTAGAATAATAGTGCAACACAACACTGCTAATACAAGGCTGTCTGCATCTCTGAAGCTGTACATAGTGCTGCCTTGAGCAGTTAGTCCTACTATATGTCAAAGTATTGGACATGACAAATTTGACCTGGTGATGGCCCTTAATGAACCCATGGTTAAAAAAACTTTTTTGGCTTCAGGGGGGACATGCTGTAAACACAAGTTTTGTGTAAAACATGAAGAACAGCAGAAAAAAATCAAAAACGTAGACATACATAATATTCACTTTTGATTTGTATTTACCACATTTTGTTATCAAAATAAAGATTTGTATTTTTTTTTGGGGGGGGGGGGGGGGCATTTTCTGCCTTTATTGGAGAGATAGGACCGTGGATAGAGCTGGAAATCAGGGAGAGAGGGAGAGTGGGGAATGACATGCGGGAAAGGAGCCACAGGTTGGATACGAACCTGGGCCGCCCGTTTGGAGCATTATGGCCTCCATACATTGAGCGCACGCACTAACGACTGCATCACCGCCAGCACTTATCGAAATAAAGAACACATCATTTCCTAATATGAACATAAAAAAGAATGTTTTATCTGGTTTGTTTTCTCTCTTTTTTCTTATCGCAATATATATCACAACCAGGGTTTTCCTATATTGTACAGCACTGTCTTGTATCTAACAGAAGCTGCGCTCCCCCAGAATCCACACAAAAAATAATGATATGGTCAAAAATTAACACCAATTTTAAACGTTTCAAATAGGCTTACACACACTTGTTCTTACCAAAAGACTTCTGTATAAACTATCCAGGAAGTGTTTTATCACGTTTTCAGATAATATGTGCAACCCTAATTTTGAAAACCTAAAGCAGTGAAAGCTTCGAGAGCCTTTATAGCTCTTATAGAAGTTAGTCATCTGCATGAAAAGAGGGACCTTTGTTGTGTTAAGAGTGGATTTAAGCTGGAGGTAACATAAATGAAGAACTATAAGGGACCAAGGACTGAGCCTTGAGGAACTCCACGGGAAATTGGGAGGTGGAGCAGTGCATCACCCAGATGCCCTTTTGTTACCTTTCACCACAGTTACATACTACAAGCAGGGATGCTGCCTCCATTTTCACCTAGTCCTCAGGCTTTTGGAAAGTGCAATACTGAATATCAGGGTTACTCTTCAAACTGTCATGAATGTCATTCAACTCATGTTGAGATGACCGGGGTCAAACAGGTGACAAACTCACCTCGACTGAAACCAACATTTGATTTGGTTGCAATCTGTCTCCTTGCTTTATGCTTTTTTTTACTGATATGTTTCCTTAAATTGTGTAGAGTGAGAAGAATACCAAATATGTGTTGAGCTGTGTACATGCCAGCATATAACACACTGAGACTGAAGAAATCTGGATGTTACAACTGTACTCTTCTGGTGTGTCAGTGCCAGGTCGGAGTGAAGCCTTATGCCAAGCGCCTGCCAAACACATCGAAAGACTCTCAGAGATAAAGGAGCCGTCCCTTTGACAATTTGAGAAATGTCATGTATGACAACCTCTAAAAGCCACAGCGAATCTGTTCCCTCTGCTTCATGTTCTAAAAAAGCCTTTTCCTTTCAAAGGCAGCATGAGAGTGACAAACCAGAGAGCGGTCTAGACATTTTAGCATCTCAAACTTCAGAGCTGCGTGTTCCCTTTTTTCCCTCCATGCTAATTCAGACGAGGTCACGGTGCTGAGTGTTTGCTTGAGCGCTTCTCTGTGGGATTAGGCGATTCAACAGGCAGACAGCCATTTGAATAATTGTTTTCAAATGTCTTTCTTAATATCAAGATCCCATTACTTACTATTCCGCACACTCGCCGGTGATGAGCCCTGGGACTGTTAAGTTTGTGTGCATGCGCCTGTCTAATGGAAGGCACTTATGCGAGGCCATGGAGACTCACTCAGGATGCGACATAAATGGAGGCACAGAACACAGAAACACAGAACACTCTATGTGGATTGGCTCATTAACTGCACAAGTGGAAAGACTACACCGCGGCCACCTTGGGATGAAGATAATGGCTCCGCTGTCATCTGTGACAGCACTGAGGTTTGGGGCGAGCCGGCTTTCTGAAGGCAGTGCAGATACACATACAAATAAGATATGGACAGACGTAAAAGATTAGCATTAAAAAATAACAAATGCTCAATGTAACAGCTTGAATTTTGTTATTGGTTCAGTGGAATAGCCTCTGACAAATCTTTAAACAGCAGGACACTGCAGAACACATTTACATAGAAATCAATATAACATGCTGCGGTTTTAACCTCAGAAGGAAGCATGATGACATTCATAATACACACACACTTATATACCATTGGTTAGCTAATGTGACTTTGATGAAGTGTGTCGTGTGTCATGAGATACATCCAACATATACCACTTTACAGGACGCTGTGGGGGGGGGGGTTAGGCACTGGGGGGATTATCCTGTTCTTGTTCTCCTTATTTAATATTTTTACATGAAAATAAATAAATGGAGAGAATTAAACATTGTGGCCTTTAAAAAAGGAACGAATACAAATGATGGAATAAACACCATGAGAGAAATGTATGTGGCATGTGATTGAGAAAATGGGATTGCACTTAAAGTTGAGAACAGCGAGAACTATTGCATAATCATAAAACAGCTGGGCAGCAATAACTTGATAAATGGCATGATTTTAAATGAGAGGACAAAATAACTCTAAAAAAGGACGACTACAGACAGGAGTTTTTTTTAACCTGTTATGACGCAGTCTTAATTTATTTATAATGCATCTATATGACCTCAAAAAACAAACACAAACCAACGGCTAGAAGACCTATTAGTATACTGAATGTCTAGTCACTGATCACTGGGTCATATTTCGACAAAACAATTTTGAAGGCCGAAGCAGCTTTTGTTTAAATTGTCCTTAACACAAAGCTAAGATGAAGCAGAAGAAGTTTTGAGGGAGAACGCTGAACAGGGAAGGATCAGCAGAGATATCAGATGTACAGATTAATCCTCTTGGGTCACCAAATCAACAATTAGAAATTACTTATGGCACTGCTTTTAAGATTTAGTTAACTACTGAAGTTGTGATTCGGTCAGCAGTGGATCAGCGGTAGTTGGTCGTCTCTTAACCAGAAGGTTGGCGGTTCGATTCCAGCTCCTGCAGTCCGCATGTCATTGTGTCACTGGGCAAAACCATGAACCCCAAATAGCTCCCAAGCAGAGTATTTAAGTTTATATGAAGGGGAAAGTGCTCTGAGTGGTCAGAGGACTGGAAAAGAGCTTTATAAGAACAGTCTTTATAAGAATAGTCTTTATAAGAATAGTCTTTATAAGAATAGTCTTTTTTACCATTGTGTGATTCATTTTGTGACTTTGGGTGCGGCGGTGCAATGACCTGTAAAAAAACACACTCAAGCCTTTTATAGTTGATATGTTGTAAGCAAAGTTTCTTGTTTAACAAAAGGGTTCATTAAGACAGACCTCAAATTTAGACTTCTTGTTTTGTTGTGGCTAATGTCTTAAAAAGAAATAGTGTGTTTTTGCTGTTGGACGCTCCATCAGGGTAACATGTTAGCTAAATACTAACTCTTTAGCATTAGTGAAGTCTGGCCATAGAAATCTAAACTTTGAATATAAAACTCAAAGAAGCCAAGGGACACTGCAGAGCGTCAGTTATTCTGTTTACTCAACCAGTAACCTCCTTTCTCATTCATTTAAGTCAATTGTGTTTATATATAAAAGTGTAAAAACTTTAAAGTCAATGACACTAATACATAATTGAAGTTAAGATTTATTCTGTATGTCAAATATATTAGTTTATTATATAGGACAAACCAGTCATCAGAAAGTCTGGAGAACTGTCCACAGATTGACTTGATTTAAAGCATCAAACCCACTTTCTGTCCCGCCCCCATGGTGTCTGAAACAGCTTCTCACTCACACACTTCACTCTCTGCTCGAGA
Organism: Labrus mixtus; assembly: GCF_963584025.1. Taxonomy (NCBI): domain Eukaryota; kingdom Metazoa; phylum Chordata; class Actinopteri; order Labriformes; family Labridae; genus Labrus; species Labrus mixtus. The sequence continues at coordinate 1,719,459 of NC_083634.1, forward strand.
TTAAGACGAGTCCAGACCATCAGACAAACAAGCAATCACGGCAGCAATGGATAATCTATTACACTTGTTCACCGTTTCTCATTCTATGCCCCCTAATTTTCCTACTTGTCGTCCTTCTCACCACTCTCCTCTCCCAAGGCAGAGCCGGTTGCTAGGCAACGTGTTCAACACAACAGTGCAGCAACTGCGACTTGGCTCTCTGCTCGGCGTGCCCCTGTGGTTTCAGACAATCAAATACATGAGTGTGTTCACTTTCATACAGAATGTGTGCGCGGAAGGTGAAAGCTATGAATAGTTTCCATCTCATAAGCGACAGCCAGAACTCCCTTTGGCTTCATGAGAGCTGCCTCTTGACTCGAGTGTAACTTAATCTTGCATTCAGTTTGGCATCCAACTCTGGTCTGCCTTAAACAAAAACGGACAAAAAGTGAATAAGACCGTGAAGTTGTGAATAGATATGCTTTAATTCACTCCAGCTTGAATAAACCCAGCAGAAATCCACTTGTTGACAGTTTTTTTTTTTTTTTCAATCAAAAACTAGTGTACGTCAACACCAAGGCCTGTGTGGTTCCTAAAGCTTCCTGGTGAAGTAAATGTGTGTATATGACGGTATAGTAGCTTCAGTATTGTAGCTTTTGTTGGCAACAAATTTGAGTTCCAAAAAGAAGAACCTTGATCGACACTTCAGAACTGTCATGTGATCATCAGTACTTAAAGTTACAAGGCTTAGGATGGAGCCTGCTCTGCTCCTTTTGAAACTGTACAACAAAGCACACCCCACCAACAGTAAATAGCAGTACATTAGAAACATCATACACACACAATGTGCTTTGTGCTGCCACTCAAGCATAGTTCAAATGTAATCAGAGCACTTTTTAGTTTTCAAATAATATCATAAGACATCACTCGGTGCACCCGCTACCTAAAAGACTTTCACAGGTTATGAGGTTACAGTAATCAAGCTAGCTGCTTACAGAGTATACATTCAGAAAATCAGAATGTTCAATGAGGCTTTACAAAAATATACATTTTGTGGGCATGCACTCGGCGACACAACACTTAGTGCGTCCTAAAGTTTAAAAAAAAATAAAGGTAAAAACAAAGAGATCCCATCAGCTTAGAAACACAAAAAGCTCAAGAACAAAATGGCACTTACTGTTACTATAGCAGGATAAGAATCTCCTGGGCAGCATCACAGCAACACACACGTATACAAACACTCCCACAGGTACAACTCGGATCGCAAGGTGTGAAGATTTGAACGATGCTGGGCTTGTTTCACACCACACAAGGATTTCAAATCAATCGATCTCCTCCGATTCAGGAAGAGGATTCCTTATTAATAACCAAAGTTTAATAAAATATGTTTTGTATTTCATCTTGGTGTTTAAAAAAAAACAAATCTTAAACTAATTCAATATAAAAATGGAGGATTAAGAGGCCACAGTCCACTCCTTGTGCAACCTTCCTGTTGTACAACCTGAGTAAGGTTAAAAGGAAAACCTCCTTGGTTTGAGCGCTCAACACATTCCTGGCATGGAGTTCAAATTCTTATTTAACAATTTGGCATTACAACAGTGAAGTCCACATCCCCATAGCCCTGAATGTCTGCATTGACCTGATGTGCAATGTTTCACAATCCTCCTTAAGTAAGAGTTGTGAGTGTGTAGATGTTGACGTGCACATTCAGACTGTAAATGTGGTCATGTATAAGGTAACATCCAAAATGCTTTCCACCTCAAGACTTCATGTTGCTGATGGCAAAGAGAATCTGACTGACCCATAATGAGCTTGATCCATACCAAACACTCCCAAAATAAATATCACATGGCAGGTGTAACTCAATCTGTGTCCGCTGGCTGACCTAACGGGACCTCCTGCCCCCCCTCTGCCGAAGGGCCGAGCGGCCCCGCCCACCACAGAGACAGGGTGTTGTCTTGTCTGATCTCCTGCGGTGACATCACAGCTTCTCCTCCCTCGCCGTCGGAGGCCGATTCACCCTCGCTGTCGCCGGGCCAGGGGAACTGGCGCTGCCCGCTGGATGTTGCCAGCAGTGGCATAAAGGGATGAACACTGCAGAAGAGAAGGATTTAAGGACCTGAAATGTCTGCTGGTTTGCACTGCAGTATTACACCTATTATAAAACAGGCATATAATAAACAAGTTATGCATTTCACACGCCTTAAAAAACTGAACTGCACCACACAGCATACACTGAATATACATTTCTAAGCAACATGACTATTTAACAACTGTTTCACACCCTTACAAAACAGTTATATTTATCTTTTATATTTTCCTCTTATCTAAAATATGTTGAAGGATTTTTTATTTGCAACAGATTTCCATTTTTTTAAAGATTATGGGACCCTGACAGTGCAACCAATCAGGACAACCAAGCACAAAAGCTAACACTGAACATGACTTAAAGGCAGGGTTGGTAATTTTCTCCAGAAGATTTTGTTTGAAAATGTCTTTAGGTCCTGACAGAAATTAATAACTCATGTGCTCTGAAAAAGGAACAAAGAAAATCCGTCATCTGTAGCAGTTGTCTGTAAAAACTTTGACCAATGTCTGTGACGAGGTACCAATCTGATGAACCAATCACACGCCTCCCTGCTCGTTCTCTAACCCTTGCGTGCTCTAGCCCACACTCAGAGCATGAGCTGAAGTCCGCTTCTGGACCAATGGTGCGTGTGCATGTAAGTGAGGGGGCGTGGCTTTAGAGGGAGCACAGAGGGGAGGGGGTGGGTGCAGACGGAGCACTGAGGGAATGCTACTTTCAAAATCATGCTAGTTTTCAAAAATTACCAACCCTGCCTTTAAACGTCTTTTCCTAATCAGTGTCTGTTTTCTTTCTAATTAAAGTCCATTATCCTTATTTTTGTGACTGTATGGTTGTTAACACTTGTTGTTATATTTGAATTCTGACAATAAGAATAAAGACAATGTAAATCATACCTGATACCGTTGGTGCAGTCCCAATGGGCCTTGAACCTGAGCTGAGGCTGCAGCAGCTCCTCGTTACCATCAGGAGGCGCTGTGTGGGTGTCCCAAACTGACACCACCCCCTCTGTGTCACCACTCAGGAGGTACCTACCAGACCTTAAAACACAGACAGAAAACCAAACAAACATCTGTCAACCATCAACTTAGCGCATAAAGCAACATGTCATAGATGTTTATACAACATTATAAAAGACGATAACTACAGTCCACACTTACGAGTCCAGGTCCAAGTAGATGCGCTGGTTTGTAGCCACGTTCCTCTTGAGTGAGAACACAACCTTTCCCGGCTCCCTTAAGTCCCAGCACAGGATCTCTGGATCCTACTCAGAAAAAAAAAAAAAAAAACTTTAGCTTGCAACTAAAATACAATTAATTATTAAATGTTTTAACTTTAAAGATCCAAAATCACTGCATACAGTAAGTTATCTCATGACACTTTTGGATATAGAGTACATTTTTAAAGATTTATTTTTGGGCTTTTTGTTCCTTTAATGGAGAGATAGCACAGTGGATAGATTCAGAAATCAGGGAGAGAGAGAGTAGGGAATGACATGCGGGAAAAGAGCCACAGGTGGGATTTGAACCTGGGCCGCCCGCTTAGAGGAGCAAAGCCTTCATATATGGGGCGTGCGCACCAAACAATGGGCCACCAGCACCCCATCTCCTACTGATTTAATAAAGGTAGGTGTTCTGCATTGGTAGAAATACTAGTTATTAGTTAACTTTGATTTAAAGGACCAACATGTAACTGACACCTAGTGTTTATAAAGGGTACTGCATACTATATCAGGCAGAACCTCAACAGCCCTTAATGAAAACTGAACATGCACAGATTCAGATTGTTTATTGATCATTTCAAATACTAATATACACACATGCAACTTCACATTATCTGAGATTTTCCAAATGACCTCTTGATGATACAGTCACTGCACGGTACATATGCACTCCTGACCCTGTAGCTAAATTCACTTTTAAGAGTGACGTGCATGCTGCAGAATAAACTTTGTGAACGGGTAACTAGTTTATATTTAATGTGGACAGAGTGACATCGGATAACAGGAATGAAAGGAGGGCATTCAATCACAGAAGCTGATAGTTAGGGAGTCTCTACATCTGTATCAAAAGAACCTTGTGGACAGTTTGTGTGACGTCAAACTAAGAGAGGACTCCAGACACTGAGGGTTTGTCTCCTTGTTGTTCATATTACATTTATAGATAGATTGAAACTCCTGTGATGGAAATGTTCTGCAGGAACTTTGTAGAATACAGTGAGTCTTTAAGTCTTCACTTTTAGGGGAATGTCTCAACTCCTAAGCATATTAAAGGGATACTCGACCCATTTGCATTAATCTTTGTATCATTAGAAACCTGGTAGTATTTTTGAATGGTCGTGCATCCCGCCCTCATTTTCCCCTGAGATGGGAAATCTCTGTATTTCTAAGTCTGAAAAGGAGCTTCAAGTGACGCAAATATCAGAAGCTCATCATCGGAAGCTGTTGCGGTTAGCGGGGTGAAACTACATCGCTGGTTCCTCATGTTTTCAACCTGCACATGGGCAGTCAGCTGAGGAATCGGCCTAAAGTGTTGTAGTAAATGTCTATAAATAGCGGTGCTGTGCATTCTGGGAGTTGTTGTCTTTCTTCCACATGATCCAAAAAGACACTTCCTGTCTTTTCTCGGCCAAGAAGGCACCAACTTCAAAATGTATTTCACATTTCTACTACATATATGACCCAATGTCAATACAGATTCATGTTTCAACCAGTGAAGTATCCCTTTAAGTACAAGTTGACTCACATCATCAAGACAGAAACCCTGAATAAAAACTCATATTCAATAGTTTCTGTAATATTTGTGTAAACCAATTTTCCTCTGCAACGGGGGGGGGGGGGGGGGGGGGTAACGGCATGTGTTATCATAAACCTGAGTAGGATTACTACCCTGAGGTGTCTGTATGAAAGTGTGTGTGTGCGCTCACCTTGCGCCCGCCGGTGTACAGGTAGTTGCCGTCAGGGGAGAAGAGCAGATGGGTGAGGCCTCCGTGATGGCGGGTCGGCAGCAGAGCCAGCAGGGTGCCGTCTTGGCAGGAGTAGAGGCCAGCACAGCGGGAGTAAGAGCCACAGGCGTAAACAGACTGGCAGGGGCTGAAGCCAAAGCAGGAGATGATGCCACTTTGGCCCTGTTTCTTCACTGCAGTGAAGAGAGGAGAGCATCATTTGGCAGGGCTCTCGGCTCTTTTAACAGGTTGAAAAAGACGTCGACTCAAAGTTTGACTTTCTGGCCGCTCCGAGATCCTTGATTACATCTCCGAGGAGAAAACATTTCTCAACAACGCATGCATGAAGTCAATTTGGACAATCTGATACTTCAAAAGCTTCCTTCTTTCAAATTTACACACCTTTATATTCTATGAAAAAGTCACAGTCCTCACATAGATCACTGCATGTGCTTTTGAGCTGAACCATCGAGTGAACCCAAAATTCAGTTATTAAAATCAAACAGACAAGAAAGTTAGAAACATCAGAGCGAGATGTTGAGTTGCGAGCACAGCAGACTTGTAGTTTTAATATTCCCTATATAAAATCTGGTGGTGCAGTGGTTAGTGCTGTTGCCTCACAGCATGAAGGTTCCTGGGTCCAATCCCCGTTGGACAGGAGCTTCTCTGTGTGGAGTTTGCATGTTAGGTGGCTTCTCTCCGGGTTCTCTGGCTTCCTCCCCCTCTTCAGGTTAACTGGTGACTATACATTGCCTGTAGGTTTGAGTGTGACTGGTTGTCTGTTTCTGTATGTCAGCCCTGTGATTGGCTGGTGACCAGTCCAGGTTTTACCCCGCCTCTCGCCCAATGAAGATGGATGGATGAATAAAATCCTCATTTATTGGCTTGATTGTTTGGATTTGTTACCTTGTATGTTTTTGAATCCCTGATGAGAAGCACTTACTCTACAAACCTTGTCACTAATAATAAATCTAATGAAATATAGAAAAACAGGAACATGGATTTGAAAGGGTCACTGTTCCTGTTGACTTCAAGACAAACACAGATTCTGCTCATTCCAGGAACGCGACACAAACCTGGCAACTCCCTGAAACTTGTTTGAATAGTGTCACAGAGAAAAAGGGTTTTCATCACAGTAAACATTTAGTTCCCTTCATTTTCTTTCTCTCACACCGCTACAGAATAAAAAAATAAAAAACCTCTCCTTGTAGGTAGGTTTGTTCAAGGAGACTTCAGCTTGTGTGATGTGACAGCCGGCTGTCAGCTGAAACCTTCTCAATACAAGAAAACAACAAACTTCACATCATCTTTTCACAGCGTCCCTCTTTACTTATTGTTTGTTTTGTGGGTTGGATTTTACATAACTTTTGGATTCTTCTTTTTAAATAGTTCTCAACTTTCAGAGTTTGAAGTGTCCTTGAAAAACAGTGAGAGTTTTTCAAAGTAGTCCATGCCCTCGAATGGGAATATGTATTTTATGTAACTCGATTTCATTATGAGTAAATAATAATAGAAGCTCAATCTGTGTGCTGCTGAATTCCCATCACTTCCAAGAAGCATTGGACAAAAACACCGGCCCAGAACAGGAATGCCAGACGATTTTATACATTTCTGTCAACTTAAGATGCATAAAACCGTGTTGGTAATTTCTTTAAAGCTATATCCTCAGACAGCATTATTGGTTGATCAGCATATTCATAAAACCGTCACTTAAATGCTCAAAGTTGAAAGTGTGTGACAGAAGTGGAAGACCTACCTATGGTGGGCCGCTCCTCACAGTCTCTCCCGGGGCGGTCCGTGTAGAAGACCCGGACTGTTTTGTCGAAGCCGCAGTAGAGTTGTGATCCGTCGGGCGAGAAGCAGAGGGAGTGGGCCGCCGTCAGCTCATCCAGGTGATTGTAGGGACGGAAACTGGCTCGCACCTCCCCGTAAAAAGCATCCCACACATGGACGGGGTTGTCACGGCTACTGCTGGCCAAGCTTTGGAAAGAGAGAGAATGACATGAAGACAAAAAACAGAGTGGGAAGAATTAGTAATGAAGACATTGTGGATAAAGGCCATCAGGGGATAGAGAGTGAAGGATGCTGATGATGAAACAATGTTGAGAAAACTTCATGGAGTCAGTCTTTATCATCCCTGAGGGGACGGTATCCGATTAAAACAAGACTAATTCAGGAGCCCCCTCCTTTGCCTGTTATTAGATTGACCAAATGCCATAGTTTGACTTCAAAACGTATCTTCAGAAACGAACGGGTAACATCACTGAGACAACGTCCGTGTTTTATACAGTCTATTGTCCAGACTGAAACTATCATATTAACTCATTTTGCTAGCAGTAGCTTTAGGCAACGTAGAGTGGGTTAGATATGGAGGTGGCCTTGGCTTTAAGGATCTATGTAAAATAATGAAGAACTTGAGTATCTATCTTATGCATCATGTTAATAGATCAGGAGAACTCCAACCAACGGAAAACTCCACATAAAGAAGTGCTACTAATGTTTCTGCTTAAAGCTATAATCCATGTTTGAAATATTAGGAATTTATGTAGACAGAGAGACACTTGAGTGAAGCGCAGCGCTGCACCAACATGATGTGTCAGTCTAGACATGGTGTGTGTCCCTCTAAAGTAAAGCAAACTAACTGGTGGAATAAAACGCTCTACCAGCATCTCAGAGGATGCAAAGCAAATTCAAACATATAAATTATGCATGACACCCAAAAAATGCTGTAGTCCTTTGCATGTAGTCTTGTTTCTAACCTCCATCCACCTGAATGTATCAACACATCCCAACAAACACACAGCATTGTGACCACTGCCCATTCTTATTGATTCAAATCAGGGCAAAAGACTGAGCCATGCCTTTTTAACTCTAATTACTGGAACTGAACAAATGCCTAAACATCACTGTGGCTCAATTAGACAAAGGAAATTAGCCCCAACCACTGCTGCCGTGTTCTGTTATGGCCCCTCTGAGCCGCAGCTTTATTCCAGAGCAGGGAAATGCCCAATTATAATGCTAGACTGCTGCTAGCTTGGAGCAATGCCTAGAACTCTGTGCAACTTAACCAAGCCATAACAGGGGCCCTTATTCCCTCTCAACAGGAGGGGGCATCAACAATGCGCAGCTTTTGGCAGACAGAGAGTTCAAGGAGCAAAAGGGGGGAGGATGAAAGACAAAATGGTAGCTGTGGAGAGAGGGGAGGAGAAGAGGGGCAGCAGAAAAATGGCACAAACAGGTTTTGCCATAAATGTGTTTAATAATCTCAAACCTTTTTATCTAGCTGCCTCGCCCCTTAATAATTCATTCTGAGTATATATGTCCCCCTAGCTGTGCCCTGCAGGTGCTCCTCTCTGATATGTGGCAGCAATCTGAAGAAAATCTGCTGTCAGCTCCTGCTGGCATCCTCATCCTCACAACAGACAGGTCTTTTCAGGGCTTTGGCAGATAGACGCAGATCTCTCAAGTGGATTGCTGTCCACATGAGTCGTGTGTTGATCATTGTGCTGTTTACACTACTCTCATCTTTGGGCATGCATCTCTTGACCTTCGACCCCGCCCTCTTCTCACAGAGAGAAGGCTGTCTGATGTTGGGGTGGAGCAGTGCCAACGCTGGGCCTTGATCAGAAGAATCTGTCGACGGGTGGAGGCTTCAGCAGGATGATGACGGGAGCACGGGGGGAGGAGGTGGCAACTTGACCATAGCTCATTAGCACAGGCCTACCTCTCTCACTACAGACAGTAAGTATTCTCCAAGGTGACGGCTGGGTGAAACTGATGTTGGCTCTCCTTCACAGCGCATGAACAAACTCACAGTGAAGTCATTATTACCACATTTTAAAAGCCTGCAAATGAATGGCAAAAAAAAAAAAAGAGAACGAGAAAAAGCAAAAGCCCAGAGTCAGAGAATCACAAGGCCCTTTAGGTGCTGTCTGGACTCGAGAGAGCTGTTAGTGGGCTGAATCAGGCTGAAAAGCACAGTGGGCCTCAAACAGCTGAGTGGATCGCAACGGAGGCAAAAGCAGAGAAGACGAAGGCCAACTCTTCACTCATAATGAGAGACATCACAAAGCTTTTACAGCCTCTCTCCCCGAGCTGGCAGACGGCTCCCACAACAAGTTCAAATACCAGAGGGATCAGAGACTGGGTCACAAGCATTCAGCGATATTTTCAATACTCCAGAGACAAGCTCAAGCATGCAGAAAATCCTTCTCACACACACACAATCACACAGTGTCTCACTCTGACCACCTAGATTAAAAACACCATTCACTGACCGACACCGGCCCCCGATAAACAACATAGTAACTTTTCTCTGAATGCATCACTCACCATCTGGCAGATCGACCTTCAAAGTGAACTTTAAATGTCTCATCTATCCAGCTGTTAAGAGCCGGGGCTCAGGGCACAGTCTAGTGAAAAGATCAAGCTGCACTCACAAACATGTGTCTGGGTCCAGAGAGTTCATCTTAGGGTACCAGCAGTAGTCGTAGATGGTGTCTCCCTCGGCCATTCGAAGCACTGGACTCTGCCAAAGAATAAAAGAGGGCAAAGGAGACAGAACTGTTAGAACAGGAGCACACAGTTATCGCTGGCACACGTTTCACGTTCAAAATGTCCAAAACACTCCTGAATTTTTCAGGGTGAGCTGCATGTGTGAACACAAACAGCCAATATTTTTACTTGGACTTAATCAGGAGTTTTACCTGCCACAAACACTTATGATGATCATGTGTTTATTTCAATGACAGCGGTCAATATAACAACTGAACAATTATTTGAACTGTACATTGAACTACACATTGGAACATTTCTTTTTATGACAATGATCCACAAAGTGTGCAGCTTTTGTCAAGGGCGGGGCGTGCAGCACTTGGACCCAGAGCAGGAGAGGGAATGTTGCCATCTTCACCACCCTGGGAGCCTTTAAAAAAACACAGACATTTTTGTCTGCTTTTTCACGCGCCATATTTTCCCAACGTGCGCTCACGGTCCGCTGGTGGGAGTTTGAGGAACTCCACCGTGCGTGATACCTGATCTATAGGACAGGTATCCTTAAATTACTTCTTTTGTGATCTGGCGCTACGTAAGTTAATAAAATTAACTAGACCTTCAAGGGGGTGGCGGGGGCAATGTATAGCAGACTCTGTTGCTTGTCTGCCACTTCTGTGTCATTCTTTTTACGTCATGGGAGACCCCACTGTCCGACTGGGAGGGTCTCTCACTATGAGGTACAAGTGTGGACAACCAGATCAGGATGAATTCAGGGGCCGTCTGCCTGAATTTCTCGAGAGATTTTCAGGACTGCATGTGAAAATGGAACGTTATGCTGCATTTGAATGACTGATGGGATCTATCAGACAGGCTAGATGGCAATCTAAAGGCTTTTTACTAAAGTATCATACAAAAAGCCAAAAGCCAGTGGGAAACAGAGCAATCAAATCTTAATTTTCTACCCTTTTCACAAACGGTTTAAGATCCCTGCAATGAAGGAAGATGGATTATATTTCAATTATCCATGTTCAGTGATCCCACAGCCTGTAATACAATTACAAGATTGGCTCTCTGCTTGATATTTCCCAACCCCTAAATGACATGAAGCCTCTTTGTTCTACTTAAAATAATCATTTTTACATTTCTCCAAGCAGCTGTCTGAGAGTGTGAATGTTGTCTTTATGTTTTCTCATTTCATTGGAGAACATAAACATGCAGAAGTCATCAACAACAACAACAACATGAATGTCTTAGTACACAAGTCCAAAAAGATGTGAGGATAAAACAGGTTTATGACATTTTAATTACTAAACATTTCTAACAAATCAGACATGTTGATGAGATCTTTTTATAACTTTCTAGAAATGTGTATTTATTGAAGTAACAAAGGAAAGGCCTTTTAATTCCAAAGGTGCTTTTATACTTCTTTACACTCGTACCTCTTTGCTTTGTTTTCAATTCAGATTTTCAAAAGATGCATTGTTGCATTTTGCCCTTTAGTCATTTTGTGTTTACACTGCAAAATTGTAAAGTGGGCCAATGCTGTCCTTATGTCACCATGTAGGTGGGCACCAAGCGGCAACCTCCGGTCTTAAAAAATGAAGACAATGTGAAAGTGCAACATCCTGCAGTACGTGGAGCGTCCACTAGAGGCTGGCTCCAGAAACACCAGAAGTCACATACACATGACTGGCAAAAAAGCAGTTTTTACAGCATAAATTAACATGTTTACAGCCTGGTACAAAAAATGAAATTGGTCTGATTAATTATTGTCATCACTGGCACTCACTGATTGACAGGTGGGCGCAATGTAACGGTTTGTCAGGAGGCTTAAAACACGCCTCAGCTCCAGCTCTCAGCCTGTCGTTAGGTTGACTGAAACTTAGACTGAGACAGGATTTCCTTCATGGTGGCTGCTGCTGATGAGCCTCCGGAGCCCCCTGCAGGAACAGGTGGCTGACGTCACTCAGGCGTCGTCCTTTAAAGAGCCCATATTCTGCCCTTTTTGGGGTTCGTATATTTAATCTATGTACCTACTTTTGTACATTCACAATAGATAAAGTCTGAAAAAAGTGTCTGTTTTCATGTACTGCTCCTCACTGCTCCCTCTCCGCTCTGAGTCCATCAGCTACACTCTGCTGAGCCCACACTGTTAGACCCCACGTGGGCCAAGTCTGCTCTGATTGGTCTGCCGATCCGCTCTGTCGTTATTGGTCACAACGAGCCAATGGACTTAGATCAGTGATCTCACACTGACAATGAAGACACACTGACACATTTTTATTAAGGGGGGCTAGAACCGAGCGTTACATGCAGCTAATGCTACAGCTAACAGGAGGACGTAGGAGAAGCCGCGTTTCCACGGACTTTGAATTTTTGCACGTAGATGTGTCTAAACATGCACAGGACACTTGGAAAACACACTAAAGAGCATATAAAACCAGAAAAAGCATAATATGGGACCTTTAATATTTACAGTCTGTGGTGGGCACACAGCTAAACTGATGTCATGTATTGTGAGACTGCTTCAAGACCCCCTCTTACACTGGTTAACCTACCAACAAAATGAGTTGAGGGGTTGACTTGGAAACACAAAGTACAGAAGTTTATAAACCTGTGAGTCAGAGGGGCTTTCAGCGCTCTACCGAGCAGTGGTAGGTGAGGGCCAAGAAACTCCAACAGCAATATGTAACGGTTCAGGACTTTAAACTTCCTATATTTGTAGATTCTGATGACCTGTGTGTTCATAAAGTATGTCAGGTCAAGAGTTTTTAAAACCTGGGTGCCTATCTCTAAAGGCATAATTGTGTGCGAGGACTTGTTTGGGCTATTTTCCCTTTATGAGATAGGACAGCTGAAGAGAGACAGGAAATGTTGGGAGTAGAGAGAGGGGGATGACATGCAGCAAAGGGCGAAGGTCTGATTAGAACCCACAGCCGCTGCGCTGAGGACTGTAGCCTCTGTATATGGTGCACGCGTCATAACCGCTAGGCTAATAGCGCCCCCAGAAGCGGGCTTTTTAAAAAGTCGTTGCCCTTATTTCATCTTCCTTGCTTTAATAAACACAAATTGAAGGTCTTCTGCAGGTTTCTAACATTTCCATGATCAGCTCTCCCTTTTCCGTCCTCGACGCATACATTCAGGGATTAGGACGGTAAGCTGTCGGTGCACTCACCATCTCAGGAAGCAAGTCCCAGTTATAGCTGTAAATCTCTGGAGGAAGGTTGTACACACGGAGCACATTGTCTGCACTGTTGGTCAGGATGCAGGAACCATCAGGGGCCCTGGTTTAGAAGACGAGGGAGTGAGAGAAAAATATGATGTAGTAAGGCTTGTGGTAAGAATTATGTTATAGGGGTAAATAGTAAAGGGGCAGTTCAGACTAAACATGCTATTTTTAGTATTCCCAAGCATAAAAACCTTTATGTAAGACTTGACATGTTCTTTTATCTTGACTATGAGACTGTTACTAGATGCTTTTAACTAGTATTTCCACATTTAGAAATCACTGATTGCCTTCCTCATTGATCCAAGATAGCCAAATGTGTCCTTGATTTCTGCTCCTCACAAAATGAGCAAAATGTGATGGTCTTCTGACTCATAAATGCAATCATGACATGAAAGATGTATTCTCAGCACCTTCAAAGCTTCCCACACGTAATCCCCGTGGTGTGCAATGCAACGTGTTTATTTTAGAAGAGATTACCATTTGCAGCCTTTGAGGTAATTCTCCGGAATGATGGAGAACTCACTCCAGGAACCAGTCAGCATCTGAGGGTTCTGGGTAAAATCTAGGCCTAGGCTGTAAGCGAGATTGGAAAGGAGGGTAAATCTTCACATGATGAGTTTAATGGACAGACAGGTAACATTAAACAGCACAATGAAAGACACAACTTCTTATTATAGATGTTTATGGGTTTTTTTTAAATCCCATGACAAGACTTGCTGCTGGTCTTAAAAGGTCCAATGTGTAAGATATCTACTGAATTAAATCATAAAAATAACCTTACTCTATGATCAGAAGTGTTGAAGTGCTGGCTTCTCTAACAACAATGCAGCAGCCAGTATGTCCTCCTTCTAAGTTTAGATTCTGCTCCTGAATGCTCTGGATTTGTTTGGACCAGAGAAGGTAGGCGCTTTTAAGGCCACCCCCACACAGCAGTTTTGGACACCCCTCAGTTTGCCAGATATGAGAGCAGTTATCAGGTCAAAGCAACAGGTGTTGCGGCGATGGAAGCGGATTGTATCCGACCTAAAAAGCCTCTGCATGTTTCTAATAAGCTCCACGAGCAGAAACGTGCTCAAACTAGGATCAATATTGGAGATGCTTTTTGAAAAATGGAGAGAGGTTAGAACACAGAAAGGTTTACAGACCCATGCAGAGCTGGATAAACACTGAAGCTTCAGAGTCCACCACATGGTAACCTGTGTGAGCATCCACTCTAGAGAGGAGGGGTACACAGCCTTCCAATGTTTTTAATTTAGACTGCAGTACCCATTTTAAACACTAGGTGTCAGAGTTACATATCAACCTGCACAAATGGGAACATTAATGGTTAATTAGATAATTTCTCTGGCCCATTTAGAGCCATTGTCACTACAAAGTGGAGATGATTGTTAGTTACATTTCCTGCCTCTGCAGGTTCTTTCCATCACTTATCATGCTGTAGCATCTCAGCTCTGTATATCTGCTGTTGTAATGATTGATAGCGTTGAATATTTAATCAGTTAATGCTGCCATGTGTTTGCCGCCCCACTTCAAAGCAAGTGCTTTTATAAAATGCAGAGGCAACATCCAACACTCACAGGAAATTACAAATATTAATCGCTGCATTTGTGTTACTATGATTAATATTTGGATTAAAGCAAGTTGAGCAAATATTTCCTGGTGATGCCCTGCTTTGCTTTAGCTGTCGATACTGGAAACCAGGTCAAGTCTCTTTCAACTGTCACTGTGTTTTGTGTATTGTTCTTCTCTTAAGGCCCAAATTACACCATTTTCTCGATATCATAGGTATGGCTGCCTGAAACAATACTTAATTTAAACTTGACTAATTGCTCTGTATAGTCTAGTTTATTGCCTGGTTGACATGTACTGATGCCAGGCAGCATTTCTACACTTCTATTGTGACAAAGCATAAACTCAAATTGACTGCATGAAGTGGACACTGAGCAGTTTTGTAAACAGTTAAACAGCACAGCTTGCATTCAGTGTTGATCGCAAATCAATGAAGAACAGACATCTTATTGTTTAGCTTAATTTTTAAAGTTTTTATATGTGATTTTTCACACTTAAATGTAATAGAAATCAAGTATATCCTCTGAAAATAACTCTGTGAGTCATGACTGTCTACAATGGGTGTAACACCCGAGTCCCACTGTCTGTGATGTTTTCAGAGTCCTATCTTCACTTTGTTTACATTGCCCGGACGGCCGGCTGACTCCTCCCCTCATGTATAAAAGTTGTTTAATTGAGGGACTAGAGAAAAGAAGAATAACATACTGTACTCACTGCTTAACTGTGTTTCTAGATCACGCTCATTTAAGGTAAATTTACATGCAGTGTGAAGATACGAGCATAATAAAGATCGCTAGCATTAGCATGCTAACACAACAATGCAGCATGAGTTGTTTTGGTTTCATGCTGGTGCTCAAGGGCGACATCTGCTGGATCAAACAATCACATAAAGCCTTTAAGGTGTTGGTTTCTTTAAAGTTAACAAAATAACATGAAGTTCTGTCTCACCTTACATACTTTCTCCCTCTTAACGATACAATGATAACAGGATAACCCCTTTTTTTCGAGTTATTCGCAGGCTTTTACACAGAAACGCGTTGTGTATTGTTACCTTGTTACAAATTCAATGTATCTCCGTTTCATCCCACCGTGCCTGTATTTATTATGCCGGTTTCAGCCGGTGGTTATGAGTGACAACATGAAGAAATGTGTAATCAGAAACGTTACAGCCTGCTGTAGTCTGTAGCTGTGAAGATACAGCCCCTAATCACAAGCCCCTCATGTGTTGTTTCATCTGACTTCTGACAGTGCACACACACACAAACACACACACTCACATAGACAGCTGCCTAATGAACGATGTGGGGGTCAACATTGTCAAAGCTCAAGAACACGTTTCAGTAAAGCTAAGTTGTTAATTCAGAGAAACATTTGTTTTCTTTCTCTTTGTAAAGTTGATGTCCCCGATGAAGGGTAACAAATACTCTTATTGAAATGATTCAGCATTATCATACAACAGTCAGCTGTACTCTGATTTTTTTAAAGCAATTTCTACTTGAAATGTAAAAATACATTTGGTGTTTTTATTAACTTACTGCTGTCCTTCACTGGGGCTGTCAGCAGGACTGTTGCCATTTTGCTCTTCTCTTTGTGTCTCTGCTTCGTCTAAGGAGGCATCATGGCCCCCATCACCATACGGATGACTTTTTTCTTCTTCTCCTCTCCCACTGATGAGGACCTCTTTTTGACCTTCCTCTTCACATTGTGGTTCTCCCATTCCTGGCATCAAAGGGTTAACTAGTTTATTTCCAAGTAAAGACTATCACCCATAAAAATCCGTACAATCATTGTTTTAACCTGAATGAAACATTTATTTCAAACATGTAGCTGCAGGTCCTCTACCTTGTGCTGCTGGTGGGGCCGTGTCTTCCTGCTGTACGTCAGATTCAGCTGGTGTTTCTCCATCCATCTTCAGGGGGTTTCCGACCTGATATAGCCCTTGTTCCTCTATGTTCATTTTGGGCCGCTTGGCAGACGGTTCTTCTCCTCCTTCCTCTGATGTCTCCAAGATGTCTTTCTCCGTTAAATGTGGAACCTGATGAGGGGGCTCAGTGTCTGCCTCTGCGTCCTGCCCTGCACCGGTCACACCTCCACTCTCACCACCTCCAGCTGAGTCACACATATCTCCTGTTGATTAATCTATCCGGTCAAATCCCGTATTTGGCGTCCAAGTAATTTTTCTCAGGTGGTTGGCTGTCAGACGTGTGTGAGATAAGTGCTACTAGGATAGTGCTTCTTCCTGCAGGATGCGTGTTTGAGTCTTCTTGGGGTCGAGGACATCACAGCACCCAGTGACCTAAAACGTTTTTCGTGAAAAGACAATGCATGAGTACATTAGTGCAAGAAGCTGAAGATGATGTATGAAGAAAACTATGCATATACATAATTATACATATTTGTAAAAACCTTACCAATATGAGCGAATATAAGAGAAGTTATGAAGTTTAGACATAGGATCAAATAATAGACACTAAGCTGCAAACAGACACCTGTGGCGGGTGTATGACAGTCAAAGCACTCCAAACTAGCATTTACGGTATGTCTATTCTGTTAGAGCTCAGAAAGTATCATTTTTTAATAAAAGTCCTTACATTTTATCAAATGGATACTCCGCTGTCGTTAGAAGTAAAGAAACCTTACAAAAACGCTTCTATATCTTTTCACAGAAGCAGCAACCACTCCAACCTTAGCTCATGTTAGCATTAGCTCAGGCTAGCTTACCTGTGTTGTAGCTTATCTAGCCTGTCTTCACCTGTTCACAGCTCAGCAGAAAACACCTTTGTCCTTGACGGTGTTAATTTTGCACTTTTAAAAGGAGAGTATGAATGAAAAGCATTTGAATATATTCAACAGCCGTCTTCGTCAAGACTTGTTTCTCTTTACTTCCTTTCGAGAAGTTGTAAACACTGTAGGCGGCCATGCGTTTCAAACTATCGCGAGAGTTGCCCAGATGACGTCAATGCCTCTTCAGATGGTTCATTCAATTCTGAGTTTTCTTTTTCCTTCTTAATTCAAATGTATTTGCTATACAATGTTACCTGTGTACTGTGTATTATTGTAGTTTTTTTCTATATTTTCTTTGTATACATAGATTTACTGTAAATGCAATATTTTCTGATTAAAGTTATTTATAAAATAAAATAATAAAAAAAGTGAATCAAGCAGTAGAAAAATGAGATTAAGAATGAGATCCATCCTTCCAACTCACACATACACTCTTCAAAGGAAATAAAAGTCAAGAAATGCTGAGTCAGTCACGGCTAAATGCTATTTATTTAGTATTTATTTTGTTCTTCAAACAAACAAAAGCCAAACTATTTACAGGTCTTTCAGTTGTTCTTTTCTTTTTCATAACAGTTTCATTAAATGTATGCTGTGTTTCTTTTTAAACAACATTCATTTTCATTAAGCGAAGGAGCTGAGCCGGCTGAGCTATAACTTTAATATTTCTCTTTTTGCAACATTGTTGGAGATGCGATGAACAAAGCAAAACTAAACCAGATGATCAACTTTATATCATGAAGCAACAGGCTTTGACAGGAACTTATCAGAGCCAGCAACCTAACACTTGAGCCTCTTTTTTTTTTTTTTTTTTACAACACAATATTGCAGTTTATCTAGTCATAAAATTATGTGTAGTGCGGTAAAATAAACTGCAAAAACATCTGTTTTAAAGACAGACCGACTGACCAACAACTAACACCACACAATACCAGTTAAAAATTGTCAAATCAAGTATTTTTAAAGCCATTTACAAGACAATTTCTTTGTTTTGGCAGCTGATAACACAACAACTAAGTAACCATATAGCATTAACTCAGTATCACTTCAACAGTTATATACTGGGGCAGACTGTAGTTACTTTAGTTTACACAGTTAGCTATGGCAGGTAACTATCAAACCTCAGCTGAACAGTGTGCACATGTATTGCAAGTCTAAACTTGATGTTTCTCGATGAATACCAGTTGCCATTTGGATTAAAAACGTCATACTGTTTTAGTTATCAAGTTCACAGAAGAACTACTAGTCGACTAAAAGCATTGATCTCTCAAATCCAATTCAATATACATACGTGGAGTAAGACCCTACACATTTTGATGCGAGGAATTCCCTTTCAGACGGATCACAACTGATCTGATTCCTTAAATATTCAGTGCCATCAGAGATGATCACCGGCGTTTCAGACAAAGCAGAGGCTGATTGGGCCAGGCTGTGACCCACCTCAAGGTTTTGTGTCAAAACCCACAAATATCACAAATGATGCACACTTGCTCTTCGAGTCACACTTCTAAGGCAAGCGTTAAATGACAACTTTCAACAGTAAAAAGTATCTAGTAGTTTTCCTAAACATGTAAGACCCAGGGAGTGTGAGAAGTGAACAAAAAGCCCCTCCATTTGTGGAGGAGCAGTCGAACTCTGGTTTAGTTTCACCATGTGCAGTATATCCAACAATAGTTGCCACAGCAACAAGTCTGTTCTTTAAGCCAATTGTGTTAATTTAACCTGCCAGCTCAGCTCCAGACAAG
The DNA here is from genome assembly GCF_963584025.1 of Labrus mixtus. Lineage (NCBI taxonomy): Eukaryota > Metazoa > Chordata > Actinopteri > Labriformes > Labridae > Labrus > Labrus mixtus. Next base: position 1,738,285 of record NC_083634.1, read on the forward strand.
TACAGACTTCAGCCCTTAATCAAGCCTGAACCTTCAGCGATTATCTAAACAGGACATCTGAACAAATCCACTCGTCATTTAAAGAAAACCAAAAGGGCAACAAAAGCCAACCACCTACAAAATTAGATTAATCAAAGATCGCTCGCTGCTTTATTCCGTAGCTAACTAGCAACCCTCGAGGTGGTTTGTAAAGCAAATTCTTTCGGGAAAAAAAAACTGTCTTTAGAAAGACTCCTTTCTTTCTTTGACTTTGGAGGACAGTCATCAAGGTGATTTCAAACTTAAATTCATCATTTAGAGAACGTTTTTCAGTTAGCCTGAACTATACAATTTAAGGCATGTTGAACTGAGAAAAAAAAAGCAAACCTCACTATGAGAGGAAAAATCAAAACACAAACTTTTACATTATTTACATTAGCTCAGCATTTATACTGATGAGCCTTGATGCTTGTGTGTGTGTGTGTCTATGTGAGATTTGGATGTAGCCCTGGTTAAGTGTGCAGACGTGGTTCTAAAGGAGAGCCAATGTAATCGAGTGTGTGTAGGTTTGCATGTAGTGTGTCTGCAACTCCCTTGGCCTCCTGAATCTATGTGACATGTTGCTGTGTGTTTGTGTTTTGTCATGTTTTTTTAAAGTCTTTTTTTGTACAATGCTTTCAGTTCATCCATTCCGGACGCTGCAACCCAACCCAGCACTCAAGTCTCCGGACATCCGGGCAGGTCTTCTGTCCTGCTGGTTAGATGAACCTCCAGACAACCACCTGACAAGTTTCAGGCCAAGTCGGTGATGACATCCAGGCAATCGATGCCCTCTTTATTCACTTTTTTTTTTTTTTTTCCAAACTAGAGAGTGCCGGAATCCAAACGCAACACTTCCAACACAGATGGGATCCACGGTCGATAAAGGTGTAACTTTATCTTGGTAACCATCCAACTGGTAATGCCACTGGATTGCCCAGTCCAAATCGAAACAGAAAGGTTTCTAGGGGTTAAGTTTGTAGGACACGTTAACTGGTTCATGGGTTGGCTGTAGATAAGATCCTCCTCGCAGAGGGCAGCAAATAAAGCACAGCCACAATCCTGTATGAGAAAAAGACAGACAGAGCAAGACCATTATCTCCCAACAGTCCTGTAGGGAGCAGAGACTCAAAATGGATCAAATGTAGTCCTTAGTATGCAGCACAAATCTTACCAATGCCAAGGATTGTTTCTTCTGCAGTCTCTCCACAGCTCTCAGGTTGGTAGACGACGTGAAAGCATCCTCGCCGACAGCTCCATTCCAGCCTCTTTAGCGTGCACGTTGATCGAACACTCACGGTGAGGCTCTTTGTAGTAACTGCAAAAACATCCATTTTGATAAGAAGCTATCAGTCAGTCTTTGAGCCAGCACCTCAGTCCATGTCCGTGTGGTTTTCCCTCCCATCCCCGATTATTTCAGGGGTAACTGGCAAACTGAGGGAAACTCACAGCAAGTCTATCTCAAACTATATTAAAAAAAAAAAAAAAAAACAATAAGATTGGTTTTCTTGAAGAACATTCACTCGATATAAGCAATGTCTCATGAATTTTTTCCTTCATCCATTTTTCAAATTTTTCTTTCTACTCTGAAAGGTAATACAAAAATATGGTTATGTACAGGAGTTGGAAGAAGACGTAGCTTCTTGAGTCTCTTTATTTCAGTTTTGGGAATATTTTTTTTTTCAGTGACTTTGTCAAAAGTCGTAGCAATCCTCCTGTTGTAATTGTGCTCCCATCCCCAAAAAGGTACCTCACAGCTTGAATGAACAAAAGTGCATAGGTGAGTTGGTGAGGGCAGGGTGTGAGTGCTTCTGAGGGGTTGAGGTGAAAGACAAGTGCACTAACAGGTGTGCTCGTATCACTCCCTCTTGAGTTCCCCTCCAGGGTTTTGCAGCCCTGCACTCCGTTCTCCACCAATCAGAGCCCATCCTTGATTTCTTATACCACCGCTCCATGTTTGATCATCATGTTTCAGGCTCAACAACCACACATAAGGTCCACTTAAAGGATCTTGTCCATTGTTGTTGTGATGCCTGCGATTCTTCCTCAAACCAACACCACTCAATGTCCATATGGCAGAAGCGCACTTGCAAACCCCACCCATCATATGTGGGAACAAAAAAATAAAATAAAACAATTAACAAAAAAAAAACTGCACCCACAGATATCCATGTGGTTTGTAAACAACCAAAACTCCAGTATGGAATAGAAAGAGTCCTTTCTTTTAATTCTCAGTCATTAATTGTACGACCAGGATTGTAGAGGCAGTGTGTTCAACTGTATCCATCCCAAGTTTTTTTTTTTTTTTTTTTCTCCTTCTCCACTGTTTATAAAAAGTCCTTGCTAAACTCTTTGAAGCTTTTTTGTATTTTGTTTCCTTTTTTGAAATCTTCTGAGGAAAAAAAATAATATCTGGTATCAGCACGGGTTTCTTGTCATTTTTTTGGAATACATTCAATATTTTCTTAAGAAAGAAAAACTTACACACTTCACATGGCGATAATAAAACAAAAGAAAATTAAGGAAAAAAAAAATTAAATCGCACAACAAAAATAGCAGCCCCAAGTGCTCATTATCTTAGTCCAAATACTTTTTAAACTTTGTATATAATGTATATATTCATATATATTTTTCATTAAAAAAAGAAAACTCGTCATTATCAAATTGCAACAACGAATAAGTAACACAATATGCTAACATTTCATGCACCCTTCTGTGCACTTGCACATTAAGATGCTGTATTTTTTTTTTTTTTCAGAGTCAGAAACTCGACACCTTTCATTCACAAGTTCGAGAGCTGACAAAAGGCAACGTGATCGCACCCCAGGAAAACAGACTGGACTAACCTTCTGATGGATCACCCCTAGACTCAACTAGAAATATTTATGATATAAACTTACATACACTGTGCTGAGCACTGACACACATCACACTCGCTCTCAAAAAAGAGTTAATGTCTCAATGGCCACACACCCTATCAGAGTTCTTAGGCACAAATGTGCATTCATTCACATACAAACAAAAAAAAAAGCACATGTATCCAGAATGAGTACCTGTAGTCTTTAACTCATTTCTATGAACAGTAAATGAACATGCACACTGAAAACACACACACACACACACACACACACACACACACACACACACAGTCTCATTCTGATGCACACACAGTAATGTCCCTCATGATTCGCCCTGTCTGCGTCCTCACAGGTCTACAGACAGCTCTCCGTGCGGAGAAGCTAAGGGAAATAAACTAGTGGTGGTCATCATGTCATGAGCGCAAAGCTAACATTTACAAATGTATGCATTTCTATTTCGTCTATCTGGGGATGAAGAGCTGGTGAGAGAAAGGATGTGTTGTGCAATTGGCCTCTCTCTCTCTCTCTCTCTCTCAATCACTCACTCTCTCAAAAGCATACAAATCAAGTCCCTGTTTGGAGAAAGGGAAACACACTCTTAACATGAGAATACAAAATTTACCATTTGAAAAAAAAAAAAAAAGACATAAAATGGCCTCTTATGTTTCATACATCTTGGTAAGCAACAAAAAAAAGAAGAAACAAAAAAAACATTGTGCAGACTTGTATATTACTGACACAAACCGTCACACTCGCAGTCATTCAGACACATTCAAAAAAATATTCACTTCTATAACTAACCCCATTTGTTTGATTTTTTTGTTGTTTTTGTTATTTCTTTTTTAGGCAAGTGCAAATCTTCAAGTTTTTTATAATCCATTTTTCAATAGCTTTACTTTTTATATAAACGTAAAAAAATGCTAAACAAGAGAAATATCAACAGTGTTTGTCTTTTGAGAAAGGATTTGCTCTCTGATAAGGTTTCAACTAAAAGGTCCCCCTGACTTTGAAAACCTAACATCCCGACCATTCACCCCACCGCCTGTTTCACCGCCCCCCCTTCCAGTTCCACTGCACACACAGATAATGTGTGTGTGCCCTCATTCCCAACACACACGCACACAAAAGAAAAAAAAACAACAACTATTCAAATCCCATCTCAATAAAGTGCATTAGTTCAGTATAAGGTGCTTAATCTTTTGAGTGCCAGAGGATACCTATCTTCCTTTAAACCTCACCCCTACTCACCCCCCTCTCCCATGCTCAAGTGATCAACTGGTACAGCAGGGAGCCCTTTATTCTCCACAGAGGGAAGGAGAGAGTGGGAGACGCAATTCCGGTCGCCTCCACTCTACACCTCCCCTTATGCTTGCTCCCTTTCTACCCCCCGACCCCCCCATCCCCCATCCCCCGGTTCCCCCAGCAGTGCACATTCGTCATCAGGTTTGTCTGATTAAAAGACAGAAGGCCTCAGGTAGCTATTGCTGCTGCGTCGGTCACATCAGTAATCCTCCACCATCTCCATCTCATTCAGGCTCAGACAGTCGCCCGCGTTGTGGAATGAGTACCCTGTAGGGAGGATGGAAAGAGGAGATGGAGAGAGCAGAGTACAGATCAGAGGAGGATGGGACATGAGGGAGTTAGAAGGGCTGGCTCGGACTGTGTAGGCAAAGGGACAAAGACTCCAGGAATTCATTCTAAGAGTATAAGATTTTCTGAAATGGGATAAACCTCACCTGTTCATACAAGAGGACAATTAACCAAACACCATGACCATTACATTTAAGTTTGTTTATTTACTGATGAGTGTAACTGAAAGATAAGAAAGTAAATAATGATCCCACCTAACAAGAAGGAACCACACACTCTCAAAAAATCTATATTCATTACAAACAGTGGATTGTACTTAGAATTCTAAAGTTGTTTGGACTGCTTTAAATACACTCCAGCTCGCACAAAGCTGTTCTGGGAACAATCCTGGACTACCCTTCCTCTCTTTTAATCCTGGAGGATGGATTCCACAACCTGCGCTCTTTAGACTTTGTGCTATTTGTTGTTCCCAAATTTAGAACCAAGTTTGTAGAGAAAGCTTTTACTATGTTCTCTGCAACATTTACTAGGAAACAATCGACAGCTTGATTTTAGACTGCCAAACTAAGTTAGCCAAACTTTGTGGGAAGTCTTGAATACAAACTTTCTGCATGGAAATGTCTAAGCTGATGATTTGATTATTGTTCTAATTATTTAATGTGTTGGGAGTGTTTTTGTTGTTGAAACTGTGTGTCGCCGCTCTTCTTGACCTGGTCTCCCTTAGAAAAGAGATCTCTGATCTCAATGGGAGTAACCCGGCTAAATAAAGATTAAATAAAAATAATATTACCCAGTTGAAATGAGTGGTGGTGTGCACACTAAATGTAGTCATTATCAAGTTCATCCAGAAGAATCTTATTCAGGCGAGAGTGTGAAAAAAGAAAACTGAAAGCTAGAAAGCTGGTTAGCTTGTAGTATGTAGTGGTGTTACAGATCACAAAGTTGCCACGGTTTGGATTGAATTTTGATCACAGATTGGAACGTTTTTGTTTTTGGAAATCTTTTAGTGAATTACAAGTTCACCCTATTCTATAGAAATCTATTTCAAATATTTAAAAATATTTTTTTCTTGTATGAACACGTAACACACACATTGCGTTCATTTAGTGCACGTGTGTGTCTGTCTGATTCACACGTTCTGCAGGTACACAAACAAAACACAGTGTGGCTACGTTTACAGCGACTGCGGTAGGCTGTAAGATGACTAAGATGGAGCTACTGAATGTTGTCCAGGAGCCACCAGCTGCATGACAGCAGACGGGGTGAACGCAGAAAACACTAAGCAGCACTTGAAATAGTAACACTTTGCAAAAGCCACAAATACCGGTACATTGTAAAATACTGTAATGTCTTCCTGGTTGTATGGCGGGTCTACATGGTACAGCACGCTGCCCTTTTCCCCACTGAGACTCTGCACAGGGATTTAGCGCTACTATCTTTTATAGGCTAAGGCAACACCATGTTAATATACTTTCCATCGATCAGTGGATCACGTGCGGCCCGAACCCTGGGAGGGTGATCTGAACAGTAAGCATGATCCTTTTTGTGCCACTTGTAGTATCCACTTATTAACCAATAAATAAGAAAACTTTGTACTACATGTCATCAGGAAGACACCATTCTTTCACCTGTGCTTCAGGTGCAAATCAGACTGTTTCTCTGAGGTGGACATTTTTTCAGTGTTTTAGTTTTAAGTGTTTCTATTCTGAATTCAAACTGTGTAGTCACGGTTCACACTTGAGACCATTAATCACAGATCACTGTAGTGAGAAGAGAAGTCACATTACATGCTGACGAGGTCACATACCTAAGATGCTGGGGTCAGAGTGCAGCATCATGGGCGGTTTCTTCTTCATCTTTCCCCCCTGGTTGTCATAGAGACCAGCCTTGCTCATGTGGTTGGCTTGAAACATGGACTGCAGGGCGCTGGGAGTCATACCTCGCATTGAGTCCTGACAAGAAAGAGAAGGGGAAAAGAACAATGAAGACCATCATAAAAACACCTAGATGTTCTGGATGGCCACACTAAGAATTTATTTTATTATATTGACAAAGACATGAATTTTATTTTTGTCACAGACTCAATGACTTTTAATTCTATAAAAAAAAAAATATATATATATATATATGTGTCGCAAATATGTGTCTTATTTGTATTCCTGTGATGTTATCAGAGTTCTCCCAGTTTCTTTTACTTTATTTTCTGTGAAGTAAGTACAAAATGTAGAGCCACTGATAAGATATTCAACACTTGCTATTCAGCAACCACAGGTATATTAAATATATATTCAGGGTTCCTTAGAGCCACTTCACACCCCATGGACACGCTGTGTTGGGTTAACTTTGTGTGATGCAGGGACATGGAGTGCTGTTGTGGTAGTAGCCAGGGATGCAAACTAGACTAAACCACAATCGATGTTGTTTTTCTTAACACATCAATTCCATCACTGTTTTCTTGTGCACTACGAAGGGGGTTGGTATTTACCTGCAGAGGGAAGTTCATGTTCATTCCAGCCACTTCCTTTGATAGCTGGGATACATAAAACAAAAGAAGAGACATTAATATTGAATTATAAACACTCCAAAACCCTGCAGTGACTGCTACTTAAAAGCCTGTTTATAGTATTTTTTTAACAAGTATAACAAATGTTTAAGAAGCCCCAAGCCTTCTGCTTTATGTCTGTTATATGTTGTAGGTTTAACCTACTATTTTGTTGTAAAGGTAGCCATAAGTTGCTTTGTGCTGTGCTCATGATGGATTCGTGTTGGGTCTTTAGGGATACGTAAGGTCTTTTACCTGCTCTTTTGTAAAGTGTCTTCAGATTGTCTTACACTTGTTATGAATTGGCTCTATCTAACTAAAGATTAATTGATAAGATGATATGAGAGACATCCCTGTTACATATGGAGAAAAGGAGGACTTTAGTCCCAGTTGTCCCATACTGTGCTTAACCCCCCTCCCCATTCCCCCACTGGCCTGCACTTACACTGCTCCAGGACTAACCGGGCCTGAGCACAGTTACCTCTTGTACAAAGTGTTGTTATACATCACATGCATGGCTTCAAGTGATCATAAAGCGTGCTTGGTTTACAAGACGGACTCAAAATAAAAAAATATAAAGAATAAAGGGATGTGTAGTCAGGTCTGCACATCAGAGAACATGACAGCTACTTAACCTTGTGGCTTATTTTAAGTAATTTCAGTCAGATAAAGACATAACACTCCACGATTTCTTGTTAATGGAGTCGGGGATCGATTCTTCTTCATGTCCACATTGTGTAGCCTACCTGTGCTTGTTCTGAAGCACACCTTTTTTAACTGTGCTTCAGAACGGATCAGAGCATTCACACTAGTCAAACAAACTGGGCTTTAAGGGGGAATCCTGCTTAGGCACTGTACCTAGCATGAGTGCACCCTAAGTCAAAGTTTCAGCCCCTTTAAGGCCATATTCTTTAACTTGTCTAGTTTTATATCCTGAACTGACAGTGATGTTTTCAGCCTTGTGTTGTTTTGTGTTTTTACTTTGCTGGTCTTAACTTTAAAGACTTTTCAAGCTTTGGCCTACCTGCTGCTGCTGTCTCTGTTGGTTGGCTTTCTGTTTGGCACGTCGCTCCAGAAACTGTTTGGCGAACTCTTTGGCTTCCACAGTGTCCCCCAGGTAGGACCGGATAAAGTCCAGCACTGCATAGGGAGACTCCACCTCCTTCAGGTAGGCCACAATTGTGGCAACTTCAAAACAAAGCATAAAGTTTGAATCAAAGCGGTGCTGAACATTTTGAAATCATTTACTCTTCAGCGTCTGAATATTAAACTAATTAAAATGCATTTTAAATTAAGCAGTTCACTATCTAAGTTGAGGGCTTCCTTGACACTGCTAAATACATAAAAGCTGCACAGCATACCATCCACAGAGGAGGAAGAGTTGTTGGCAGAGGTGTTGAGAGCGTGCAGCATCTGTTCACACCAGGTGGTGAAGCCGTCCTGAGGCTTCATGCCCTGCAGCAGCTTCAGCAGCTTGTCCTCATCCTCAGTCCTCTTACGACGCATCATGTACTGCTCACTGCAGAGGACGTACAGGAGGGTTTAATCCATAGTTACTATGTGCATTAACTGAGCGAATTAATACAATCAAAAATAAATATCAATCTGTGTTAAAGCATTAAAAGAATACACCTAATATGTCTTTGCATCTTGTCTTTACCTGAGTGAGGGGCTGCTGCGGCTGTTCTTCAAGCCCATGTTATTGTTGCTGTTGCCACGCAGACCGGACTGATTCTTCACAGCCTCGTCCCACATGCCCATGCTGCCTGAAGAGCCTCCACTGCCACCCTTACCCTCCATGCCTCCAGGCCCGCCCCACATGCCAACACCATCCACCCATTGCCCCCCCATGGAGGAGCTCCCCATAGACATGCCACAGTGCTGTAAACAAAGAGCAGAATATCATTAGGATAATAAATATACCGTTTTCTTTATGCACTTTATGATTTCTGATTTGGAAATATGTTATTTTAAGTTTAGGTACTGACGCGATCTCTCTGCTGCTGGGCTCGCTGTTGCTGCTGCTGCTTCAGTAGCCTCTCTGTCTCCTGCTGCATTTCCAGCAGAGCCAGAGCCTGGGGCTTCCCTGCCTTGGCAAGCCCAGAGGAGGGAGCCCCGCTCCAGCCTGAGCCACCTGCCCCAGGACCCTGCTGCTGGGGGGCCTGCAGCAACTTCATGATCAGTTCCTGCTGCTGTCGACACTGCAAGAAGATGGTGACTCAAGTCAACACAAGCTCAAGTCTCTTTACCATTTAATGCGACAGAAAGAGGGACACTATAATTAGCAAGAGGTTGACCTATCGGAAATATTGTTGGCTGACATAATGACCACAGTATTTATCAATCTGCTGATAGAGAGCCGATTTCTTCAGATGAGGGTTTGTTTACAAATTCTTGTTTACAAAAAATGTTCTGTCAAAATCACAACCTGGTTGGCATCTTAACACATCTTCATCCTTCATCTCACCTGCTTGCGTCTGAAGAGCTCGTCTTCCTCCCTCCTCTTCTGCTCTTCTTGTTGCCTCCTCTTCTCCTCCCTCCTCTTACGCTGCTCCTCCTCCTCACGCTTCGCCCTGAGTTCAGCGTCTCGCCTCTCCTGCTGGAGCTGAACAGGAAACCATTTAAAAAAAAGTTAAAGGCACAAACTTAGATTAAATAAGCAAAATGGACCCAAGCAAGAATGGTGAGATACTGTGTGAAAGCAATATCACAGAAAGTGTAAATATAATATTAACACACAAAAATACTAAGAAATGTGAAACTGACCTTTTGAAGCTGTTCGAGAGTTGGACCCTGAGTAGAGGGATTCATTGTTATGTCCCAAAGACTGGCTTCACCGCCTGTTTGGAGAAAAAAAAAAAAATAATATTTACCGTATTCAGGCGTTATATAGTATTAATTTGTTGTCACTGCATGCACAACCAGGTTCATTACCTGACGGCTGTGAAGCTGAGGTATGCATGTCCCACATGGACCCTGTATCTGGCACTGACATCGATCTGTTAATCGAAGGCATCATACCCGGCTCACTGCACCTGGAGCACAAGAAGCACAATCCATCATGGGAATCAAAATGTAAATGTCAAAATCTAGTCTGACATAAAAAGAAAGATTTCAAACATAAATCAGCATAATAAAAACTAACCACGATGACAAGACACCATGTTTGAGAAAGATTTGAATGTCTGCCCCATGTTGCATTTGTTTACATGGAGGAGGCGGGCTTTATGACCTATATACTGCAGCCGGTCAGCAGGGGCTGCTCTTGTGGTGTTCACTCTTCATACAGTGTGTGTGTGAGATGTACAGACCTGTTAATGAGCTGGAATAGCTGCTGTTGTTGGAGCTGCTGATAAAGAGCTGCTGCTGCCAGCTCCTGTTGCTTTTTCAGGCGCTCCTGGTCCAGGTTCCCCTGAGAAAATGAGAGCAGTCGACACTGAATACAATGCAGCAATAATCTTAAGACAACATTAATAATACATTGTGGGCTAGGTGTAAGAGACACTTGCTTGTGCTATGTTTTCACAATTGTGTTTTTTATGCAGCCATCTTGTTTGGGAATTGCACATTTGTTGTAGCCGCAGACTGAAACAAACAAGTCTGTGGTCCTAAGCATGTAGGGTCTGCATGCATTTCTTCAGATGATGTAAAATGTTACATGCAATTAATGGCACACGCACAACTGATAAGTTGTGTCACATTCATGGGTAATTAGCAAAACATGACAAAATATCTGGTGTCACATTTTAAAAATAATACAACACCAGATATAGAAGCGTCTGCCCCACTAATATGAAGCTCAGAAAAAAGCAGTGATTAATTGGATGTGGCTGCATGTTTTAGTACTAGGATTTGAAAAATTATTTCAATGACAACATCAAGTTTAAATAAGGTGGGGGTCATTATTATTAAACTAGAACATTGAGTGCCTGTTTAACTGAATGAGAATGAATCATTGGTCTTTTTTACCGTAACCTGTCTATCAAGCTTCCCTCTCCTCTGCATCCTCCCTTCCCCATCCTCTACGTTGGCTGAGCTCTGACTCACAGTCCCGGCGGGCCCTCGGGTGGGCTGCGGGCGCTGCGTCTGTGGTTGCTGTCTCACCAGCAGGGGCGGTGGGGAGGGCCCTGGGGCGAAGGGCACACGGCCCCACATCTTGATGACGTCTCCCAGGGGTTGGAAGCCCTCGTCGCAGCCCCGCTTCACCAGCAGTGTCATGGTGAAGTAGCCTGCCTGGAACCACTCACACATCTCCACTGTGGTGAAGGGACCTGGTCGTTGGTAGGTAGGATGAAGAAATAAGTTTAGTTCAGACATCGTCCAGACATCATTCATAAATATATGCTATGCTTTTGTGCTTTTTGAGTGTGCAAGTTTACCCTGGATCTCTCCCTGTGGGTCCTTATAAAACCACTTCATGGCAGCCTCATGTGACAGCGGCAGAGCTGCTGCTGTGTTCCTGCTCTCCTGCTGCTGCTGCAGAGCCTGGGTGAAGCATTCCTCCTCCAACGAAGTGTCCTGCAATGAAGCTACCATCTTCTCTGCCTCCTACACACAAAGGTAAATGAAGGTTGTCGTTATAGCTGTTCTCACACTTTAGACTGCCGCTGAGATCCTTCCCGAGTTGCTTGTTCACAGCGGGCCACTATACTGTCCATGCTGGACAAGAGGAGGGGGTCTGAGGCCTGATATGTATACTTCTGCATCAAATCCACACTGTAGCATACGCTGCATGTTTGGGTTGACCTGTACTAGAGGTGTGCAATTATAACAACTTTAGATCGTGAAGGATTAGAATATGTTGAGAGTATGTTGAACCGGGCTTCAGTGTTCATTCTGTCATGCTGCAGTTTATGCTCCCAGACAGACGTGTCTCCCCCTCCCTGCTTGTAAACATAACTCTATCCCGGTTATAACTGTTTGAGATTTTTCCAAACCAACAGGGCGCATGAAACCCTGTGCAGGGTTTGCACAGTTGAGGCTCGCACCTTTAACGAGCCAGAGAGACATTAACAGTCTGCTGAGAGTCAGACAAACAGTCAGCGGTGGGAGATAAAATCCCTTTTTTTAAACTGATGCTGCTCTCTCTCAGTTTTTTACAAGTTACTAATGAGCCTCTCCACCCGAAGCTCACCTGTTGTGATAACGGAAAATGAGATTAAGGCCTAAACGACATTATGAAACGGATGGAGCTCTTCCTCGTCTCGTTCAGTGTGTAGCAGGCAGGTGAGGGGGAGTCACCTTACATGACTGTCTGTCAATCAACGATGTCCTACCATGGCTATGATTAAAACTCTTCTTTTAGCTAAACTTATTTTGACCGTGTGTCACAGAATAATCACATTCTGTAATATGTTTGAATCCAAAGGAATGCATCACTGTATAAATCTACTTTAGTGTTCATCAGGTGCATTTTCAAGGACACAAAACTAAATCATAATTTTGAATAGGTGCAGAAAAAGCTCAAATTGTGCATAAAAATTGATCAGAATGAAGTGAAAGACTTTTCTGATGCTAGAAATGTTCTGGGGGAGATCCAGACCTCCCAACATAAGATGTTTTTAAAAATAGACTTGACTTCTCAGCAAAGTTTCTGTGCATTTAAAAACGTTTTACGGGGAAATAAGTGGTTGAACTTGTCAATAACTTGCAAATTAGATCAGAATGAAAAGAAAATTGTGATAAACTTGTGATTGAAGTCTTGCCATAGAAAAATCTTGATATGATAGTTTTTCCATATCGCCCACCACTACCCTGCACCTGACATTCAAGTGAGTGCCCTGTGATTGGTCAACATTTTCCTCTCCTGGCCTGCACCTTGTAAAACACCAGGGCGTGAAGTCTAATTATGCAGAGAAGGAAAATGTATGTTCTCATATAATGTTCTTTGTTTCATGAACCTCTGTGTATTCAACGCTGCACCTTCCATCTCCTACGATGTCTCCGCTCTTTAATTCTTTGCAGAAATCAGAGTATAATAAAACTGCGGCTTGCCAACTACCGTTTGTAGGCCGAGTATTTCAGAGCCACGCAAACACACCACTGCACAAGTAAACTTACCTTTGTAAATGTTAGCTAGCTCCATGGCCTATCATCCTACTACATTTCCATCATCTGAGCACCATACCACCTTTGAGCGTTTTAGAGGCATTGCAGCAGCATTGAGACGGTGTATACTGTCAAAGCATCAGAAGCCATGTCCCTTTTAGTGTAAAATTCTTCATGATTTAACTCTGGGCTAAATGTTCTTGATCTACTTGAATTTTGTTTGACATTGTTTTTCCCTTTCATATTATTGCCTTCACAGTAATGTAAATTGTTTTCTTTATAATTGGAAAACTTAAATGTGCCACCTGCTAAAATTATGTAATATTTCTAAGACAGCTGCTTGAAACGTGCCCCCTGTTCTTCCTACCTGCTGCAGGTGCTTCATGCCCTCATCGTCCTCTGTGTCTCCTCCAGATGAAGGGAGAAGAGGAGCTGCAGAGGAAGGGGGTGGGGGAGGCAAGCTGGACGAGGTGGGAGGGTTTGGGCTCAGCTGCGGCTTGGAGCCCCCTACTGGAGTCACGTCTGACAGAAAAACAAGAAGAAAAGAATCATTAGTTAAACAATAGTCCCTATTTTTAGTATTTCTATTTATGGGATGGTGATGTCAGGATGTATGAGGGAAGAGCAGTCTACCAGCTCTGTGTGCAGGCACTGCAGGTTCAGTAAACAAGATATTAAGTGACTATCAACATATTGTGTATCAAACCAAAATATCAACGTGGTTGAGTTGCCTTCCACATGTTCACTGTGCGGACACCAAGAGCTCGACTGAAAGCAAGACGCCAAAAGCTTTAAAAAAGTACAGAGCCGAAATGAGACTTTTTAAATCAGCGTTTATCTGAATCCAGAAAGACCGAAGTTAACTCATATTAACTCTAACTCTAATTCAGCATTTTGCATTTTTCAATGTGGCTGTTTACAGTGGAAACGTGTAGCTGCAGATTATCTGATTTATGAGGGCATTCCTCTAAGGCTTTAACTGTAAAGCATATGTAACCATGTGACAAACAGCGACTGCTTCAGACAGAAACTGAATTCAAACCCTTTTTCTCACAAAGCAGCAGCTGTTCAGCCGGCTTTAAGTCAGAGCATGGTGTTATTAAAGCCTTACTAAACGAGTCAATGAGTTTGTTAGAAATGTATAAAGAAGTATGAAGTCGGATTTCCAAGATGCTTTCACAGTTGTTCAGCAGACACATTAGCATTTCAATTATTATCACATTCACAACTGTGTTTATCATCCTTTTATTTCTCCCAACGTCATGCTGAAGTAACCTTTATAATATGTCATGTTATGTCAACTACAGAAATGATCTAAATATATAAACGGATACCTTCGCTGGGTGTGCTGTTGACCTTGACAGCATGGCTGTTCAGCTGAAGGTGGTCCAACACTTGGCCAACATTGCTGGGCCGCGGCTCCAGGAACGGAGGGGCACAGTGGACAGGAGGAGAGGAGGAGGGTGATGCAAGCTTTGTCTCCCCATCACCTACAGTAGAGCCGGCATCTTTACTCTCTTTGAGGGGAAAGCGGAGGAAAGGAAGGGAATCAAATGTTTAGTTGGGTGATAAAATAGTTTTTATTACTTTGTCCTGGGACTGTGAAGAGATGCATGCACTGAGAGCAAACAATTTGTAGTTCTGCATGTTCAAGATGTAAAGCCAAAAAACAATAGCTGATTTTTAAGGCCCCTAAATAAAGTTTTAGGATCTATTAAAAAGTTGGTTAAAAACAAGGCTATCAGAAAACACACTTACAGACCTTAAAAAGTTGAATAACAAAATATTGATGCATTTTTAAATAATCTGACAAAAACCAACATAAAATAATGTGAAACAATTTAAAAAATACATAGAAGAAGAGATCTTTCTCACCCTTCTCTCTATCTCCTTCAACACTATTCCTCCCAGTGTCAGCGTAGCTCTCCTCTTCCTCCTCTTCTATCCCCTTAAAGTCAAAGTCCTCCTCCAGGATTGTCTCCTTGCCATCCTTCAGAAAGAAGACGACAAAGAGTGGAAATGCTTGTCCGTGTATGCAGACAGTAAAAGTAGAAGAAGACGGCTCAAATGTAACATGGGGAAAAAAATGTCTGTGTTTTAAAAAGTCTATCTAGTGTTATTTAAACAAGATTGATTTGCTCTGTTTCTTTGTCACGCTTTGTTCCGCCTGAATTCCTAATTAAATAATTCTGATTTCTTTAAAAATATCAGGGATTTGGGTCGTGATTTTTCATGATGAGTTGGTGGTGGGGCCTTCAGGCTCGACCAGTTGAGAATCACAGGACTCGACTAATACCAGAATTTTGACCTCATTCAACAGGGTTCACTGTTGTGATTCTGATGTTACTAACAGGTTAATATGACAAAAAGAAACACACCTTCATAGTCATGAAAGCTCCGGAGGAGTCAAAAGTGCCCAATCCCCCTTCCTCCTCGTCTGTACACCACTCCGGCAGGCCGTCCCTGTCATCCTCCAGGCCCTCACTGCCTGCACGCCGGCGTCCACCACCCTGACCGTCAGAGTCCCGGAAGTCGAAATCAAACTTCCTCCGACGACCCTCGCCTGGACCGAGATGATCCCGCCAGCCTGCTGAGCGAGGACCACCATCTGATTAAAAACAAACAAAAAAAACAGTTAGAATAGAATAACAAGTACTAGTCAGCAGAATCACACAAATGTTAGGTAAAACAAGACAAAACAAACTAGGTACCTACTAAAAAAAAACAAGACAAAGGGATTTGGGGTTCTCCCCCAGAAGAGGAGTGACGAGCACCAAACAAATATTTTCCTGCATTCTGAACAGTTTTTATCAACCAATTTGTGCTTTTATCTGCAAAACTTTATAAATATGATCCAATCTTTTTAAAAACATTTGAAGTGTTCATCAGACATGTTCACACATTAAAGAATGCAGTCATTGAAATACTTTTATAAACATGTGGACTGGAGAGTTGTAGAGTTTTCTCAGACCTGGAGAATTTCCAAAATCATTTTCAAACAAGTAGTCTGTGTGTAGCTGATTTATTATTTAGTGTGACATTATTTTGGTTTGTGTATGTACTAGTTAAATAACAATGTGAACATTTAAACATAATCCAGAATTTGATTAACTTCTGACACATGGTCATGTAGTGAAGACGTGATATTTTTTCCCCCTTTTTGTTTGTTTATTTGTTAAAAGAGGTCCAGACCGCACTGAAGGCACTGATTGTCTTCGGTGGCTCCGTGCAATACAACAAAATTCCCGTTTTAAAAAGTTTCACTTGCGATCCTGTTATCACAAAGGGTGACCAGTGTATGGGGAGTTTGCATCGTCAAGTCGCAGCTAAACCAAGAGAGCGCCGAATCACATCTGCAGCAAGCAGCTGCACAAAACAAGAAAATACATCGCTTGTAGTTTTGTGATTTGTATTCAAAGACCTAACAGCGGACATCTCTCTCTCAATCATATGAGCGGAAAACATACATGCTAGACGGAGCACCTAGCATAACATGCCCCACAGTTCGAGTGTTGCCAAAGCCCGCCCCACTCTGTTTCTGATTGGCTAGTAATGTTTGTTAGGTTGAGAACGATAGCTGCGTTACTCGCAGAACACTGGCAGGTCAACGAGAGCGTCAAACTTCTGGAGTGAATAAGAAACAGAATTTTGTCTTCCGGCTTTGAAAGAATTAGTTTGAAAGTGAAAATGAAAGTTTAGATGGAACAAAATGCATCAAAATGTTGACCTATTTAAGTCTGTGCTGAACAGGCTACAGGACGGCGGTTTCAAAGCCATATCCCAAATGTGATCGAAAGCAGGATAAGGCTCAAAGCTGGGATACTCAAGTCCATGTTAACGCACTCATCTTCAACCCTGAAGAAGAGTTTGAGGCAGCTGTCACGTAAATCAATACATGTTTATAATCTCACCCTCCCTACGAGGTCCAGTGAGTCTCCAGCTGCTGCCCGGCTCTGCCTCTTCCTCCTCCTGCTCCTCCCGGAGGGTGCGCCAGTTATCACTGTCAGCCCTTGCGAACTCCTTCCTTAGAGGACCAGGAGGAACTCCTGTCTCTTCAAAGCCTGGACGCCCCACCTCCCGACGCAGCGGCTTCTCAAAGCGTCGCTCGCCCCTGAGGAGAGGAGAGAAATGGTTTCAACTGAGGCATGAAGAGAAGAGAAGGAGCCAAAACAAGAACTAGTTTTATCCTAGGGAACAGCTCCAGCCAAAACCTGCATTAACAACTCCACAGGTTCCGTACATGTTGACACATTTCAAATGGGTCCATTAAGAATCACAAAAATATACTTAAGTTCAGTCTAGGCATGCAAGCAGACTGCAAAAGTGAAATACATTAACTAATTAATGATGTTATTAAACTGGATGAAAGCTTCTATCAACAGGGAAAATATCTGCCATGAAATAATGGGAGAAAGGATTTTTTTTTCCCTAGGTAGTGTGTGTGCTTGTTCTTCTTACCGGTCATCCCAGCTCTGGCTGCGGTGAATCTCTCTCACACTGCGGCCAAAACCCACTTCTGACTCTTCAATACTTCTTTGGTAGAAACCACCTTCACCACGACCACGACCTGATGATGTGCATAGAGAGGAAGAGGTGCTTCAATTTGAAAATAATCCTCTTCATGAGAGAACTTCAATAAATGAGAACTTTTGAAACATGTGAATTTATACAACCAGATTTTGTCATTATAGATAGTACTGAAATATACCAAAGACTTAAAAATACTACAGCTGTTCAGATACTCATTTACCTAAAGACAGAGAGCACCTAGCATTGGGTGCTTAGGGTTACTAGTTTTTTTGTTATGGTTTCAAAAGGTATCAAGGTCATCGCATAATTTCTTCTAGAATGGTATTGGAGTTTAAAATTATTCTTATTATTAGAAATAAAACTAGCATCATTCTTCAATGTTACTTCCTTGGCTGTCCTGAACCGGACAGCTGGTGTTTACATCGAGCATTCATAAGCGCAGAGTGCTGCATGTTAGAGGTAAGATTTTCTGCCCAAGCCCAAGTGGGGTCGGAGCCAGCATCCCTCCTCAACTTGGGCTTTTAGGTCTTAAAAAAAGGGGGTTTCTTCTTCTAAAGAAACCATTACAGTCTCTGTAATAATCCGGGGGCTGGAACTGAGCGGACCGACTCCGGAGACAGAAGAACGTGGAGCGGGAGTAACATAAACAGGCTCAGACACTAAGTTGAACACAGGCCAACGGTTGCAGCTTACAGGGGATGTGATACATGAAGCAGCGGGGAAGCAGTCCATATAAGCAAACAATCCAAAAATGGAAGACAAGTCAGACCCAGACAGAGGGTCAGAAAGCCAGACGGTGGACAGACACGCTCAGGAGCAGGCGTACCAACACAGGCAGAGACACAGTGACGCTCCTGGACAGAACATGCACAGGTTGGTTCGGGCTGGATGTTTTTGGGCTCGATCTATGCTCTACAGCTTGTGCACAAGGTGAGTTCATAAGCCCAGTGGTTTTTAGGCAGGTGTGGCAAGACCAAAGGAGGACTTATTTAGACAGGCCAAGAGGAAGTGTGCTGCATAAAGATGGTGGAAAAAGGGGAAATAAACACTCCAGTGGCTGGCTCGAATGAAACCTCTTACTTTCCCTGGAAAACAGCCGTTGTAGTTTCAGCCAAGGGTTTTGGGCAGCAAATCTGTTGCTGTTGGACTCATGTTAGCTTTAGCACAAGTGGTTGTGGAATTATAATGAGTTGACTTCGGCTGAATCAATGCTTTAAGTTATTTGCAGCCATTTATTTTCTTCCAATATGTGTGGTTTTTGCTGTTGGTTTTACCTCGACCACCTCGTGCGGCCCCTCGTCCTCGGACCACTCCAGCTGGGGTGGCCCCGCCCACCCCTTTTCCCATGAGCCTCAGCACTGCCACACTGTTCACAGACATGGAGAAGTTTCTCTGCAAAGACAATGGAAAAAAAGCACAAGGGAGGAATGTGAGGGAAAAAAATAGCTTGTCTTAATATTGTGGTTAAACCATGATCAGTCAACACGAGCTGAAACAGATTCGATGGTTGCAGGTATCAGTGTGTTTAGAGCTGACCTGCTCCTCCTCAGTGAGAGGCACCAGTGCCAGTGGCTGCATGGGCTCATCTTGCAGAATAGCAGCAAACTCCTTATCCTGCATGTCTTCTGGGACCTAAAACAAGAAAATGAACACTTAGCAAAACAAAACATTTTTAAATTTTTTTTTAAATACTTCATTAACTTTTAGTCCTTGTGACTTCTTCAACATTACTGAATATTGAAGGTTCCCTCCTTGTTGTTTTAGGTCCTGAGCGAGAGGTTGGAGAGTGTGACTTACCTTGTTGTCTTTGATATAAAGTGCTAACATCTCCTCTCGGCCGTAGCGGTACTCGGCCAGCTTGTACTTTGGCATGGCGGGGGAAGGAGGGGGGGACGTCACACTCCCCCCACTGGACAGTGCACGGAGCCTGTGTGAGGAATCATTAAGAATAAAGATAATTTTCTTCATCCATCGATATTTTTCCTGTCAGTCTCAAACGGAAAAAAAGTAATCTCCGTGCTGGACATGAAGAGTTGGACTGAGTGGAAAGAGTCGGACTGATCGAGCAATTGTGCAGCAGACTACATAGGATGTAGACAGTAAATATTTAAATTGCCAGTTGGTTGACTAATTTGTGTTTCTGCAGGGTAAAAGAAAGGCTTAGCATGATTATGCAACAATTCAGCACCTTTATGACCATGCAAAAAGACTACGTGGAGGCTATTTAGTCAAACAACATTCTAACAATCTAAATCTTTTCAGGATGACTCCAGAGATTCTCCTGTCCTGGCTGTTCACATGTGCACCTCACAGCGAGTACAACATAACGATGCGGATATAGTGGACAAGCTACAAAGTCTGCTATAATAGGAATGTCTGCCTTTATATGAATGCTATGTGTAGTTCAAAGGAATCACAATGTCAAACAGCAGAGAGGAGCATAGTAGTGTACAGAACACGTAATGCAGACATTGAATGAATGACCTGCATGGAGATCATAGCAGTCTCGTGCAGTCTACAGTCTATGCACGGTGAGTTCTCCAGATTATATCCTTTTATACCCTATAACCTCCAGAAACTATGGAGGAAGTCAGAGAGAAAAATATGACTGTTTGCATTCACACATGCAGCTCCTCCTGCAAATATCAGGAGTGTCTGTGTGAAAGCCCCATGGCTGTTACCCATTATCAGCCAATCAGCTAATTCAGACCACCATTAAGACACAGATGGGATGTTCTGTTACATGCGGCTGAAGACAGTCGTGAGAGCATTGTAAACAACAGGGTCGGAGAAAATGACTCCAGAATAACAACCTGATGAAACAATTTTCAAACTGCCACATACTTGTAAACATGGAGCGATGCAGATAAATCGGACCACAGAGGACCCTAACCGACCATTAACCAAGGCTGTCTGATAATGGTTGGACAGTAGAAGGATTCTTGTTTTATAAAATATGTGTTTCAATTGTCAAGTAAACATGAAATTTAATAATCTAGCACTAGAGGTCAGGTGATATAATAAACTGACAACCTTTAAAGTGCAATGTCAATATTTTGTTCTGGCTATTCAAGGGAGCAGACATTTAATAAGAATTACTTTTAAATAGCCTGGTGTAAATCCTTCCATTGAACAGAATTCAAAACAAATTTAGAGCTTCTATGCAACTGTGACAGAATTCATTTTAATCTGAGTAATAGAAAAGCATCCATCTTGCAGCAGGAGAAAAAAAGGGATTTAGTTGAGGTTAGTTAAAACCCCTCCTCCTACGCAGGTCCCCCTCAATACCCTTGGCTCAACACAGACGATATATTAGCTTTCTAATCTCAAGATTTCATTTTAAAAAGCTATTACCAGCAGGCCAGATTCCAAGGCCTGCTATTTAACAATGGCGCCATTCACATGCCTCTACAAAGTGTGTCATTGACTCAAAGCAGCAGCACATCAAAACCATATGAAACTCAAAGAGGTGTAGAGGTGGGTGATGGGTTAAGGACGTAAAAGAAAACATCATGAAAGGCAGGCTGGTAATATGTGGCATATCAAAGAGGGTTTAAAATACATAGAGAGGTACTTATGATGCATAATATAAAGAGGAGAGCTGAGGGAATGTGCCAATGGTTCACTACAAAGATTGTTCTCATGCATATTTGTTTCTACCTCACTTGTATTTACCTTACCAAAAAGGATTGCCCCCCCCCCCCCCCCCCCCCAACTAACTATAAATCTAATTTTACATGATAAATTCACAATGTTTTTGTGCGAGTCTTACAGAGCAAAGGCTGCTCTTATATCTGTTCCATACTACCTAAATGCGAGGCAGAATTCCATCACAATGACTAGTGTACTTGCCAACTCCACTGCCAACAAAACCTCATATGGTTGAACTAATTTGGTGACGCTGCAAGGCATTAAAAGCCTCGTAAACGGGCTGACCAGGCAGCTGTGTGTGCTAATCACAAGAACTGACCACTATAATTCTATATTAAAAGGTGACAAGGATAAAAGTGGATTAAAAGGGCCACTGAGAGGAAAACAGCTGTAGATGTGTATGGAGAGAAACATTCTTTGAGGCTGGCACCACACCAAGAATGCACACAGCAGTCACAGGCCGTTAGAGATGGAGTGCTACCAAAACTGGAGACTACGCCCCCAATTAATCACAACACAAACACACACTGCTGAGGAAGAGTCAAAGTCATTTGCCCCTGCACATTTCTTTCACATAAATGGTGGGACATAAGGACTGCAGCTTACAGCTACAAAAATGTTTTTTGGCCTCTTAGTGAATGGTCACACAATCCGTATCAAGCAAGCTTCACCCCTAAAGTCCAGTTCGTTTGACCGCTCTGAACCGTGCTCAAGTCAGGTACACTTCCTTGGCATGCGTCGGAGAGGTGTGCTTCGGCACAGTACAGTTCATGCATGAGCACAAGCAAGCGGGGGAACAACGTTGACAGCATTTATTATGGAGAAATCCTTAATGTGTTCTGTCTGTATCTGACTAAAATGACTCAAAATAAGACACAAAGTCAGTAAAGTAGCTGTCATGTTCTCCGATGTGCAGACGAAGACTGCGCATCCTTTTAAAAAAAAAATCTTGAGTCTGTCTATCTTGTAAAATGAGCATGCTTCATAATAACATAAAGCCATTCATGAGCTGTATTACAACATTATGTACAAGAGGTAACCGTGCGTAGGCCCGGTTTGTGACCGCAGGCAGTGCATGCCAGCGGGGGAATTGGGTGGGGGACTCAATCCTGTTTAAGCACAGTACGACAACATTGCCAGTGTGACCGCGCTCTTAATCCATATCAACATGCAGAAATCTATTCATTTCATTATTGCCATAAACTTGAGTATTAATGATGCCCCTCTTTTTAAAAAAAAAAAAAAAGATTTATTATGGAGCTTTTTGTGCCTTGTAGAGTTGGACAGTGGATAGAGAGAGAGAGAGTGACATGCTGGAAAGGAGCCACAGGTCGGATTCAAACCTGGGCTACTCGCTTGGAGGACTATAGCCTGCGTACAAGGGGCACGCACACTAACCAATACACTACCAGCGCCCTAAAGACGCACTTTAAACAACTACTTCTTTAAATCGAAGAATAGGGCTGCATCCTATATGCTGCGCTGATGCAACCAATAAAGCAGTATAAATTGATGTGCACCAAAACTTCATCCATTGAGCCTGATGCGCTTGAGATTTGCTGCCATTGATTGTGTATAACAAGCGGCCACTTTGCTGTGCAAAGCATGCTGGGAATCATTGTGACACAGACTAGGCTGTCTAACAGCTTTTGTACCTCATTACATCATTATCAAGCATTTAAAAAATATGGTGGTGACTGACAGACAAAAAAACCTTCAGAATAAGAAAATACAGTATACCTTGAAATCATCCACATAATTAAATTTTACAAAACTTGAATCATTGTGGTCAATATAATGGAAACCACATTTACATTTTGTTGTTTGTGAAAATTAGAATGTGATATCATATCTATATGTGTGCACGTTACTTGTGTTTTCAGAGCTACTTTAAAAGCACAGTTCAAATAACAGAAAGAAGTGAGCTCAGTTACCATTCTGGGCCGAAGTTAAGAGTCTCAGCAGTCATATTCCTCACGTCCACACAGAACTGAGTATCTGAGGAAAACACATTGTTTTATTTTTGCCAT
The DNA here is from genome assembly GCF_963584025.1 of Labrus mixtus. Taxonomy (NCBI): domain Eukaryota; kingdom Metazoa; phylum Chordata; class Actinopteri; order Labriformes; family Labridae; genus Labrus; species Labrus mixtus. The sequence goes on from NC_083634.1 coordinate 1,761,552, forward strand.
TAAATAGTGCATGAAATGTTCAAATAGCAAAGAAATAAACGTATTCTGAAGTGCCTTACCCTGTCCAGATGATCGGAGCAGGCTGGACTGAGCTGGACCAGGCTAGAGCTGGCTTGCTTTAGTTAGGCTTAGGTGACTAGAAGGCTGAGTGGTGCTTAAGCTGTGGTCACAGAGCTCCCCAAACACACAGACACAAAGAGAATAGCTGCCAGTTTCAGGTGCTTGAGGAATATCAGGTTATCAGGTCCTAACTAGTTAAGGAAGGGGTTTCAACAATAGTTTGGAGAATGGAAGCTCCTGCTACTCACAGCCCAAAAAGGTTGTTAAACATAAAAAAGAAACAAAAGAACCATGGAAAAAAATCAACAATGGAACAAAAATAAAACTGTTTGCTAGTTTTCTTCGTCCTTTCTTTTTACAGCAGTAATATCTCACATTAAAGTTTAAAATATGAACCGATTCATCAAAAAGAAAACTCCAGAACGCAATAACAGCCAAAACAATGAACAGGCTGCTGGAACAGCTGCCAGGAGCAGATGCGACCCGCACTCCTCTTCTCCTTTCTCTCTTGCTCTCCGTGCCTTTTTCTCTCCCTCCAGCTGAAATGTGGATTGATGGAGACCCTCCAGGTAACTCCTTTATTTCCTCTCCTCCTCCTTTTGCACCACTGGAAATGGGATGGAGAGAACAATGTTAGAAGTGTGCACCTGGATTAGTTACTGGTGAGATTCCTTTTTTTAAAGCTTGGCAGCCTGCCTATATTGTGATAGGAACAAAGTGTAATTCAATTTTCCGATGGGTAGCCTTGACACACCATTTTTGCAGCGGGTCTTGGACTCCCTGAGTGGTACTGGCCCTATTTGATCGAGGCGTCACGGCACAGTTAGCGGAGAGAATAACACTGTGGTATTCCTCGACGGAATAAATGGAAAAAAAAGAAAACTCTTTGTTGTCTAGTGCTCAATCATTGCCCAATATTACTGCTGCTCATGGGACATTTTCCATCCAGAAACCTAGAGAGTCCGTTACAATGAGTTGTGGTGGAAGCTGGTTGGGGGATAGCTCTTGAAAATCGTGGCATCTAAATTTCAATAGTTAATGCTCACACACAGTTTAAGTTTTGTTTTTATGATTAAGAAAAGGATTGAGCGGTGTTAGATTTGTTACATGGATTTCTTCTGTCGTTAAATGTCACTTTGTTAAAAACAAAAAAAGCTGTCGACCATGAAGAAGGCTGTTTCTTCCGCTACGCGTGGGATGTTACCTGGCTTTTTTATGATCTATGTTTTAAAATATTTCCATGATTAAAAAGCCAATTTAAAACCCTTTATTCAGAGGAGTGCCTTGGTCTTTTCATCTTTTTTGAATTTTTGTGTAGTCCACCAAAGAGCACCTTCACACACTTTGTTTGAACTTCCGAGCAAACCCAGACTCAGATGTATTTTGTTTGGGTTTTTTTTTTGCTTCAAAAAGCTGACCACTGCATCATTTTTAGGAAACTTTAAACATCCCCCCCAGGATGTTGCAATTTAACATCCCCCCAGGATGTTGCAATCACAAGACCTTGTGCAAATTGTGCAGCCTTGTAATATTATTATCCTATCAACCCAAATTTTCTGTAAATTGGACCAATCATTACTCATCGTGTATGTCCTGTTTTGCTATCAAGCAGACACCTGCCCGTTCTTACTAGAGCTCCTTTGCAGCCTTAGCTCTTTTGGTACCTTATACATCCGGCCTTTAAACTGCATTGACCTTTTGGAGAGACTAGACCGTAAATGCATTAGGATAAACAAATCCCAAGCTGAATTTGTTTTGGGGATTATTTATCATTTTTTCTTATTTAAATTGATTTGCAGTCCACTTAGCCAAACCACTATAGCCCGTTTTAGGTCTATTGGCCAATCAGAGGCTGTGTTCCTAAAGCCTGGTTAATACTTCTGCTTTGAATCTACCCACTAGCTGTACAGTAGTGGCCTACGCTGTTGTGAGAACTACATACTTGTACGTTGGTGTGTTTGCATAGCTCTGAAATACTCCACCTACAAACTGTAGTTTGCAGTCTGATTTCTATTCTTGTTATATCGCAAGTTTTTGGTGCCGCCACGTTGCATGCTTGGTTGTGTACATGAAACCATGGCAACTGAAAACGGAGCATATTATGTTGGAGTTGGAGCTGATAAATATTAAGACTGCAATTGCTTATACGGATTTGTAGCATTCTTCCTTCAGCAGAATTCTGAAAACGTCAGCATTGCCCAGAAATATTTTAAACGTAGGAAATACCATGTTACATTTTTGAGAAGTTGCACGTCAGACGTATGCTGTGGTGTAGATTAGACGGCTCTTATACAGCTGTGTGTGTCAGCGCACATCTCAAGAGTAATTTTACAGCTAGAAAATATCTCGTTATCAATGACAGACTAGCTCAAAACCCAAATCCATCAATAGGAAGGTGTTGTAAGAGATAGCGGCGCCCAGATTCTCCTTTTTGCCATATGTAGAGCAATGCAACGGTAAACTAGAGTGCGATTTTAACACTCCATGGTAAATTTACTGAAGCTTAATTCAGCCTTTACACTCTTTTTGCAGCGTGACATGCTAATTGTTTAAAGTGATGTCAAGAAACAAACAGCTCCCTCAGCCTAAAGATGACTTTCTTGGAGCGTGTGTACCAGTCACTCATAGTGGATGCGTAAATTGTCACGCAAAGAACAGACTCAAAACAATCCAAATTACATAGAAATTATTTGGCTATGGCTGGGTATGGCTGCCGTGAAATCAAGCATTTTAGGACACAACTGTGACAGGCAAAGACTCTTGACACCTGGAGAAACTTGTTAACATTGGTCAATGCTTACCTACCTGAGTGTTACTGTTGTTACACCGACTCAAACTCAAGACACAATGTAACAGAAATTGTTTTCATGCTTTAGGTGTGGGGCAGCACAGAATAATGGATTATATTGTCCAAGCACCGTCGCATTAACATTCAGAGTGTTGGTAGGCTATGTGATTCAGTTTTTGCTGAGAGAAGTTAAACACAATCTTTGAGTAACTGAGCGTATGGTAAGACTTTATGGTATGGTTAGTAGTGTTCTTGCCACTGTGAAACTACCAGAAATGTCTAAACATTGTGGTTTACTTGAAAGAGTCCTTCTATCGTTTAGTTATAATTTTAAAACCTGCTTACAACCAAAGTGTCATTCTAATAAGAATTAATAGTTAAATCAAAATCAATAAAAAAGTTATTAAGGATTAACCTTGCAGTCTTTTGTGCCGATTACAGTTAATGCTGAAACTTCAGCATCTCATTATGAATTATGCCAATTGGTTACCACTAGAGTTTGGCAACATCAAGCCAATAACCTCAGCTGATATTTGACCTTTAACAGTTATATCAGTATCATGTTGACAGACATTGTTATCATGTTGATTTGCATGAAAACGATATTGTTTTCAACCGAAACATAAAAAAGATGAATACTGAACATTTGTCCCAGTATCTCTAATCCCTTGGAAGTGCATAGGTCATTAATTTTTTTAAACAACATTTGAAATGATGACTTAAGTTACTGGTATTAGCCATGAGAAGCAGGTACTTGTCAATAAGCGGAATCACCTGATAAAATCCATATCATACATCACTTACACTGTGAATCTACATGAAATTGAGAGAAATGTGTTTGCAATTTAAAACTTTTAAAAATATACTTTCAAAGCAGTTTGAAAGTTAATTAATCCTTCAATAAACAGCCTTGGTTAACAGACACTCTGACAGGCCAATTTACATCCTATGCAATGCAATGTCACTATATATTATTAGTTTGTGAAAACATTTAAGAATGATTAGAAACTTTTAATCACACTTAAAATGTTTTTAAATATACTTTTACTGATTAAGCACTTTAAAAGCAGCAGGATGGATAAATAAATGTTATATAAATGGCACTTTTGGTTAAAACAATACAAACAGCAGTACTTTCTTTCAAGATAAAGCAGAATAGCATGTTTAGCCTGTTAGCAGCTATTATAGCTTCAAACTTCAGTCTTCGACATGCACATATCTGACATATTGTAAATGTAAATATCTGGTATTTCGTAGGTTATACAAAAGCTGAGACGAAGCAAAGGTCACCTAGCGTCTGCTCCAGCATTGTTGCAAGAATAAAACGTTTACTATGAATTTGACTACTTGAAAATGTTGTGCATTTCAAAACGTGGCGGGGTCATGATATGAACTGAAGCAGACATTGAAGCGAATCTTAACCCGGTAATCACTGTACGATGAAATGCAACTTTAAAAACTCAACAATGTTAAATAGTTTAGATGGCTGAGATATCAGACAGAATAGCGCAAGCTGACGTAAGCTAACGAGCTAATGTTGCATCGGCTTGGATTGTTCGTTTTTCAAGATAGTTTCTACATTAGTGGGGAAATGGAGATTAATCAACTTCTGCAACAATACTCTCCCCACAATATCACACTTTGGTTGCAGAAATTAAATGGATTGGCTAGTGAACGGTGTGTTTTATGGTAGAGGCCTTTGCTTGTAGGTTGAAATGACACCAGATATGATGGCGGAGGGGGCGGAGTGTTGGACTCAGACTCCCCGGCCTGCTCCGCCAATGTGCGGGACGACCACCTCCACTACTCTGCTCTACGGCTAACGCAATGTAAACAAAACACAAACAACAAAGATTAGCCTTTAAAAATTACAAAAAAACCGAACTTGGTAGGAATGCTCTCCACACCTGATATATATTCACGCCGTTTGAGCTGCAGCAGTTAGCTCGTTAGCACACGTTAGCTAACTAGCTAAAGCTGGAAAGAGGAACCACGGCTTACCTTCACTGTTTATAGCTACCAGACTGGTGGTCTGCACGGCGTCTCTACAGCCAATATGTCGAATGCATTGGTCTTTTTAATCACTGTAAACGTATTCATTCGACAGAATCGTACTTTCAGAAAGTCGCGCTCTGTATTGTATTTATTATTTTGTCCCCCTCGCCTCCTACGGTCGCAGCTGCGTATCAGTATGTGTCTGCTGGCTCCCGGTCGCTGCTCCTCTTGTTGTTTGTGTTTCAGGAAACATGGCCGTCCGTGTGATACCACGTGACTGGACATTGACAAGCGGCTAACCAATGTTGTAGCAGTGCACACACACCCCTATTTACCAGCCTGGACACTGATGTGCACCGCACTTTGCAACGGCATGTTCAAATGCAGAGTGTGTTGCCTGAATGGGATAAAAAGCCACTAAACAGAGGAGCCACGGTAACTTTGGCATGGGGGATGTACATTTTTTTATTATTATTTTTTTATTTTTTTATTTTTTTATTTTTTATTTTTTATTTTCATTTAAAAAATATATATTTTTAGTGTCTATCTTTTTTTGTACATTCTTAATTTTTATTTTTTTATTTAAATTGTACTGTGTTCACTTTCTGTTTGCAATCTTTGCTCTTTCCTACTGTAACACTGTAAATTTCCCCGTTGTGGGATAAATAAAGGATTATCTTATCTTATCGAAAATAGTGAGCTCTAAATTAGAAAGGCAGCAAGATGCAGTTTTTGAAATATATACATATAATATATATGTGTGTGTGTGTGTGTGTGTGTGTGTGTGTGTGTGTATTTTGCAGTCAGCATAGTGCTTCAAATACATAATGGCGAGAATGAGACATAATGAGTAATTTGCGACCCTTTGAAAGTGAACTGAAAAACTCGCAGGGCATGTTGAGCGGCAATATCAGAAATAGCATGCTAAATACTGTTATGAAAGGCTGTTTAATTTTAGCCAGCAGATGGCGCTGTTGAATACCAATCATACACACAATGAATATACAGAGCTATGATTTGCAGTAGTGCTCACAGCCTGCTTCTTTCAAAGTTGGAACTCCTTAATAAACATGAAGACCAGAAAGAAAAACATGTAAATGGGAAACTATTAAAGAAAATAAAACCAATACTGGTGCAAGTGTGTATCATCACTTAGATTATTCCACACTGCATCAGATACACTATGGATGCAAAGAGGAAGAATGAAGCAAACACATAGTATTAACCTCAACTGAGGCCTGACATTTAAATGACAAACATTTAATTTAAAATTCATAAATAGTAAATTAGCAAGTAGGAAAAGGGGAAATATACCTATACTGCAATGTAATTAAAAAATATACATATAAGGTTAATTATCATAGAGGAGCATCAGAGAATATTTGCTAATCTATCTGAATAAAATCACTCAAGTGTGCTCCACAGACGCTTTAATAAGAAGTTAAAGCCCCAGGTTCTCTTAGTATCAATTGTTTGTGGTCATTTTATTTAATTGCATTGCCACTCCACCTTCAATTTAGAGCAGCACAGGGCAGGTCCAACATTGTCACCCAATGTTATCTTGTGTTATCTGTTATTAAAATATATATCCTGTGTAATTTGGATCTAAATTCATTGACCAACAAGTTTTTGGTCAGTGTCACTGGAACAAAACAAAAAGATAGCCAGGTTCAGTAGCGGCTCATCAACAAATTTTTGCTTCAGTGTTACCAACAAGTAAATCCAGCTGTAACAGTGTTTTTCTTACTGTCCACCCAGGTTTATTTAGATAGCTATATAACATATTTTGCAGGGCAGCTATGTTTAATTGTAAAACATGGTATCCACACATGTTATAAATTTAGATACAACAGTATATTTAAAACAACACTCAAAACATGTAATGGTATCCATTATAATGGTTATAATAATAATTATTATAATTATAATAATAATAATACCTTTATTTGTGTAGTGCTTTTCAAAATGAGTTACAAAGCACTTTACATACAATTAAGCCAAAAGGTGACAGGTGGTAGAACATAACATGGAGATAAAACAACAATAAAACCATAGCGAGTCTAAAATAATGAGTTTTTAAAAGTGACTTAAAGGAAGGCAGTGTGTTTGCTTCCCTGGTCTCCTCAGGGTAGGTCATTCCACAGCCTATAGGGTTTTAAGGTTGGTATAGTAAGTAATACCGGAGGATCTCAGGTTGCATGGGGGCTCGTAGGGGGTCAGGAGGTCTGCAATATAATCTGACAAGCTTTAAAAGGATCACAAGAGTTTTAAAATCAATTCTAAAACGGACTGGGAGCCACTGAAGTGATTTTAAAACTGGTGTGATGTGCTCTCTCTCTCTGTTGGACCTGGTTATGAATCTAGCTGCAGCATTTTGGATCAGTTGGAGTTTGTTTATGTTGTGTTGTGTAAGACCAGAGTACAGTGAATTGCAGAATGAGATGAAATAAATGCATGAATTACTGTTTCCAAGTTACTAAGGGATAAAAACGACCGCATTTTTGTGAGTAGGGATGACATATCCCTTGTAAAAAGTACTGAGGATTACAGTCAGTGTTAAGAATTTTTAATGATGTTGTGTTTAAAATGACCACTAGAGGGCAGCAAACCAACATGATCTATTTATGTGTTAAACAGTTGTACTTTTATAAATAATGGAATAAAATACCCAAACTGGAATGTCTATTTGTGCTTGAGAAATTATTTTGTTATATGGCATCATCACACCATTTAAGTGCAAAGTTTTTTTATTTGCTTTAAATGTATCAAGAGAAACAATATGCATAGTTCATGGAGAACAAAGCAATTTAATGTTTGTCAATGTGACAGAACTTTATGGCAAAATTATTCAGACTAGGTCTAACTCTGGTATAATATAGAAAATGACTGAGTATATTCAGTCAAAAGATGGCTTGATTTCACAATTTAGTGTTCCGAATACATTAACCTGACGGAATATCCTAAATCAATGAGTTTTAATATATTAAGACTGACTGTGTGTATCACTTGAGTATGGAGCAAACACTAAACTGCTGCAAAGAACCATCTCTGTAGGCAATTACAGTATCAACCATACAGTTGTGTTTTTAAGGAGAACTATTAGGTCAGATGTACAGTGTACTACATGAGTTTGCAAGCAAAAGTTTAATGCAAATCATATAAATGCAGGCCTTTTGAAAGACAGATGAACACATTTTATTGCAGAAATTGTTGGAAATATTTGTACATAATCAAGTGCATTGCTTTACATTCATAAATTGGAAAAAATACAATAAATTTAGGGAATTGAATAAATAACATGCACAGAAGCTCGTGCAGAGATGCATGGCTGCGTAGACAATGTAGGGGAAGATAAGTTAACCATCCAACCAATACAACCTCTCTGAGCTGCTGCTGCTTTACATATACTACTGAGTTTCTCTGTCCAACCGTCGTTACACATTACTAGATCATAACAGCGTTTTAAATACAGAACTCTTCATCCCCATGTAATCCCTTTATTTAAAGTGGTGTTTGAGACCACACGACAAGCTGCATATGATGAGAAAATTGCCTGGTTTCAAATTATTTTCCTCTACTCCAGCTGTGTGATGATGCTTCTGTTTTGCATCTGCATCCTGTCTTTCTCCCTGCTGACCACATCTCCAGTGGTGAGTGCCAGTGTGTCCAGCAGCTTCAGAGACTGCAGCCATTTCTTCTACATGCAGACGCCACCTGCGGAAATAAAAGGAACCAGCCTGAAGAGGATCTGCCAGAAGTATGCAGATGAACTGCGCTACGCCACGTTGTATGACAGCAGCCGCCACCTCCCACTCTACTCAGCCTACATCTTTAAGAAGTCTGATGGGATGAAAAGGATGGACACGCCATGGATGTTTGAGCCACAGGTAGGGAGAAGACCTAATATTATTGGTTGATTTGTCACTTTTGTTTAACCTGACCATGGAGAGGCAATAATTGTTGCCAAAACCCTGTTTTAATCTCATCATATCTTAAAGATAAAGATAAAGATAAACTTTATTGATCCCCCATGGGGGAAATTTTTGCATTACAACAGCTTAAGAAAACAGGAAACAGGAATATAATTATTAAAAATAACAAGAAGTTAAAAATCAAACATATTTACATCAGTTAAATAAAGGCAGAAAAATACAATAATAGAATAATACAAGGTATTTACACTTCCACTTGTGGAAAGAGTTATTGTTATTATAAACACACACAGTGTGTAGCATTATTGATATGAGTGGTGATGCTGTTAAAGAGTCTGATTAAACAGTCTGATGGCAGATGGGATGAACGACCTGCGGTAGCGCTCTGTCTTGCAGGGTGGGTGTCTGAGATCTTGCATGAAGATCAGTGAGTATAATTAGGCTATCATAACATATACTCAAGCTTTAATTATGTCAATTTCTGAAGGCACAATTTGGATAATACATAAAATCCTTCAACAGGTTCATGCAGGATAAAACAATAGACATAGCAACATGATACTGTGAGTCCAATCACCTTTGAATTTAACAAACATGTCCCTTAAAATGTTTCTCTTGAAGAAAAGTGTGAAGGCCTATTTGAAATCTCATGATCTCACTCTAATTTCTGTCTGCTAATATATTTAGCTTTAGCCAGTTAGCTAGTTTAGCCAAGGCTAGCCATAGTAATTATGCACTTTTTCCCAATATAGTTTCACCTTCACCTTCATATCACAGAGGTACTGATTATTTCAATAATGTTGGGATTAGAGAGAAATATTTTGGGTGAAAAATAATGTGTTTATATGTATGTTTTCTTTAAAAGCTAGCTGTCCTTGTGCTTAGCTAAGCTAATAAACTGCTGGCTCATTTCTTCTTCTTTTTTTTCTTGTGTTGTTGTTATTATAATGAATTGACACTCTTTTCCTCACTTTTCTCCTCTTTACAGTTGGTTTCTGTTGGAGAGAGTGGCAACATGAGAGCTCTTGCACTTACTGACAATAACCCGCCTCTGGTTGAGGACAGCCAGGCTGTGCTGGAGGACTACACAGATGCAGTAGAATATAGACGTGGCCCGTTGAATCCTGACCTGCACCAATCAGAGCCGAATGACAAATCCTCCACATATACTCTGACCAATGTAGTTCCATTACTCACAAACTTTCTGGAAAGCACCTGGAACCCATATTTGGATGTTATCCGCCGTCGCCTCAACAACTTCTGCCACGGCAAATCTTTCATAGTGACTGGGGTTACCATCTCTGGTGCGACAATCAAACGAGATAAAAGAGACCGCCTGGCAATCCCAAAACACCTATGGCTGGCTTACTGTTGCCCACGGTTTGACCGTAACTCTCCTTATGAAGTGAGGTTCATGTTCCCTAGTTATGGAGGCTATGCACTAAATGAACAAACTGACCAAAAAGTGGTGGAAGTCCCATTAAAGACTTTGGAAAACTTCCTGAAAAGTCAGATAGACACAGATGGTGATCTGACTATTTTCTACAAAGGCTGTGTGTCAGAAAACCCCTTCAAGAAAAAGAGAGACCTGACCAATGGAACTTGAGGAACAGCCGACGATGCAGCCTTTATATAAAATGTACTGAACACCACAGATCTATGTGGAATCTGTGTTTTTTCCCAACATGCCAGACAATTTATAGGAGGAGAAAGAACTATTTGCATAAACAGTATGTGCTTGATAGGATGGGTTTGATTTCTGATGAAAGGTCTCTATGTGTTATCAGGCCTATTGGAAATAATCACAGCATGATGAGCCAATTAGCAGACCTTCTTAAAGTTTGAGAGCAAAGCTCTATATTTATACTTCCCTTTATGAAATTCATACATTTATGTTGTGTGGACCTTGTTCAGATTTCATGGTTTGGAACCAAAACAACTTTCACCCTGTTTAAGGAATACTCTACCCCATCTTTGGTACATGGATACTACCTCCAAGAAATGTTGCTTTCAATGTTAAAATGGCATGGTAGATGAAACTATTAAATATTCCCTGAGCTGAAAGTTGAAATGGTCTTTCTAGTCTTCTGACCACTTTAAGTGCTTCACAATACTTTCATACATTCATCTTTTCAAAAACATATTACTACAAAGATGGCAGACACTTAGATGTACGTTGCTAACATATTTTATTTTTATTTTATCTAATCTAATTCATCCACACACACACACACACACACACACACACACACACACACACACACACACACACACTGAACTAAATACACATTGTGATGTATAGTGCCTTTTGACTGAACTTTGGGTTCAGTTTCTTGCCAATGTATCACTTTGACATGTGGACTTGTGTGGCTAGAAATCGACCACCAATCCTCCACCAAGTAGTAGAAGTCCAGCTCTAATTCATTTTGGCACATGTTAATTGTTTGTGCTTCTGGATTATTAAATATTTAAAGTAATGGCGATGGCTCACTGGTAGTTGTCTCTCTCACCGGAATGTCAGGTTCAATCCCCACCACTTACAGTCCTATGTCAGAGGCTCCGTGGGCAAGACACTAGCCCCAAATTGCTCCCACTGCTGTGTCAGCAGTGTGTAAATGTGTATGAATGTGATCAGCTAATATTGATGGACACTTTACATAGGAACCTCTACCATCAGTGTGTGAATGGGTAAGTGCGTCCTGCAGTGTAAAAAGCACTTTGAGTAGTCAGAGGACTAGAAAGGCGCTACATGCTGAAATCCATTTACATGCTTACAACCTTTACTGTGGATATTCTTTGTGTGTGTCTATTGTGACATTTTCTTAACTTGTTAAGTTATAAACAAAGAACATTGTTGAATAGTATAGTCATGTTTTACGGCAATAACATAATTTACAACATGAATAAAATACAAAACAGTCTTTGATTTAAGCCACATTTTCTTTTTTGTAATATTACAAACTGTACATTTCTGCTATAGGCATTTCTTTCAAATGAAGTACCTTAAAACATTTCACAGCAGATCAAGGGACTTGGAGCATTGGATAAGGTATTGACTGGTAGATGGAGGTTCATAACTTTCTCTGAGCCATTTAACAGTTTTATAATGGCTTATTAGTTTGTCGTTGATTGCTGCACCGGTATGAAATGTCCCTGTATTCTCCTTTTACTAAATACATTTAAATATGGATATAGGTTTAGGCTAATACCTTTAATATAGTTTTTATTATATCAGTTTGTTCCATATCTTTAATTATTCAAGTGTTTCAACAAGGAAGAAATTATTACATCAATGAGCTGAAGTGTATTAGCCTACATATATGACAAATTAATTCTCTGAATGCAAGATAATCTGTCCTCCTTTGTAAACAAAAAAGACATTCTACGTTTCAAGCATACAACTTTTCCAGCAGGATTTACATGAGAATCCTTCAAAATGATAGAAATCTGACAAGAATTGTACAAAACATTTTGTGTATTTTATGAATGCTTTAAAGAGATTTAGAAGTGGTGTGTAACCTTTTCTACCTTCATCCCCAACAATAAGTAAAACATGTATTTCTTTGCCACTGATGTCATGTGGCTGTTCTTCAGCCTGTGGGTGGATCTGCTGCTGTAAATGAAGGGAATTGTTTTGCATGTAATAATGTAATGATAGCAGGTGGCAAAGTTTTAACGGCGGCTGTTTGACTGAGCTCCATGGTCAGATATAGACACATTCAAACATTTGTAGCAGCTCACAGAGGCATAGTGACATTGAATTGAAAGCTTTAACATCTCGCAAGAGTTCCACCATGATGGCGTTCTGGGTGAAGACGTTTTTTCTTGCTGTCAACATGCTATCATCAGCCGTTCGAGGGAGAGTGGAAAAAGAGCTGTCTCCAGAGTGCAGAGAATTCCTCTACATGGGAACACCGCCGAGTGGAGTGGAGCATCAGTCCCTCCACTTCATTTGTCAACACTACAACAAGAAGCCACGCTATGTGACACTGTACAACATCGTGGACCACATACCTGTCTACTCAGCCTACACATTCAAACGCTCAGACGGGGAGAAATGTGTGGATGTCCCATGGATGTACGAACCTCAGGTAAAGAAAAGTAGCATGGCGCACACGAGGTGATAAGAAAGCATGCTTTAATTGATCTGCTCTGAGATATTGTGGCTAGCCCGGCGCAGTCTAGGCCTGTGAAGGCTGTTTCGTCATGAGCCGGGGATCTGGCCTGAAAATTTCTGCCTTTTAATAAGTTTTTTCTTACCACTGTAACTTTTGCTGCTTTGCTAAAGTGCTCATGATGGATAGGCCGGATCTTTGTAACATAGCAATAAGTAAGGTCTTTTACCTGCTTTTTGTAACATAACAATAAGTAAGGTTTTTTACCTGCTTTTTAGTAACATAACAATGAGTAAGGTCTTTTACCTGCTTTTTGTAACATAACAATGAGTAAGGTCTTTTACCTGCTTTTTAGTAACATAACAATAAGTAAGGTCTTTTACCTGCTTTTTAGTAACATAACAATAAGTAAGGTCTTTTACCTGCTTTTTAGTAACATAACAATGAGTAAGGTCTTTTACCTGCTTTTTGTAACATAACAATGAGTAAGGTCTTTTACCTGCTTTTTGTAACATAACAATGAGTAAGGTCTTTTACCTGCTTTTTGTAAAGTGTCTCCAGATAAAACTTGTTATGAGTTGACGCTATACAAATGAAAATTGATTGATCGATAGATTCAAACTTGTTCATTGTCTTTGTCTGTCTCCCTAGCTATCCACATACACTGACACAGGTGAGATGCAGCCTTTCCCGAGCGGTTACATGCACAGGAATTTTGAAGACGCCCAAGCTGTTCTAGATGATTATACAAATGCCATCCATTATGAGCGCGGTACCCTCAACCCAGACGCGCATCAGAACGAACCGGATGACAAAGCCTCCACCTACACCCTCACCAATGTCGTGCCGATGGTGCCGGACTTCATCAACAGAGTTTGGAGCAGACAGGAGCACATCATCCGCAAACGGCTCAATAATTACTGCCGTGGCACCGCTTACATCGTCACCGGTATCACCACCTCAGGGAAGATGATTCGCCGGCAAAACATGAACCGCATCGCAGTGCCCACATACTTGTGGTCGGCTTATTGCTGTGTCGACTTCGACCACAACACGCCGTATAACGAGCGCCATAAATTCCCATCTTTTGCCCATTACGGTCTCAACGAGCACAACAATGAGTTGATGGAGGTCTCAGTGGAGAAGCTGAAGGAGTTCCTCACAAGGACAACTTTTGTAGATCAGAACTTTCAGATCTTTGTGAAGGATTGTGTACCAGTGGCTAGTAAAACCAAATAGGTAAAGATATAACTACATAGAAGCTACAAGGCCATCGTGTCTCCACTGTCATGGTCATTTTCTGTCTCTTCTTCTTACTGAAGCTAAATTAGTTTTGACTTATATGGAAAGTGAAGGTGATATGATGGCATTAACAATGAACCTGCTTGATTTTTGACGTCCCAGGCAGGTTAGTGTGAAGGAAATGCATCGAGTCATTGTTTGTTTATTCACACCATTGTGCTGTTCCTGCTGTCAAATGTTAAATGTGACAATATTTTTAGCATAATAAACTATCTTAATTATGTAAAAAAATTAGGAATTTGTATTTTTTGTTTCAAAACACATTTAAAAACGAATTTGTTTAACAGATCTCTCAATCATTTGAACACCCTACATTATTCCTCACTCAAAATGTGGACAGATGTTCCTGCTTTGTCAAACAAATAAACTAATAAACTGTTTCAAACTGTTATTAAACTCTCTCTGAAGTTGTTTTTTATTCTTCATTAACATAAGTTAACATCATACAGACAATGTATTATCACATATAAGAAACTACACCTTTAAGAGAACGTGATTATTTAGACTTAAGGCTATACGGCCTCTTTTTGTATAGTCCTCACCTTTCATCTGTGCAATGTTCCCTGGCTAACATGAAAAATCTCATGCAATATTGTTGCACTGGCACTAAAATTGATAGTGCTATATTCACCAAGCCCTCCATGTGGTCACTGCTGTTGTCGACCTTATAAGGTACATACAAAGACTAAAACTCACTGGTTTTAATACCGGGTCAAAATATTGGGCTTTGAGGGTTGAGGAGCCTGCAGATGTTCTGTACGATTGTGTATCTCCCTCGAAAGCATGAGCTGACACCTGCTTTGCATTTGTAAAAGAAGAACTACATCATAAGCCACTGATCTGATCTCACTCTTTTCTCAGACACACACATTGGAATAGGCGCCTTCTCTTTTCTTCTGACTTGTATGTTTTAGTTTTTCTTTCATTCACTGTTACTCTGACTTAACAAAAAGTAAAAAGTAAAATTGTGTATTAAAGGTGCACCTAAGGAGTTTTGGTAGAGAAATGTGAAAGTTGGAGAAATGTACAGATTGTGAAGTATATGTTTGTAACTCTATACACAAACTGTCCTCAGAGGAACATATGGTCCCTGTAACACTGTTTGAAGATAAAATGCTACATGAGAAGTTAAGGTGGGGGGTCCACAACAGTGAAACGGTAACTCTCCTGGTAGCTTTTTAGCTCCAAACAGGGTTCCAGGGATCTATGTTGTCCCTGGAACAAAGTAAAGTTAAGTTTGTGTATATAGTTCAGAAAATAAAGCATAGAATTGTTTCACTTCTCCAACTTTAACATTTCCCTACCAAATCTACTTAGTGCACCTTTATTGTAAAACTCTATGTTTGCTGTACTTGAAGAGACAGTATAATTTTTATAATGATAGAATCAGCTCGTTTTTTCCCCCTCTGCAGTTCAGTGTAATAAAAACACTCTCTTTGATTGATAACATTCACAACTTTTGAATTCCTGCTATGTTCCCAGCTGGCATTTTGCATATATGGAAAAGACTTTACAATGGCAGACCAGTTTGCTTAAAGAACAGATGAGGCAGGCTAGGGTAGAGGCTGCACTTGTTAGAAAAAACGTTGAAGTATTACATGTTAGAAGGATACACACGGGCAGACGTATCAGGGTCTAAAAGGAGGTAAAGGGCTTCTATAATGACACCTACGTCAGAAAACCGTGCCTTTGGCCTGGCAGCTCTCATGACCATGCTGACCTTGGTTTTGCTACAGGGGGCCAAGGCAGGAGTGGTGGTGGATTTCAACCATGCAGAGCGTTGTAAGGACTCTCTGTACATGGGCACTCCACCCCGTGGCTACCTCAGCAACTCTTTTAAGAAGATCTGCCAGAGGTACGAGGATCAACCCCGCTATGTCACCCTCTATGACTCTCGGGATCACATCCCCATCTACTCTGCCTATACCTTCAAGAAGTCAGACGGGGAGAAGAAGGTGGACTTTCCTTGGATGTTTGAGCCTCAGGTGAGAGTCCTTTCCAAATATTAGTTTAATGACAGGTCTGTTTTAAGTCTAAGTGTCAAAATCAACCTATTGTGGATACTATCCATCACCCATACATCACTATGTATCCCAGCACGTTTTGGGGGGGTGAAGCAGCCGCTTGCAATACACAATGAATGGGGGTCTCATGCAGTTTGTGATGATGTTGGCTACCCTACCTTTGCAGTGATGATGCACACGTGTCTCAGCATTTTACACTGGTATATTGGTCACACTGGTATATCGGACAAAGCCAACTATTAAAGACTAAAAAGGTTTTAAAAGTGCGTCTTGTACACTGAATTGTATTGTAAATATTGTGAAGTCGATCAGAGATAATCAGCCCTTTAAGGCGAATCAAAAGTCTCCAACACTGCTGGTATTGTCACTTCAAAAAAGATAAATATGCCAACCTAAAGAGCACCATACAGCGCGGTTTTTATAGTTTCACATCATGCAATATGCTACATCAACTTGTATGAATTGATCAAGGATTCCATTATGTCTTTAGACAAAGAAAATATAGACTGAACAATGAGCAGTGTAGAGAGCTGGGGCAACGTTTGCAGTTGCTACAGGCAACAAAGTAAGCTTGAGATAAGCTCATTTATTAACTACGAATGGTATTTGACTTTATATGTTCTATGAAGTAGTTATGTAAATCTGCCATTTGCAAATAGGTTTTCTGTGAATGTCTCTGAATGAATGTAAACAAATGAATTTCTGCTTTATCCTTCCAGAAGTTGTAAAAGGGCACAGTAAATCTAATCTTTTCCTTCTCTCTCTCCTTCTATAGCTGGCCTCAGAAAAGAGCAGCAGTAACATGGAGCCCTTCCCCCAATCTGCAGGCATGCATATGAACTTTGAGGACACTCAAGCAGTCCTGGATGACTACGCTAATGTCGTTCAGTATGAACGTGGCCAACTTAATCCCGACGAGCATCAGGCCGACCCTCTGGACAAAGCCGCCACATACAGCTTGACGAATGTGGTACCCCAGATCAGGGAGTTTAACTTGGGTCCTTGGGCAGAACACCAAGACATCATCCGCCAACGTCTCAACAACTACTGCCGTGGCAAAGCCTTCGTGGTCACAGGCGTCACCACCTCGGGGCACACCATCCGTCGCAGCAACCTGAACCGGTTGGCCGTTCCGGAGTACATGTGGTCGGCCTACTGCTGCACCGAGTTCGATCAAAATGCTCCGTACTTTGTCCGCTACAAGTTCCCTGTGTTCGGCGCTTATGGGCTGAATGATCGAGTCAACAACCACATGGTGGAAGTTCCTCTGAAAAACCTGGAAAGGTTTCTCAAAGGGAGGATGAATGTGGATCAGAATTTTCAGATTTTTTATAATGATTGTGGGCCAAACAATTGAGAGAAAGAGGGCAGAGCTTTGGTATACATTCATCTTCTAGTATGGTGTCACTGCTTAAGGTTTGGGGCTCTTTCCGCTTCATATTTAGATGTGTAGTCAACTCATAGTTTTTGAAATGATTGGAGAGTGTGTAACTATTAATTCATCTTTAGATGTTTTTTCTTGATTTTGTCTGTGGATTGCCCATATTTGGTAAAAATTCTCTTTAACATAAACCCTGAAATTTAAGGTGACTTTTACAAGGTATCTTTTTTGGCAGAACATTATAATAATATATATTCTAATATCTCTTAAAGATAAAGATAATCCACAAAACTGCACATTTAAGATCCTGTACCAATACAACGATCAGCAATGTTGGTTTGAATAATCACATGAATAATTGTATTTTTTGTCAAAGTTCCAATAAATCCTTTGGAAAATTGATAAAGGTGAATTTAAGTTGTCATTATTATGTTCACAAAAACGATTATGTATAATGCTTTAGCGTCTTCAATAAAACATTCAGCTACTCGACATACCTCAAAATGTTTGTTCAAGATCAGTTTTTCACAAAAACGTCAATGCAACTTTACTTTTCATTCCAGGAAACAAACACACTGGTGGGTATTAACTTTCCTAATGTGAGTTCAAGATGGTTGGATTCAAACAGTAGGTAGGCAAATGGAGCAATAAGAAAAAGAGCCGTTATTTTCATCAAGGGTTTTTAATCTTTTTTTTTCTTACAATATATTGATTTTAACCAACGGATCACTTTTGATTTGGAAAGAAATGCAAACATAGCCTATGTAGGCATCAATTTCACTAATTCTATTTCTATAAGAAACACATTTCAAACATTTAAGTATAAGCCTTTAGATCAAAATGTCTTTAAGATAATAACGTGCATTTCCATCAGGTGTGTCTAAACTTATGAATGGTACTGTATATAAAAAAGAAACTCCAGGATTGGTCAGTCATTTAGTTTATGTTTATTTTTGCCAGTCTGTGGCATACACAGGTTATAAAATGATGAGTGATCCAGAGATGATACTTTTTTCCATGTCACCCACGCCCACCTCTGCAGCTCCATGTTTTCGAGCCCACCCCCAAAGTAGTGAGGGTCCAGGACGAGCAAGTAACTCCCCTTGTCCCCGGTGCACACTCCTAATATCCCCTTAGAAGAGTTATCCCGGTCCCCTCCCATCATGACTGGGGACCCATGCTTCTGAAAGTGCTGATGTAGCTCTTCCACTGCAACCTGCTCCAGCTCTGCACCCCCACCTCTAACATGAACCACTTTACAGGGGACATCATAGAAAAAGTCAAGGACCAGGGATGCTTCAAAAGTTCCAATCCACTCCTTGGAGCACGAGAAGGAGTCTGGTTTGTCCCCCATGCTGACCAAAGCTTGTTGGATTTCAGGGAGGCTTGGTGGAGGCCTGTGTTTGTCCTGAATAGGGGACCAGTTATGACAAAGCCAGGAGGCCATTGTTTGAATTGTGCGGTAGCCACACCCCCAGCCTCTGTCGTCTTGTCCATCACAGCCATAATGGAAGTAGAGGTAGTCTCCTACAATCAGGGAACACTTCACAGCACCTGTATGTGGATCAGGAAGACCAATGTGCACATTCTTTGATAAGATTTGGGTCTTCTTCTTCTTAATCTCCCCCTGGTTAGCTCCACTTCCGCCCCAGTCAATCTCATCAGATTCCTCGTTTGCAACCGTTTTATCCACTCTTTTCTTCTCTAGTGAGGACATAATTATCTGTCACCATAATGCATCATACTAAAAAATAATCCCAGCTGTTCATAACCCTGCCGACAGTAGTGGGGTGTAACAACAATAACAGCCCGGTTGGTTCACTTGCTATCGGTTTTGAGTTCCGCCTTAGAGCTTTTCCCTCTCGCAATGGTGCCTTCAGGAGCATTTCGTCAGTTCTAGGTACACTGTCAGATACAATTTATTGTCGGTTTAAGCCTTTTGACTGCGGAATAAAATAGGAGTAATTCTGCATTAAAAGGGGAGCATGTATGGATCATGTAGTATCCGCTTTATCAGGGTTTTTACAGAATATTAATAGTCAATTAAAATCTTTTCGAGTCGTAACGATACCCAATTCTTGGTCTTCCAATGTTTCAGCAGACTTTTAAGGCAGCATCTTCACATCTCATCACACCTGGCTGTGATTAATTTCCCGCTAATTAATACATCGCTTGCTTGTTATTTTCGTTGTGAGATGACGACGCTTGTAAGATATACCGCTTTTGTCTCTCTGTTCGTGTTCTTTCTGTATGTCAGCGGCGTTTCTAATGATGAAGAAAGAGGTGCTGTAACAACCCCAGAGGAAGCCCGTGGTCTGAAAATAAAGTGCGGAGAAGTCAAAATGACAATAACCATAAACCGACGGTTTTTCAAGGAGAGAGGTTTTCCGTTCAAACCTGAATATGTCCGACTCGGAACAAACACATCACACCAGAGTTCATGTGGACCAAAGGCAGAGATGTCAGAGTTTGAAATGGTCATATCAACTGGATTACAAGAATGTAGGACTGAGTCTAGAGTAAGTAATGAGGTCATGGTAAGGTCAAGTTAAGATAAAGTCACACAATTAAAAGTCAGGTGTATCTAGTGTTTAGTTAAGGCTTATAGTATCGGAAAACAGCTTATCATTTAATTTTCTACTGAATGTTTAATTTCTGATAATATGATGCTTGCCTGTAGGCTACAGCATCAACAGTGGCGATTGTGGAGTCTTGTGGGGGCCCAAAACATTTACAGGGGCCCCTCCAAACAGTGTCCGTCCACATTATGTTATAAATAATCTGACACCATCACACTTTTTTAGCAGAAGTTATGTTACACAAGCATCTTTCAGTCATATATGAGTGAGTGCTGTCAGATGGGGCCACTTAGGGGGCTTCCTACTGTCATTGCAAACTTTGCAAATTTTGAGCCACTGCTGTGGTTTAAGGTTTATCAGCCCTGGGGGGGGGGCCCTACTGGCCTGGGGCCCCACGTTGACTGCCTTGCCTGTTGACAAGCAGCGCCTCTGATTAGTGCAGACGTTTACCCCTCCTCTGATTAAGTATTTTGAGCTAATTTAAATACTTTTAGATAAATTACCCTCATAACTTTATCTTTGCAGTAATAACAAAATATAATTGAATTAATCCAAACGTAGGTATGTTTCACTTCCTATTCCTTTATAATTGGTCATTTCAAGGTATATGGTGATTGGCTTGTCTATACCAACAAGCTTGTGCTGTTTCCTGCTGTGGTTCCCACCTCTACAGGCAGTCTGTTAGTGAGAGGAACAACAACTGTCATACCTGTTGAGTGCCATTATAAAAGGTAAGGCAATGTTTCTGTATTTTTATTGGTCCATGTACTGTGGGTCAGTTGGTAGAGTTGGTCGTTGGGGGTTTAAAATGTCCAATGTGTCCTTGGGCAAGACTCTTGTTCCTGATGCTTCGTCAGTGGTGTGTGAATGTGCATGAATGGGATGAGTTAGCTCTGCCTTCAGTGTGTAAATGAGTGTGAATGTGTAGGTGTGACCTGCAGTGTGAAAGGTAATCAGAAGTCTAGAAAAGTCCATTTACCATGTACAAATCTTCTTTTGGTTTCTTGTGCTGAAACATTTCTTACAGGAACAAGTTCAACAGTTTCTGTTAGGCTTCGCTAACTCTTTTTTTTATTTTTTAAAACCTGCATTTGTCTGTGTGCAGGAAGCAGACAGTGACTGGGGAACCATTAATCCCAACATGGCTACCTATGACTTTAACTATCAGTGCATTTGGCCTCCTGCACTTCTCCCTGCGTACCATGGAAGGTGAGATCACGTGTCATACTTATTATAATGGGGATTTGAAAAAATATATTTGTGTCTGTTTTTCCTTGTCGTATGTAGATGGCTGTTCCTCTACGCGTCGCTCCTCGGTGTATCAACAGGGGGAAGCTGTGTTTTTGGAGGCTGGTATCAAAGCCCCTCTTCACCCTTCTCTTACTCTTTATGTCGACTACTGTGTCGCTACGTTTAATCCTGACCCTCTCTCCATGCCAAGCTATAAGTTCATCACTAAGCACGGGTAAATATCTCATTCATAATTAAATTCTAAATGGAAATAATACATTTTGACAATTCGGCACTTGTCATATGGCGCAGTGGTAAATCCAATGACATGCTAGCCATATAATTTAAAGTATAATAAATGTTTAATCACAGCCAGGTGCTGTTGTCATTCAGTTTTGATTTGACTAGGTTGGACACATCATGTGAAATATATGCCGTTCATTGATTCATGCTCTGTCATTACAGATGTCTTATGGACAGTATGGTGCCAGGCTCTTCTTCCAAATTCCTCCCACGGAAGCAAAATGACAGACTGTGCTTCAGTGTCCAAGCTTTCCAATTCACCAAGGAGTCTGTGGATCAGGTTACAGAACTCCATATTTACAGTAGCTCATTACTTTCTAGGGATGTAACGATTCACTCAACTCACAATACGATTCTCTCACGATTTATTTTACAAAATGAGACTGGTGAAAAAGATTCCTTATGGGCTGCTAACCTGCTTGTCAGTGTGGTTTGGTCTTTTAATGTTTTTTTTTCTCTCAACAAGGGGAGGTGATTGGAGCCTCTCATTGTGTTGATTAAATGCTGCATCATGTTTGTTGTGTTATTTGTGTAGTTCTCTGTCTTCTTGTAATATCTGCTCACAGTTTTTGTCTCGTCTGTTATCTTCTCACCTCTTTCATTTTCTGTCTTGGGGAAGCCAAAATGCTTCCACACCTCCGTTTAAAAGACGGTGGTGCGTCCTCAATTTCTAAATCTTGCTCTGCAGCTGCTGACGCTCACAATATTATTGCGATTCATTTTTCAGAATACCGATGTGAACCTTGACACCTTTGAATTGATTCATCACGATTTTATAATTAATCTTTACATCCCCCCTTACTTACTGCATAAAATAATTGTTTTTGAAACAGTAATCTGTGTGCCTCAAACTTTTCTTTTGTGACCAAAAGATTTCTGTTCCTATTCAATCTACAGTTTTCTTTGGTTGTTAAACATTATACATATGCATTGTAATTAATATTGCATTACTTTACTAAATTATCCGGCTTTGTTATTCTAGATGTTCATCAGCTGCCACCTGAGGGCCACTCTGAAAGAACACTCACACAGCCATATGAATAAAGCATGCTACTTTCATAGACCCTCATTCAGGTGAGGCTGCCAAACTGTTGATGACCTTTAGTAGTCAAATCAGTTCATCATGATCTCTTATTCTGCTCTTGATTTTTTTGTTTCAGCCTATTCAGTCCTGTGATGTAAAGTGTAATTAGCTGGATATGTCTGTGATTCAGGTGGCGTTCAACAGAGGGAGACAATGCTTTATGTGAGTGCTGTTACTCCGATGACTGCTTGAGTCACACTGGTGAGGACAAGAGCTCAGCTGCTGGACACAGACCTAAACCAGATGCAGGTTCTTAACCCCTACCAAAATTTTAATTTAACCAGTTGTGTTAATATTAAATGATAGCTTGATCATAGCAACGTGTGCATTTTATTAATATCTGAACAAGGTCACCAAGCAAGTCTATGTATGTTTGTATTTTTTAACAGAAAGGAGGCATGAGGCAGATACAATAGTTGGGCCACTTCACACCCTGCCACGCTCCCATTGGATCGGGGATCTGTTGGTTGATCACTAGAGGGCCCGTCTCCAACCTAACAAATAGGTGGGTTCAAGGACTGTAGAGACCCACACTATGAGTTTGACAATCAAGCATCCACCACATGCTGTCTTTTCATGACTCGTTGTGACTGTAGTGAAGTTGCTGTATGAGAATGTATAATCCAAAATCATGGATTGAAAGCTGTTACATCAGCTCTACACATTTCTTTTTGGAGATAGTTACAAAATTAAAAATCCCAGCATTTGAGATTCATTTTTACTACCTTGCAGCAGCGGTTTACTCTATCCATAACAACTGCTCCCCAACACACATCATCCAGCTACAGGCAGACATTTTTGGCAGAAGAAATTAAACTTCTTAAATGTAAACTGAGTAATTGACTTGAATTAACTCATGTTAGGATGAGGGGATTATTGCTCTCAGGCACAAGATCTTTTTACCATCTCAGGCAGTGTTGGTTGGATAAAAAGTATTATTTTTGACTAGCTACTATATGCAAAATGTTTCCACTGAAACATCTACTTTAGTTAAAAATTGACTAAACCGATGTTCTATATATTTAGTTGTGTACTTACATTACCTCAAATATTTCCAACAGTTATCAAAGCCAGATAAATCCTTAACTTTGTAGCTGTAAGGTGGTAGACAAGACATCTTTATTGTTGCCGTGGAAACACAGGATGACACGTCAAAGACTGCTACATATGGAAGCTGGAACTGCAACTGAAAGCTATTATACATATTGCTGTATGTGCTGCTGTTTTGCTCACTCATATTCAATAGGGTCAACTCAGAGAAATGTTCATGAGAGAGGTGAGGGTGGAGTAGTGTACAGAATCACTCCCATGGTTCCCTGTCAGCCTCAAAGTCATCTTTAGTTTTGTTTTGATTAAGAGCCCCCTGGTGGTGAAATGTACATGCTGTGAAGAGGTTTGCAGTGGGATATTGAAGATGGGATTACCTAAACCTTTTTTTTGTTAGCAAATTATAATCTCTGAATTTAAATGATTAGTATAATGAATTGTAGGGACTTAAAATGGTATTGTATATACTTCATTAATCCCTGAGAGAAATTCTGGTTTACATTCTATATTGAGAGACATGCTTCTCACACACATGCATTAGTGGAGAGATGTCAGAGTGGGGCTGCTACACATCAGAGCAGCTGGGGGTCCGGTGCCTTCCTCAAGGGCACCTCGGCTGTATTTAGGAAGTGCCCTGGCACCTCTCCGGCTACCAGACCAACTTCCATATTATGGTCTGCATCAGGACTTGAGTCGACGACCGTCCGGTTCCCAACCCAAGTCCCTACAGACTGAGCTACTGCCGCCCCCAAAACAATAGTTATTTGGTTATTTTATGTTTTAAAATGTTTTTGAAATGAGGCCAGAAATCCTGTCTGTATAT
This sequence comes from Labrus mixtus, assembly GCF_963584025.1. Lineage (NCBI taxonomy): Eukaryota > Metazoa > Chordata > Actinopteri > Labriformes > Labridae > Labrus > Labrus mixtus. The sequence continues at coordinate 1,786,215 of NC_083634.1, forward strand.
ATGTGTGCTGTCCGGGACCAACCATTTATTTTCATCGTGACTGAAGAATGGCTAGTTTTTTAAACGTCCATTAATATTGATTGCTATGAAAACAAATCCCCAGGGACTTTTCACAAAGAGTTTGAAGGACAACAATGGAACCTAAAATATCTCTGAGGCAGCATGCATACTAGGATAAACAGACATTTGAGGAAGAATGGGGCAGCTACACAGCCATACACACTATGTGCTTTACATCCCCGGTCGGCAGTAGAAGCACTTGTCTAGTCCTGTGTGCTGTAGAGCAAATGGATTACCTGGTAGTAAGCTTATGTTTTATCCAGATCTAAAATATACTGACCTTTTTCTAACCCAACGCAGATTTATCAAAACTTCTCCAAGTGTTAGCAAAAAACAATATTCTTTAGTTGAGTGGGAATATTGTGGCTTGAGTAGTTGAAGGTGAGCAGTTGAGGCTTGAAATGTGTGACACTTTTTGTAGAAACAGAAAAGCTGACTTATTTGTTTTGTCAAAAGAACTACTGCTTTTAAATGTTATTGTAGTATTAGGTTAAGCAAACATATTTAATCTAGAACAAGAAGTCAGTATGCTCCTAAAACACATCTGTTTAGATTCTGAAATACAGTTATTTGCATGCATGGATGGAAAAATGCAACTTCGAAAGTTTCAGGACAAAGTTCCTTATTTATATCAGACATTTGATTATGTGCAACATGCAACAAATAATGTATTTATATTTTAAAAAGTTGATCACACATGTCTAAAAATGATGCTGTTATTGATCATAATGTGGAAGGTAAGCCACAGAACCTTTAGTTCAGTTAAAAGAAAGTATACCACTATTGTTATCCAGATTTAGTGGTGCAGTATTTACAGCTGGTCGCCCATGAGTTACCTGTCAAAGCCATTATTTAACTAATTATTTTCTACATTAAGTGATTGGGAAAGCGTGTATTAGTTGCAGTTAGTTATTGGTGAATGCTTTCTTGTGGTGTCGGCCAAATGTCCTGACCGATGTGTTCCATGGAGTGTGTGATGCAAGTATTGGTCTTGGCTTAACAAATCAGTGTTGTTTGATTTTTCCCTTAGTTGGCACGTTTCAACATAGAAAATGAAAGCATTCCAATATTAAGGTCCTCCTAGATTGTTAAATTGTATTCCTTTAATTTATGGGACATGCCACTTTTGTTTTGGGGGAACATAATATTGACCTCATTGTTCTGGGTACTATTGATAATTGTAGCTGTCCTATAAGATACCTTTCATAAGCTTCAAGAGGAGGGGTTGACTTTAGCATGAACCTTGGCCAAGCTGAATCTACTCTTTATAGTACAAACAAAGCTTTGACTGTTACCTGCATAAATGCCAAATGTAAATACTAGTGAAATACTTAGAACTATCCCTGTGTTTGTAACAAGTCCCTCAAGAATCCAAAATGAATCCTAAAAAGAGCTGGTTGTTCAACACTGAATTGGCACCTTTTGGTAAACTGCCAAACATACTGATAACTAGCTTGAGCTTCACCTGACAACATCAAACTGTGAACGCGTTGCAATTACATAGAGACCTCCTTCCAATAGATAAGATGTACACATGTTGAGTGAGAAGGCATTACTTGGTCACATGAAATAATTTTCTTATGTATTTTTAGGAATTTTTGTGTGACCCAATTTAAATTACATTTGTTTGAAACAGCTCCAACTTCAGTGCACATAAACATCATTGCTTTTTTTTTTTTAAGAGAAACCCACCATCGGTAAAAACGTTTCTGTCTCAGCTGCTTAGTGTCTGTATTGAGCTGAGACTTAAGCGAGCTAAGGCTTACACACTCCGATTATGAGCTAATAACACAAGTTAACACTAGTAAAATTGAGCAACAACTACTACTGTAGCTGCACAGTGATGAGTGCTGTGGGTTAAGGTCAGGTAGTCTCGTCAATAAACATGTTTATTTTAACTCTAACAACACAAACGGGGCTGAACAAGAGTTGTGATTTCATGTGGAGAGATCCAGTAATGGATCATTGGAAAAATCCAACTTAAAATGACGTTTAATAACATATTCTGACAGATTTTTGCAAATATAGAGACCAGGGGCCCGTTTCTGAAAGAAGGTCGAACAAACCCTCAGTCTAACCCTGAGGTCTGAGTTGATTTACTCTCAGATAGGAAACTCTGAATTTTAGGTTCCAGATCAGCAGATTTAAGTTAAATCAACTCTGAGTAGGTCCACTCTGTTCAGCGCGTGCACCACGACGATAAAAAGTCAACATGAATGGAGCCCTGATTCTGCGATTCACCATGGCAACAGGTGACAAAAAAGAGATCCTCCTACTTTAACCATCTCGAAATAAAGTCTATCTTCATGCAGACATACGGTGAATATGAACAGGTTTTAAGAAGGAAAAAAAGGAACACTGCTGCAGCGGCAAAGGAGAGAGAAGTGGTGTAAGAGAAAACAGCTGCTCGCGTCAGCGCGTAATGAAGTCTATTCATTTAATATTTAATCAGAATTATAATATTGCAGGTCAAAATTGGTGGAATTGTATTAAACCTACAATTTAATTTAACAGTGGTATTTTAATCATATTTTTAGCCTATTAAACAAAGTAGGCTACAGCCTACTTCATTCTATTTGAATGTGCATTAACTTTCACCCCAAATGAATGCTTAATGTCCTTTATCCTGTTTAGTTTATTAATTAACCCTAATTAAATGAACATCTCCTAACGTTTATGTAGACTCTAACTCCCTGCGGAGTAATGCAGCCTCTTCATACCGAGGCTCGACTAAAAGACGCCATGTTCGATAAAATAGTTTGTTTTATACACTGTAGCAGGCTATTGCCACCCTAACATATCATATTAAAACAACCTGGACTTTTATTCAGACAAACGGTGAATCTTCACTAACACGGCGTGATACGGACTGAATGAAAGAATGAGGAAATGAAATGGCGTTTCTGGCTCTGAAAGAGGGCGGAGTCAGAGAGAAACTCGGGGTTCACTGAAGAAAACCTGCTCCCGACCAGGTTAGGTTCACAGACTCAGTTACCATAGTAACTGACTCAGAGGTAAAGTAACCTCTCCCTCTGAAACAGCCTGGAGTTACCCCTCTTTCTCGGGTTTGAGTGACCTCCTCTTCTGAAACGAAATACCCAGAGTTTCCCTCATTTCAGGGTAAACGGACTCAGTGTTTTCACTAAACCTTTCAGAAACGGGCCCCTGAAGATACAGGCCATCAACAGCAACAACAGATAAACAAGACTTATGGCTCTAACCCCAAAATCAACGGTGTATTTATAGTCTACTCCAAAAGGGGAGAGGCTGTCTGCCTTTTATACTGTCACGAGTAGTAGATGATTCCAAATGGGAGGGGCCTCAAAACTGAAGGCTTTATCTCTCATACTACTAAAGAATTTAAGTACCACAAGCCGGCCTGCATTCTGGAAATGCTCTGTTCTAGAGGAGTAAAAGGGCACTATAATCTCTTACAGATATGAAGGTGCCTGATCCAGCGACAGCTTTGTAAATGTGAAGAAAGATTTTATAGGAGAGAAGCTAATACCTAAAAGATACGATCCATCATAGAAGTAACACATGCATGGAGTAGATTTTCTGCAAGGATGTGTCAGGATGTTGTGGATTTGAAAAAGGTTTTTCTTGAATTGTGTTCTATGAGAGAGTTAAAGGACATATCCTGATTAAATGAAATGCTAACAATTGTGCTGGATGCCAGGCTGATGCCAACTTGAGCAGATATCAAATTGGAAAATATTTTTGTGAGGTGTTCAATAACTCCAATTTTGTCTAAAAAAGAGACAAAAAAAGGTTTCTGGTGATCCTGTAGGCATGCATTGAGTTTAGTTAGGTGATGGATTTCATCTGGCTGCATTAAATGAATATGATTAGGTATCATCTTGAAATCACAAGCGTCCTCTGTAATAGCATGTTTCCTGATGATATAATGTAAAGGAAGCATATATAAAATGCAAATATTGAACTTAGTTAGAAACATAGAAGATCTGATGAATATAGTTTAAACCAACCTAATGCAATTGCTGTGATGCCCACTGAATGTTCTAGTCTCTGTACTGGATGTGATCGTCAATCGTGTCAAAAGCAGCACAAAGATGTAGAGCACTAAGATATAAAGAAAGTCACATGACTGATTAGCCACAACTTTCCAGAGGATTTTTGCAACAAAGGGAATGTTAGATTGGCCTGTAAGTAGCTACGGTGCTTGAAACAAGGGTAGACTTTTAAGGAGAGGTTTATTCACAATTTACAGATTTAAACGACTGGTAGGGAGACGTTGATGATATCTTATAAAGAAGGGGTAACTAAAGGTAAGACTTCCTGCCGAGGTTCCCCTGGGCAAGGCTCTGAACCCCCAGCTGCTTGGGCAGTCGCCGCACTCTGCTATTTCACTATTAGTGCATGTCTAGTGAAGCAAGGCAGTTTTTTTGGACATTAAACAGCGAGGTAGCATTGGAATATGTAGTAAGTTTGTAGTACGTCTTCTTTGGTAACAAGAGGCTAATGAGAGATGATGAGTCTAATGAGGCTCAAGCGCTTTGGCTACACACTTCTGGTGTATTTAAATTTGGAAGCTCAAATACTATTTTAATCAGATATACCTACATTTTAGAAAAATCTATTTTTTAAAGTACTATCTTTTAGAAAATTGTCTTATATCGTCCACCAGATTTATGTTGAAAGCAGTGGATTTCTGTACCGGGGTGAAAATCTAAATTTATTTAGCTTGTTGCTAACACATACTGAAAAATGCCGTTAGCTGGCTAACACAACTGGAAAAGATCTATTCTACTTGACATACTTAACAAACAACACCTTATGCTGTACTACAGGCATGTTTTTCCTAAACTCTGTGGAGACAAACTTAAAAACTGCTGACTCATGCTAGTCTGGTCTGCTGCTCTGATACATCTTTAGAAACAGTCAATTCTCTTAAGAAGCAACACTGAATGTCTCTGTCTTTATGTCTCATTGGATGCATCCCTGTGCTTCCTTTTTTTGGGTGGTGGTGTGTAATACGCTGATGAGCGTATTTTACCTGGGCCCATCGAAGCCCCTATGTCTTGTATTAAGTAGGAGCAAATGTGCATGGATTGGGTGAGCGTTGGATTCTAGCTGCCAAGACTGGAAACATGTCACCAATCAGTAACAAGTAGAAAGTTTTAAATCTAGATTTGTATTGCTGATTCAGCATTTTACTCAATAACTACAACATATTTACATTTCCCTTCAAAAATTGTACATGTATGTATAACTCTTATTGAAAATTAATTTAAAAAATGTATTCAGTGAAGGTCTGTCTTTCTTATTGAGGGGAATGGGTGGCACCCCCCTAACACCCTCTGACAACACTGACAGTAAGATGTCAGGAACATGAAATTGTTAACCAAACCAAGAAAACTACTGTTGAGAGAAAGTCAAATCAATGTATTTATTTGTAATTAGATGTTCTTTTAATATATATTTATAGTATAGTAAAATGTATTTATGGTAAACAATTTGAACTTACCCTAAAAGGTTTTGGGAAATGTACAGCCTACCATTAAGAGCTGAACAGGAAGTATATTCAGGGTCAGCAAGTCAGGAAAATACTAGACAGGACAGCCAGACGAGTGTGTGGGGGCATGAAGTGGAAGTGACAATCTATGAGAGGCCCATTAGATAACAGAAGGTGAGACTAGAGGCAGCTGGGCCATGAAGAATACCACACATGCAACTTGGATAGACCAGAGCATTCCAGATACGAGGAAAAAAAACAATGACACAGCAGCAAAGTAATGCTCACAGAGCAGCAGGAAGGGATGTGATGTTGTAATGGTACATCATTCAAGGCAATTCTGATGGTCATTGAGAAATTCATTTTAAATAAACCGTACGTACATAGGAAGTCGAGTGTAAGCAATCAAATAATTTATTTGAAGTTATCAAGAACTCCTTTCCAAAAGTAGCATGCACAATTAATTACACCACAACCATCCAGTAGGATCCAATTCAATCTTTGAGCCCATCATCTATGACCTGAAGACACCATGGCCTGTCAGGGCAACAGCCAAGGGATTCCCAGGTAGTCAGTGAATTATTTCTGTGTGGATAAAAATAAATTCTACATCTGGAGTACAAGCATTGGAAACATTTGTTAAAAATTGATAGTATTGAAATTGTAACATTATTTCAAAATTAATAGTAAAATAGCTACGCGGATATAATTGTATGTTGTGTTTCTTATGTAATTGACAAACATGTTTGAAATTCATAGCACTATGAAAAGGAATAATCACATGATTGGCTCTCAGTACTGAACCAAGGGTTCCATTAGAAGGTCAGGGAGTTCACCTCTCTATGGATTTATTTGAAGATTTGTCCAGAAATTTTTTTCAGAGGAATTGTTACTAACCTTTGCCATTATATTTCAACTTGTCAGATGTAATTTAAATATTTCCAATCTTCAGGTTTGTGACTTAAAATTTGCAAAACGGATATTTCTATCACCTCCAGGTGTATTAAATGAATTGAAAATGATTGTATCTTCTCCATTGGTCACTAAATGTTTCCACGGGCCACTCACTTATTAATTTATTGTTTCTTACATCTTTGTCACCTCACAATTCAGTCACTCTGAAGTCGGTGGAATCTGAGTATGAGTATGGCATATATCCTATTTTTTGTAACCCTTGACTATATAAAACATGTATTTAAAAAAACAATCTGCCATGGTTGCAGCTGACCTGAAATGTTATATTGACAAGCCAAACGTATCCTGAAATTGGTGGGTTGCATGTGCTTTCCATCCTCTAAGTTATACCTGCTAAATATCAGCATTTTCACTTTGTCGTCTTTAGAAAGTTTAGCACTCTTGCAATAGAATGAATCACAAATCATAACTGTTTAAAGGTAAACCCTCCCATAGAGAATAGCGTGGCTTTAGACTGCTATCCTTGTTTTGATGTATTTGCTATCTGGAGCTCTGAAACACCAGTAACCTGCCATCAAGTAGCAGGAAAGTGTGGGCATTGGGACAGAGGGGATTTGATGTTGTACCCATTGGTCAAATAAGAGTGTTTGTGCGGTGAGAAACACCAGTGATGAGGCTCCTGTCCTGGAATGATCTCTCACTTGTGGACATCATTGGGGACCAATTTCAGGTCATTAGAGTGGTATGATTCTGGTCACTGTGAATGCCTGCAAGCTGAAACAACTTCCGACTTCGTCACTGTCTACTGTCTTGGCTCCTGCCTTGGCTCCTGGGTCCCTCACAGTCAGTCCCCCTATTCTTTTATGTTAGCTTCCTGTCTTGTGTCGCGCCAGAGGAGTAGACCTTGCTGGCTGTTTGCCCAAAACTGGGATGAGAAAGCAAAACAGCCGCACACACAAACACACTCAGTGCAACTCACAACGCACAGATGTAAAAATTGATGATATAGTCTTTCACTCATTAAGTCATTTGCATCACCACTGGTCATCTTTGTTTATTTGTTTGGGTATTTTTAAGTCTGGCACAGAGAAAGTACATTCACGATCATCCCCAAATTTGCAAATCATTCTAATTCCAATAACTGTGTCCCATTCCAACCAAGGAGTCACTGTGACTGGACTCCCCTGCCCCCGCACTCCTCACACATCCCTCACCTCCCACCCCAATCCCCTGCCCTGGCCACGAAGCATGGCTTGCAGCACGTACCTTGTCTCCCTCTCCTCTCTCTCTCTCATGTTGACTCAGACATAAGCAAACAGCCCTTTGAGCAAACAGTTCAACAATCAGTCAACATTGTATTCAGCTAAGCTCTGCAGCGACCATAACGCTGACTCACACAAGAAAGACTGTAGTTCAAAAATGTAAAGGCATCCAGGAATGTATGGAAAATGACCTTGAACATGTTCTTTCATTTTAATTCAATGTTATTATTTATCACAATTCATAATTAACACATCAGTAAGCCACTTACTGATTTGTCCTTCTTTTCATATTGACATTACATTGTTTCCCCTCCAATCCACTTTATTTACGTATGAAATTTAAAAAAACAAAGTGCTTAACATTGAGTTATTATTGTTAATCACTGTTTTGCGACCTGGTTGTATTCATTATTTTTTTTCTATTTTCCCCTTTAACCTTTTTATTTGTGTTTCCTTAAATACACATCCATGTTTGCTTGATGATCACACAAATCACAGCTCAAAAACAGTAAGCATGGAAACCTGTTAGCTAGTAACTGTTATCAGTGTTTCAAAGTATTTGTTTGAGTGAAGCTAAGTGTGTCAGTTGACATTGCATTTTGGCTCCTAGGAATGCATATGCAAACATTCTCTAATTTCCTGTCTGACGGACGAGCCTCCTGCACACCGCCTCTATGACATACGGTGGGGACTTCTAGGAAGAGTCTATATGTTTCCTTTACTCTGGCTCCAAAGGGACGGCCCGGGGTCAGGCTGAGGGCACGGGACATAAACACAGCATGGAGAGCAGAAGAGAGAATTTCTTATATTTTAACTCAATCACACTAAATAAATGGATAGTCCCAATTTGATAATCATGAATTATTCATTTATTACATCACATCATTTTGACATTCTATGGAAGTATATCTGCTCCAATCTACAAGTCTTGATAAAATAAAATTTTGTGCCATTTGTAGGTAATGCCATCCTGGCTCATATGTTTGTACTGAGCTTATTTGTTTTATTGTATCACGAGGAAGCCGTATTGAGAGATACCTATTCTAAGAATGTTACCACGGACGACCTCAAACACTGGTGCTGTACATTGACAACTTCTTTGAAATAGCCTGCACGGTCTTGTAGCAGATGTTCTATTGTTGATTAATAGCCGGAACAGATTACTCTTTGTTGTTGTTTTCATGAATGTGAGTAATTTTGGATTATAAGGTTAATTTAATCAAACTTTTTTTGCCCGATGGAGGACTTTACAGGTATGGGTATAGCTCAAGTCTGGATATGCTTTTTCCTAAAACTCAACCAAGTTACTAGTGTTGAATTTGGTCATTTTTTATATATATATATATAGTATGTTCTTATTAATTAGAAAGAATTGAAATTCCTGAAACGTGCGTCATCACCAGCAACATTTTAAATGTTTAGAGGCCTTTTTTCATAGTGTAAAATATATAGAGAAAAAAATGTCTGTAGTTTTTTAACCAGGGTCAACTAGCGGTCAGGCAACTTGTTGTTGTCAGAAGACCTTATGCTGTGCATGCTTAGTTTCCTTTTCACATTGACCAAAAAGGACATTAAGCTCATCCGCCAACAGACTGTACAATGAGCATGACTGGTAAGGATCAGGATTTCCCAGTGATGGTCAAAAGAGGGAAGTGCTCACTTTATATCTTTGCTGATCCATTAAAGATTATTTTGAGATGTCTGCAGAATCATGAGAGTTAGTTCATTTGCTTTTCTGTTCTTCATCACCATTAGTCATCTTGTATAACTCTTCTTCCTCATGTTTATTGTGGTATTACTCATGCTTTCTGCTATTGATATCTGTTTCTTGAACTCAAGTTTAATCCTGTAATAAGAAAAAAACTAGTGTGCAAGAAAGAAATATGTAGTGTTGTGGCATCATGTATATGAAGAAAAAGCCATGTTGATGGTTTTCATTTAACAATGAGAATGGCTTGCTTGGTTTACCAAAAACGTGTTTTAGGGCTGTAGAAATACTTGTTCTGTACAATACTTCATATAACAGGCCTACTCAACTGAAAATGTGCCCCCCCTGAACAATAGAGTTGACTAGCCCTGTCCTATAGCATGGGCATTGGGACCAATCAGAAGGATCCCTGGATACATGTAGTATATGAGTCATGTTTCGCACCATTTGGACTATCAGTTAAAGCCTCAGCTGGCCCTTACCTGCTTCAAATCAACTCAACGAAAATTGTGGGTTACTGTGAGGTAAGCTAGCTAGATGGCTGGGATAGGAGGAATAAAGATGTGATTGATGAAGACCTTTTTTGAAAATTGCAGAAGACAATCACAGCAATGCTGATATTCAGTACAACATCATAACCTTGAGTATGATATGTATTTTAAACTACAGTTCTACAAGTGGCAAATAGAAGTAAAAAGCAAAAATAACTGACATATTATTTTGCCTAATCAACTCAACTAGCACCACAACATCACTGAAACTGGACTGTTGGCTATCAACCCAAACATTTTCCTGCATTCTTGCCACTTTGTTTGGTCCACGGATATAAAGCAACCAACCAGTGAAATTTGTTTGTTGTGTGATTCAGTCATTTTATTTGTCTAGACTAATATTGTTTCCTGCGATATTGATGAAAAGTATTAACACTTGAGGTGGAGAAATACACATAGTGAAAAGTCCAAGTGATTTATATCAGTCTTATGGGATGCCTCTTATACAATCAGATTGCTTGCTTGCTCGGTTGGAAGTTGCTGTTGTATAAACTCCCACTCCCCAGGCTCTCTTTTCCATTTTCAATGGTTGTGTTTTCAACCACATACAAATGTACTGTGTATTGCATACTCAAACAGTATATACTGTATATTAACCTCCATCCATTACATCCATTACTGTCTCCGTATATGGGGCCAGGTCGCGGTGGCAGCTGGCTAAGCAAGTTGCCCTAGCAGTCCCTCTCCCCAGTGACATATTCTGGCTGCACATTGGGGATCCCAATGTGTTCTTAGGCCAGAAAGGATATATAATCCCTCCAGTGAGTTCATGTCCCAGTTGGACATGTCCGGAAGACCTCCAAAGGAAGGCGACCAGAAGGCATCCTAATAATAAGCTCAAACCACCTGAACTGGCTCCTTACCCTATTTCTAAGGCTGAGCCCAGCCACCCTTTTGGGGAAGACTCTTTCAGCTGCTTTTTAATAGGATCTCATTCTTTAGGGCTCTACCCAAAGCTCATGAACATAGGTGAGGGTTGTGAAGTTAGACTGACTGGTAAATCCAAAGCTTTGCCTTTCAGCTCAGCAACGATCTGGCGCAATGTCTGCAATACTGTTGGCGCTGCCCCAGTCCATTTGTCAATCTCACAATCCATTTTACCTTCTATCGTGAACAAGACCCTTAGATACTTGAACTCGCCTCACTTGAGGCAGGGACTCACTCCCCACCCGGAGGGAGCAATCCAGTGTTTTCTGGCAGAGAACCATGGCCTCAGACTTGGCGGTTCTGACACTTATACCGATGCTTTACACTTGTCTGCAAACCACCCCAATGCCTGCTAGATGTCCCAGTCTGAAGAAGCCAACGGGACACTATGATCTGCACAAAGCAGAGATGACAACCACCACCATCTGCCATTTCACAGGCTTTGTCCCAGACCGCCATGTGGCACTGAAGAGTTGTATCAGCCATGACAGCCCAACAACAGCGACCTCTGCCAAGGATACAGCTGAAGCTTCCCCTGGGTCATCAGACTCTGCCTTCTCATAGGAGGATGTGTCGGTTGGGTTCAGAAGTTCAGGAGAAATAATAATAATCTAATTGCTTAAGAAAAGAATAGAACCAGTATCATTTAATTAGGAAAAAAACAATGTTTGCCAGACCATGTTGAAAATATAAAAGCTTTATTAAAAAGAATAGATAAAATAAGAGAACAACCAGTGGGTTGCTTGGATCAGGGTCACCCACTGTGCCCAACCTACCAAGCTACCGTCCTGGTAAAACTAAAGAAGAGTTTGGTCAGCTTGCAGACACTATGTGGTGCTGCCTGCCAGTTTGAATACAGATTATTTTGAAAATGTCTCTCAGCAGCTTCAGGGTCATTATGCAGACGGTGCTGTTCTGTCCAATGGTCACCCATCATCAGAGCCTTTTGTCATGTGTTGCTACATATTTTGGGTTCTTTCTGCCCCTATTGAAGAATGGCACACGGGTCGGAGAGCTCCTTGCTTCTAAATGATGGCGGTGTCACAATCCATCAGCTCCTCTTCATCAGACATCATGTCCACTGTGACACCACTCCAGAGGTCCATTTCCTCTTTGACCAAGACAGCAGGTGTAACACAAGTACTACAATTAGTACTGCTCTGTGGGGTTGACACGTTAACAATACATTGTTCTTTCATTGATCTCTCAAATGTGTTTAATAAACACTTGTATTTGCATATTTATATATGTCTAATAATCCAGTTATTGATGAAAAATGTCAGACTGATTTACAATACTATATCGGATCATTCACTGTGCAACAAATGTACAGCAGAATCTAATCCTTAATCCTTAAAATCTTACCCTCTTCCTTCTCTGTTTACCACGACCGCGCTCTTCATGGCTGCTGCCTAAGCAAAGTCTGGCTGACTGTATCTCTAGTTCCTCCAGACACTCTTGTTAATGTCTTACAGGCAGCTGGGGGGAAAAGAGTTACACCACAGAAAAGTTAAAAAGAAAAGTTACTTTCTGACTCCATTGTTCACACTATTCATATTCTGACATGCAGCTAGAGCTGTCACCAAATGAGAAGTGACTGCCTGGTTGTGGGGCGAGCGCTGTCTGTCAATACATTTGCTTTTCTATAGCTCAACGTATTCCATTTACATGTGAAAACCTCACCCACTCCAAGAGGCAGAAGGGTTGGTTTTCTCACCTTGATGCTGCCAATTTAGGGCAATTCCTGGCAGTTACAGGTAATTATCTGTGTTGTCTGTAAATTCCTGTGAAGAGCTTTAAAAAAATATATATATTTCTATTTAAAAGGGAAACAAACAGGCTTTCCAACGGTATAAGATGTATTGCCAAGAAGCATTGTTACAACAAAGAAATAATCTACCAGACACAAGTTTCCTTACTTTTTGTGCGATGGACACAGCCCAGTTCACCACCAGATGACATGAACTATTCCTTCTTTCTACATCAACACAGCTGCACCTTGATTTCATCAGCTCAGCCGTTTCAAAACATTTTCCACTCAACCTGATCAATCAAGTCTTCATGAGCTTTTACTCGCAAAATAAAAAGATCCTCTGTGCCTGGAACTATCTGCATTTGAGTGTGTGTCTCCTGCTGTCACTACCAAGCAGGGTCATTGTGCTATTTAGAATTAGTTTTAATTAAGGATGGATGACAAGATGCAGACACAGGTACTGTGTAAAACATGCTAAACTGCAGAAAAGAAAGGACCTGAGCGTTTATGCACTCTTTATTTTTTATCGTCAGTGCACAATTGAACAGTGTTATTACACTTTGCAAGATCTCCTTATTTTGTGCTGTCCTAACTTTGAATTACACTGTAAAATGTATCATTTCAAAACCCTTCATTAGCAGTCTTCTGCTGTCCTAACTGAAGCACTGAAATGTTCCATAAATAAACTTGCCTTGCCTATCTGTTAACAGTGAATAACCAGACTGAAGGAAAATAAAGTGTGAGATTATATTTCAGTCCGTTTTAGATTTGTACTCCTTCCTTTTGGTTTTGCACAGCAGGAAATCACTTGTCAATAAATACTGAAGTAAGTGAATGTACGCTATATTATTCTTTTGACAGATGTTATGGGATGTGTCAGCGAGCTTAAAACGTGTGTGTGTGTGTGTGTGTCCGTTTATTTTGTCTGCTGAAACACACACAAAGACTTCCGACTTCTCTGATGCTGTCATCAATAAAGTTTCAATCCTAATGAAAAGTTCTAGAAACTCATCCATGAATAGGCTTCATATCTGTTTGGCATCATTGACCAATGTGGTCCCTGAATGCGTCCTGGCCTGTGACGGATGCACCGACTGTCTTGTAGGCTTTTCAACCGTAGACCTAATGATCCTGAAATCCAGACTAATTTACCCATTGATGTCCATTGTAAATATTATCAATCACCAGCCTAAAAAAGATATTCTACTGTAATGACAGTTTCTGAAAATGATCGGAACAATGGATGGGAAGTCTCCGCACGGCTTTTTTAAGACAGTATTTACTTTTTAGGGCCAAATGTTTTATAAACAAGGATAGCCCATTATTTGGATAACAATGAAAGAAAACATTTTTTGCCTTAAGGGAGGAGGTAGTGAAGATTGTCATCATAGAAACAATGCAACTTTATTTTCAAAGTCATCAATAAAAAATCAAACAGGATCAGTTTTTAGAAACACCTACCGGATAAAGAGATCCACAAAAGAGCTTCGTTTCCAATTAAAGGCCAATAGACGGACCTAAAGGGCAAAACGCGAGGACCCTGTGAGGGGGAGATGCGGACACCGCTATGGAGTTTCCCAGTGAGTTATAGACATGCCTTCATAGGCTTTTTTTCTTCTCTGTGTACACTGGCATTAGTAGAAAGTCTTTTTCACGCTTTACGCACAGGGGAACTGCATGCATGGGTTGATGTTTAATCGCTCATCACGGTGCGCAAAAGGCGCGCCCTCGTCCTTGTGGGCTATCACGTTATCGCTATATCCTTAGGGGAGGTAAATAAAAGGTTTTGCACAGCGGTGATGCAAAGTCTGATAGGTGCCTGCTCTACTAGTAGCACAAATCTTTTTGACACGGATCTACGTGCCGGTCGGACTAGCGCTGTGAACCCGCGCACTTGGTTGTATGTTGGACTGACTGAATTTGACTGGTGTTTGGAACTGGATCATTGAACCCTGTGACTTTTTTCAATTCTTCCACAATGCTTTTAAAAGATGCGGCACCTATTTGCGAATGTTGCAGAAAACGGGTAGAGGTAAGAGCGCTTTTAATATTGCCTGGTCTGCTGCGGTTTGTGTCCATTACCCGTGCGCTCTGTCAGACTCTGTACGCTCGTTATTTTACATGTTTATCCGATATGGATTAAGTACGCAGCTATTTAGTATTCACATACCTTATGAGCACCACTTTAGTGTTATGAAGTCTTTTATCGAAGTGGAGTGATGCTGCATGTGTGCTTATTTTAAACGAAAAACAAAAACACAATACTAAATGGATCAATATAGTCTAAGATGTCAATATGGATCTGGCTTTACTTGAAAGTTATCCTCTGACTTGTGCCAAACTCCACATGCGTTAAAAACACTTTCCGCTTGCTTTCTCCAGATTGTAATTATTTACACCATTCATAAAAGAAACACTGTAATGCTTCTTCCTAGAAAGCTGACTAATTGTAAAACATTATTTTAATAGCCATTAAACATTTGAGCTATGTATACAAATGCCTGTAACTGAAGTCATTTGACTGTAAGGTGATGGCTAAAAGATGAATTTGTTCATGTGATGTCTCACAGAGACTAACTTTAAAGCTGCTTATGATACCGAGGCACAGTAAGCATGCTGGTCCTCAATCTCACTGCACTCACTCTCACTTAGTTGGGCTTTAAACACTTTTGGAGTTACAGGTTTGATTCTCTCTCATAGTTCAAATGTGTTAGTAACTGGAGGCATGTGCAGAACTAATGGTTTCTTTTTCAGATTTTTTTATTACCTGTTTATTTTTTGCTGTCCTGTTCTCTGGGAAAACACCTCTGTCATTCTTCTCTAGCATGACACAGCATACCGGAAAGTCACTGAACGTGAAAGCTGAATCAGCACTTTTCTGAGCTGCTATCGTACACTTTGTGTCAGCGGAAGTGAGCAGGTTATCAAATGCTGACAGTCATAAGGGATTCCAGAGAAGCTTAACAGGAAATGATGTCATGTGTGTGTGTCATCTAATAGCTACTTATTTACAAGTCTGCACTTTGTCACAGGGAAGACCCTTTCAAAATAGAGAGTGCTTTGTGAAGCAACCATCCCATTGCTGAGGTTGACTTTTAATAGAGCCGCCTTATCGGCTCCCTTTGCCACTTTAACCTTTTGTTCAAATATCTGAGCCCTTTTTGTGAAGATCAAATGGCACATGTTAAAGGTATCATCTCACGTGAGAATCCAGCCACCTTACAAAGTATCTTGTCACATACCTGGAGTGAAGCCTGCCATTATCCAAAGTGCTGCCACATGCAGACTACTGCTTCTGATTTAAAATAGCTCGTGCTTTTTTGGCAGCTGATGCTGGCATACTAAGCTGTTACCTTTAAGTTTGGCCACTGTCCTGGATTGCAAATTCCAAAACGCCATGAGAATGTAGATAGAGAGCGCGTGTGTGGGCAGTTCAAGTCGACGCATTCTCACGTAGGCTGTGGCTTCACTAAGAGGGTCACTGATAATCCTCAAGCTCAGTCACATACACGCTCGTTTAGTAATGTGGCCGCATTTTAGAAAATAACACATGTGCAGACATCCCTTTGCTTTTGAAAGAGCTCCATGAATGGTGTGTGTTGAGTGAACTTGGGACAACATTGTTGATGTCAAGTTTTTACCCTGACTGATAATGTGGCAGACCTCCAGGCTTTGTATAAACTTACAGTTTCCAGGGGGGTCTTGAAAAGACCACATGCACACAGATGTAAAGTTTGTGATGTACTTGTTTAAAAAAGCATACTAGTAAATTAGGAAGTGTCTTGGTAAAAGGGGAGATGCCACAGGATTTAGTCTGTAATGCTTTGAAATGAGTTTCTGTCCATTTCCATTTTCTTTCCTGCTCTGACTGTGTTACCATCATGAATAAATACTTTTCTCTGAGCATATGAGTCACTCTCATGGGCGGTTCTAGGCAGGGGCCAACACTGAGCTTGGTCCCCCCTGTGGCCACCCCTTCAAAAGGAAGAGCCCATACACAGTAACTCAAGAACCAGACTCACAATCTAGTATTAAATATTGTTACTGAAACAAATATACATCATGGTATTTAATGATGTGTGTTATTATTTGGCACAATATTTATATATTTTTAAAGCGATCATCTTTGTCTATTTTTCACCTGGGTTTAATGTTCCCCTCTGACAAAACAACTGGCCCCAGTTTGGACCCCTCAGTAAAAGTGGTCTGGAACCACCACTGGTGACTCTGGAAATGTGCAATAATTCCCAGAGGAGTGCTTGCTTAGGGAATTAAAAAAAAGGAGGTTGTTTTACTGTTATTGATATACTTGGAACAAGTAGCAGCTTGTGAAGTTACTGGACAGTTCATGCCACTCGTGTTTACAGAAAGTTTTCTGTGAAACACGAGTCATTTGTGCTTTTATTTGTCATTCAAAGTCTCCTCCAACGTTGTCGAGGAAAAAGAGGTTAACCTGATATTACTTTTGACCCATTAAATGCCTGCTAGCAGTGCGCAGCTTATCGAATGCCGTGTAGTGCAGTAATGATATTTTGATTCCTGGTGTTGGTTGTCACGATATTTCAGTTGTACAGACCTTCACTATTAGTTTAGCTCTTTTTTTTTTGCAGTACTACTCAATTTGAGCTATTTGTCTGGGAACTTAATTAGCCTGTATCTGACCTTCCTATTTGGGAAGATCCTCTGTATCTCCTCTCATCCCTTTGCGTCACACATCCAGGTCACTGTGAAAGAGTGCATTCAGCATGTGGCACAGAAGAACGAGGCTAGATGCCCACATGACTCAAAACAGTGTAACCTCTCTCATTCCAACTTCATCCTTGGAGTTCATATACAGTTGTGCTTTCAGTGGATGTTATCGGTTTCATTCAGAGCCATTGGCAAGAATTTAGTAATGATATCACCATTTGTGAATGAGACCAACTATTTGCCCAATTTTAGAATCACTCTGTAAATATCTTTTTGAGGTTTAATCAAGGATGCTGTAATTTTTGTATTTTCATATTATCTGCTAGTTTCTGTACAGAAACCAGGATGATCACATGGTTCCTCTTGTGCCCCAGGCAAGAATGAAACAAGTGCAAAAACTGCTGAATCATGCTGATTTCAAGTTAAAAAAGAAATCATACCTTCTGTAACATTCATGCAATCCAAAGTTAGGGCAGAAAACTAAATACACGTCGCAGCACCAGAGGATTTAATCCATTTAAAAAATGGGGTTTTGTGAAGGACACTGATAATTCAAATAATAATTAATTACTTAATTAATTAATTAAATAATTCAAATTTGTTGTTTAACAATGGTGGGAATTAAAGCTCCCGTGAGGAACTTCTGGTGTGTGTGGATGACACCTTGTTTCTTTGCTGCTGATCTTGTCCTGTGCCTGTATGGGCCAGTAATTCTGACAAAGTCTTTATCAGTCAAGTGTGTCACTAAATACAAATATTTGTAGATGTAAACATTGAAAAAAAGGCAGATTTTTCAATATTCTGTGAATTGCTACCCCATAACAGCGTTTACAGGCATTGAAAATAACTCTGAACAAATAGTCTTACTTGTTCCTGGATGTCTTGTTTGCTTTTGACATCCATTAAGAGACATGACAATCAATTTCTGGTGGAAAAAACTCCACACTGTGGCTTTAAAGCATTCATAGATTCATGAAATCAAATGTAATTCAAAGGCCTTGGTATCTTTCTACACGAGCTTCAGTTGTTGTTGTTTTTGTGTTCAAAGGGGGTTGAATATCATAGCTTTGGTTACTTTCATTGTAAACTTTTCATTGTATTTGACTTGAATTACTCACCACTACATTGATTTTAGTGGGAATGCAAAAGGGAATGCACTTCGGCTGATTTGAATCACTTCAACTTTTTGCTTACTTTCCCTGAAATGTTTCCTACACTGTGTGTGTTCAACTTTTGTTTAGTCATTGTGTAGGCAGTTCTTAGAGTTTGATGTGCTCACATTGCAGATATAGGAAAGCACTGTAAACTACTTCCCCCTTTCCCCTTGTGTTTGAAGTGTTCTGCTAAATGTGTTAGAATGAATTCTTCTCTTATCGATCTATATCAAATACTGCTTAATGACATTGTTTTTGCCTTCTTCATCTGCAGCTCTGTCAGTCAGTGGACAGTAATATTTAGGTCTCTCATTTATGCATTTGGTACAACTCCAGGCTAACAAAATAAATGGATTAAACAGGAGTTTATGAGTGCGCAAAAGAATAAAGAAAACCTACATGCTGAATAGTTTTATTGTAGAGGCATTCTATGAGCAGTTTCACTTCACAACCTTTAGAAAGCATATTGTAGTAGATACAGTAAGAGTTACACAAATACATACAGGCCATACTCTTATAGATCCTTTTAGTTTTGCTGTTCAACTGCCTCTGCTTGACTGTATTTTTAATATCTGTGACTACAGGACTGCTCGCTTTGCTGTTGATATTGTTGGAGTGGACCAGACCAGGCCTCCCATCCCCTTTGAGGCCAATCTGTGACCTGAGGGTCCTGAACCATTTCATCAAGGAGGCACGAGACGCAGAAGTGGCTATGGTGAGAGGAAACTGTATGCATGGACATATTGTGGTCCTGGAATCCCCCCTCCTCCAAATCCTGAAAGTTGATGCTTCATTACATAAAAGTACCCTCAACACTGACATTCTGTGTTTTCTGTGTTTTCTTAGAAGTCATGTAGAGAAGGATGCAGCCTGTCTGAGTCGGTCACTGTTCCCCAAACCAGAGTGGAATTAGATGCATGGGAGAAGAAAAATGTAAGTAACCACTTCAAACAGCTGAGCGTTAAAAGAGCTGACATCAGATTTAGTTTGGCTGTTATTTATCATTTAATGTGCTTCCTCTTAGTATTCTAGTTCATTCTTAATGGAAGCTGAGCATATGCTTCCTTTCTCTCTCCTTCTTCAATAAGGCGCTGGAGCAAGCCCAGGAAGTACAGACCGGCTTATGGTTATTAAAACCGGCCCTGAGCTTGCTGCAGACGTCAGTCACCAACACTGCCCTGCTCAGCCACATCGATAACTCAATCCGAAACCTGCTCAGCATCAGCGCTGTGCTGCGCAGCCTCAACATCCAGGTAAGCTACAGTAGGTGCAGAGGTACAAATGAACTGAGCAGGAAGTGCGGCGCCATGTAGTTTGAGTATCTTGAGTTTCAGAATAAAAGCAGTGCTAAAGTTAACCATGTTCTTAGAAAGTGTCCGACACAGGTCCATGTTTGTTTTAGAATTTTCCAGGTTGTACTTATGACAGACTGTTAAACTCTACAAACCCATGTAGTTAAAGATACTAATAAATAAGACATTTCAATCTAAATGAATTCTATTCATCAGAAAGTGACTTCATTATAGCCCATGGATGCCTTCTATTTAATATAAAGTGGTTTTACTTTAGTTTTTTAAGGTATAAAACCTCCTTGGGTTAAAGAAGAAGAGATTTGATTGGACATTATTAAGCCTTACATGACATCGCTGTGGGCTCTGCATCCTGCTAATCACACGTATTCTAAGATTGCTGAAGTTGTTGCAGAACAGCCTAAAAAGGTTCAAAACGGGCGCCTGTGTTACACAAACGTAAGCTGAATGAACAGTTTGTGTTCCAGCAAAAAAGGGAATACTGGGAAAGTGAACAGTATCCTTACACATACAAAAAACAAAGACACACATTGAATACAAAGTTACAAAGGGTTTATGAGGCCTGGGATGGAAAGGTTATAAAGTGATCCTGCCCTTACTAAGAAAATAACCAATATAAGAGTATTTTCAAGATAAGAGTGGTTCACAATAAGGGGTTGTGGTATTTACTTCACAAACCGAGTGAGCATGAATCCTGTCAGTTAAATAAATACATTTCTGTAGAAAAGATTGCAAGCTGTAGTTCAAGTTTTTTTTTTAGATTTCCCTGGAAAAGCATAGGAAACCCTGAAACAGATACAGAACTCCAGATTTAGACAACAACCATGTGTTTATTTGTGTTTCCTTCCAGGAATTTACCCCACCAGCAAGTGCAGCAGGGCTTGAGGGAACATGGACGGTGTCCTCGTCCACAGATTTGCTCCAAGTCCACGTCAACTTCCTTCGAGGCAAAGTGCGCCTGCTGCTTTTGGATGCACAGGCTTGTCAGCAAGATGTCAGCTGACTTCTCCTCTCCAGGTGAAGCTCATTTGTTTCCCAAGGCAAGAGGAGGGACTAGACACTGCTGATCTGCACGCTGGCTGCTGGAAGCTGTGTGGAAAGAGAAAAAAAAAAGATACAGCCATCCAAACACTGGGGGAGGAAGCTGAAAGCAAGAGGACAGCCCCAGCTAGGCTGTGGGTGGACAGGAGACGATTGCACTTTGGAATGTAGATGTAAAACATGAACATGATGAAGCACACACTGATCAAAATGAGGCCTATAGGAAAACACAACTCCAATAGCTGTTCCACTGGCACGTTCTTGCACTTTGTGTGAATGTACATTTGTGTGTGAGTTAGGACTGCAAGTCTAAATATGTACATAGTATGAATGTGGGATTTTGACCCATCACCTCTTATAGTGAATTGTGGATTTTACAACAGTCAGTTGTCTTGTCCACATAATCCAATTGTACAAGAAGCATTCCTCAAGTGCTGGGATAGAGTATATCACCACTGGGACTTTTCACTATGTGTACCATTCTGCCTTAGCCCAAATGTTCTGAAGACAGATGACTTTACAGCACACAGTCTTTGTCTAGATTGACTACACTGATACCTCTGAATCACACTGGCAACAGATAAATGCATAATCTGTGCAGTTCTGTGGTGAAGTGTAGACAGACAGAAAAGTAGCTGGAAGTGCTGGAAAATGTTTATGTTTTGCTTTGGCAACAGTGTAGTTTTAGTCAAGCATTGGATGTAGTTCTATTTATGTAGGCAATTGAATGATACCGTAAACTAAAAATAGTTGAAACGTATTACCTTTCATACTATACGCTGCTTGTACAACAGATGCATAAAAAGCAATATCACCCTTGAGGTCGTGCCGCTGTTATTACCGACATCCTCGTGCGTTGGACCGAATCACAGACGTGCTGATATTAAGTACATCATCACTCCCTCTCATGTAATATTGAGTGAAACACCCAGAAAATATTGATTCCACCTGGAAAGTGGAGGATTGTGAAGTTGCAACATCCGTTTCCAGTACCAGGAATGAGGCCTGACCCCTAAAGCCTGTAACATGTAACTATACCTAACTGAAATATGAATGACTGAATTACTCAATCTTTATTTGTACAGCGCCAAATCATAACAAATGTTATCTCCCGACACTTTGCAGAAGAGCAGGTAAAGGACTTTACTCTTTGTGATATTCTTAACAAAGACCCAACATTACTCCTGCATGAGCACAGCGCTAAGCAACATTTAGAAAAGTTACAGTAGCAAGTAAAAAAACGTCCTTTAAAGAAGCAGAAACCTCGAGCAGAACCAGACTCATGTTGATCAGCAGAAACTCTGTTGGGCTTGGAAAGTGGGATAGAGTGAGATGCAGAAAGAAAGAGACGGATAGAGAGAAACAGATCAACAACGACGAATAAGATAGATTTATAGCTACAATGTCAGTATCTGTAAAAACCATGTGTGGTATTAGCAGTAACAGCTTAGTATGATAATAGACTGATCAGTATAATAGAAACGGGGAGGATTGAGTGTGTGAATCAGAGTTGTTGAAGTTGAGCAGCTGTAGGATTCACTTTGATATTTATAATAATGATTATGTGATGATATGTAAGGCTGATATGAATAGTTGTAGCAGTTAGGGTTGGGGGTTCCTCAGCTGCAAGGCCGTCCACACCAACGATCCAGAGGGACCCACGAGACAAGGGAGCTCAGAGAAAGAGATATGGTTAGTAACTTACATGAAGAATTACAGATAGTGACATGCAGTAATATGATGTGAATGCACAGAGAGAGAGAGAGAGAGACAGGAGCTCAATGTCAGTCTACGCCTATAGCAGCTGGTCCACACCTGAGTTAGCTATAAGCTTTGTCAGAAAGTAAAGTTTTAAGTCTATTCTTAAAAGTACAGAGGGTCTCTGCCTCACTGGACCCTGACTGTTCGATGATTCAAAAGGAGAGGGGTCTGATAACTGAAGGCTCTACCTCCCATACTAAACGTAGAGACTGTAGGTATACACGAGCAGGCCCGCAGTCTGGAAACGCAATGTTCATTAAGGGTAACATGGCACAATTAGCTTTTTAAGATAAGATGGTGCCTGACCATCAAGAGCTTTGTGAGAAGGAGGATTTTAAATTCTATTCCAGATTGTATAGGGAGCCAGTGCAGAGAAGCCAATACAGGAGTAATGCAGTCCTTTTTCCTAGTTCTAGTCAGTGCATGATTAGTAGCATTTTGGACCAGCTGAAGGGTCTTTAGAGACTTACTAGGGCATCCTGATCAAAGAGAATTAAAATAGTCCAACCTGTTTGCATGAACTAGTATTTCTGCAACGTTTTGCCTGATTTTATATATTTTACGAAGTCGGAAATAGGCTGTCCTTGTTAATTGTTTTAAGTGGGAGTTGAAGAACATATCTTGATTAAATAGTACTCCCAGATTCCTGACAGTGGTGCTGGATGCCAGGCTGATGAATCAAATTTCTTGGATATTGTCAGTGAATATTGTAATATATTTTTAAATGTCCATTATTTATACTGATTTTCTACTTTAAAGCTCCAGTATTTGTATTTTTATTGTGTCTGATCGTTAACATATTGGCTGTCAAAAAACAAAAAAACATGTTGTCTGAACACATTTGCAAAGGCATGCTTCTGGTCTTGCTGTAAGTTTCAAGTTGCTTCCAAATGACAGAAGAAAAGATTCAAAGGTTGATCCAGAGGTTGAGTTTAGTGGACAGGGAACCGTGAGGTCAGCCAGGAAGAGGCTAACATGAGAACTGTGAAGCTGTTTTGTCGTTATCTGTGTTTTTGTTGCTGCCTTACCAAAACTCAACCAGTTTCCACTCACAGATTGCCAGACTGTCTGGAAATATGCTGTTTGGCTTTTAAATTTCACATCCTGTGAGGCTGGGATATCGAATGGTTTTCAGTGAATCTGACGCTAACACCGTCTTCCCTCCCTTCATTGTTTGTCCTCAAACAGCAGGCAGGCAATCAGCCAGTCTGGGGAACTGGAGGCTTTTAATGAAATAATTGCAAAACTTTTGCAGACCAGTTAAGTGTTCTTCCTTGTTTTTTCCTTTCTTTTTAAATCTTGTTGTTCAAGTGGAAGATGTTTTTTAAGGATGTTTGTACATGTTTTCTTTCCTGTTGATTTTGTCACATCACTGTATAATTTGCTATTTAAATACAAAATATTATTCTTGGATAAAGAAAGGAGCAATGGAAACAAAACAAGGGGAAGTTTGTCCTTTTTATTCATGGTCTCTGTCTCAGTCACATCGGTTTAGTTAAACTTCTGCAGTTCAGATGTTGAACACAAGCTGCTGTCACAGACCTGACTGGTCGTCCTGATTAACACCACAATCAAATTTGTGCTTGTTGAATTGTGTTGTCATCTAAAGTAATAGCTTTAAGTTTATCTCAGACTCAAAATTGTATTCTGACATTTAATAAAATACATTCGAAGAAAGGTCAAGGCAGCAGTTAATGACAATGAAACTTAATTTAAAAATAGGTACAACACTGCCATCTTGTGGACATTAAGGAAAACAACAGCTTGAACTGTAAACATCCCATTTCTTAGTTTGCCCAAGTTTAAGCATCTTTTAAACACCCAGACATCAAGCTGTAAACACGTTCACAGACTCTTAAGCCTTAAAATTAAAGACACTTGCACAGATTTACATTTGGCACAGCCATGTCAAAAAATATAGAAATAAACAACTATGTTTCAAACTGGTCAACACTGCTGCTGTTTCAAGACATGCAAATTGAAAAGGGTGTATCTAATGAGCTGCAGTCTTTATAGAACTCCACACATATAGTCCCACCAGACCACAATGTAATTTTGTCTACTAGTATTCCAGGGAACCTAGAGGCCCCTTTTAAGGTCACTGAGGGTCAGGATAAAAAACCTTAATGTGAATGGCCGAGTTGTTGCGCGTACGAGTCATTGGCTCCCCTGCCTCATCCGGATCTTCAGGCTCCAGGTCGTCCACAAGCTCCACTGTGGAGGTGTTAGCTGCCAGCTGCAGCACCCCCTGGCTGCTGGCCTGCAGCTGAAGAGCGATGTTGATGGCCCTGTTGATGGCCAGGCCCAGGCCGTGCACACAGATCTCTCTGTGACCCCCACTTTCCAGCAGCTTCTGGCAGCGTGCAAGCTGGGCCCGGAAGTCAGTCTTCATGTTGACATAGACGTCGTTCCGTCTCTTGGGGAGTTTCCTGGGAAGGCGTTTCCTAAGTGTGTACTCCACCGGGTCCATCTCTACAGCAGTAGAGGTGGACTCAGCGTGCGTTGGGGCTGTCTGAGGAATGGACATTCCTGGGTTGCGAGGCTCTGTCATGTTTGTTTTTGATTGTATTTGCTAAGGTCTAAAAGGAGAAGATGAGGAAAAAAACAGATACTGAGGAATGAGGTTATGATACATTTAACCTTTCAAAAAGCAGGTGTATATGTTTCAGGTTGGAACTAACAATTACCGTATTTTAATTCTCATAATCTACTGAACATGTTAAATAGTTTAGATAATATTTAAGTAAGTTAACAGTAACACATTGCTATCTTTAACATCTTATTTTGCTCATTATTCCATTGCATATAGAAATGCAACATCCCCACAAGTCCTTAATGTTGAACAGGTAATTCATTATCGTACAGGGCTGAGTTTTAGCTTCAGACTCCAGATCCAGCAGTACGTCATTCAATTAACAGAAAGGCTACTAAATTATTTTCAGTAGTTCTTCATCATTTAAAAGGTAAATTAACCCAGAGATTTCATTTTTGATGAGACATACCTGGATTTAAGGTAACACTGACTTGGGGCTATAAGAGAGATTGTACTGGGGAATTCTCACTTAATCTTTTACATATCATGACCTAAACCCTCATGCATCATTATGGACATTTTTGTCCATTTGGGAAATGTTTTCCTCTTGATCTGGTCATCATTTTGCCTGTGTTACTGCATATGGCTCAGAACTGATTGATATTTTTTGCTGCATAAATCTCTTGAACAACTTCAGTCCTGCTCAAAACATTCAATCAGTTTAAGGATTTTAACCCTTTAGATACCAATTTGATTACATAATGCTAATGCTATTTGATGAAAATATCCTCAAATGATTGAATGTTTGGTAGTTTTGAGCAGGACTGAAGTTGTTCAAGAGATTTATACAGAGGAAAGCAGAACAAATATGAATCTGTACTACTTGGAAGTGTACATTTGTCCTTAATGACTTCAGTAGTAAATTAAACTGATGTCTGAGGGATACTAATATTTACTTAATGCTAATAGTAGTTTGTAGTTACTAAAAGGCACACTGGCGTAACGAATGCCCCTTTACGGTAATGATGAAGACACCATAAAACAAAGGGTCATTTGGCATTTCTGACATAAAGGCACAATGTGCGTGAATTTTCAAGATAGCGTGGTAACCAATGTAGCCTAGCATTGCTAGCTAACACGAACTGAACGGTAGCTAACGTAAGCTAGGTAGGTAATGTTGGAGAGAGGTTCAAAATCAAAGAAACCCCCCACCTATACGATAAGCACACGTACCGTCAGAAGATGATTTTAAGAAGCAAATGTCCGTTATGTCATCGCTACCATCTGAGTTACATGCTCGTATGAAATAGAAGACAGCCTTGTATTTGTTTTCTCTGTACCCGGAAGTAGACTGGGCTACTTCTTCTTCTTCTTCTAATGAATTTCCGGCAGGCTGCACGCTACAAGGAGTGATGCTTCCCTCCGCCGTAATGCCTCGGTTATTTCACAGAAGCAGCTATGTCACACTCTTAACCTTTCTTTCTTCTGTTTGCATTATGAATTTGCTACTTTAAGACACAACTCATCAGATATATACTTTTATTATATTTTAAAGTAGAATAGTTAAGCCTGCAGAAAACAGTTTTTAGTTTTTACTTCTTCCCACGCCTTTGCGGACATTTAACTTAAAGCCCCAATATGTAACTTTTCAGTTTTGGTGCGCTTTGGCGCCAACAGCAGGTCTCTGACTGCAACTGCACTGTCGTAAAACTGTTACGCTTCCCATCTGAAACCGCTTGTTTCGGAGCGTGAAATTCAGAGGGCAGTAACTGCAGAATGCTGCATTCATGTGCTGCTTGGGTGGTCAAAGTTTCCGAGTTTGGAAGTCATTCTTCCAAACATTATTTAGTGTAGTGATTTCAGTTCAGAAAGTCGGAATGTTGTAACAACAGCAAAAACAACGTTGATGCTACGAAGAAGATCTGTTAAATGTCAATGTTAAAAGTTAGATTTGAGCATGCATGTGCACTATGTGAATCACCATGTGATGTCCATTCTGACGTCAAGTCGGGAAGTCTAATTCTTTTCAGAGTTTCCGAGTGAATGCAACCACATGGATGCAACAAAACACCACAGAAGAAGTATGTGACGTCATATGAAAACAAGCTATTCAGTTACAACGGCCAATCAATTTTGATGGATAACTGGTGCCCTGCCTGTTTGCTAAACAATGATTACAAGATACTGGCTCTTATTCTTGCCAAAAGGATCCTTTGTGGATCCTCTATAATCGACGAATCACAGTCTGGTTTTATGTCAAACAGACATATTGCTAATAATGTCAGATTAGTTCTGGATCTACTGGACTATTCTGAATTTATTCTGTTTTCAGACTTTTATAAAGCATTCGACTCCCTCGAACACCAATTTATTTATCGTTCACTTCATAGATTTGGTTTTGGTAACTATTTCTGCAGAGCTATCCAAACGCTGTATACAAATGGTAATTCTTCAATCAGTCTTAAATATGGTACCTCACCTCACTTTAAGTTGTCTCGAGGAGTTCGTCAAGGTTGCCCTGTTTCTCACTATTTATTTTTGCTTGCAGCCCAACTCCTTTTCACATTCATTCTTGAAAGTAACATCCAAGGCATTTCTCTTGCTGACAGACAAATTACCATAAGTCAGGTGGCTGATGATGCTACACTGTTTTTAAAGAATTCAGACCAAATTCCAGTTGCCACTAAACTCGTTCAAACATTTTCTGCAGCATCAGAGTTTAAATATAAATAAATGTGAACTATACCCTTGTCTCTGTGTAAACATACAGTGCTATTTGACATTCCTGTAAAATCCCAAGTAACATACTTAGGTATTACAATAACTCAAAATGAAGATGATTGTTGCAGTTTGAACTTTAACCCCATCGTCGATAAAGCTAAAAAAAAAAATCAATATGTGGCTTCTGAGAGATCTGACTTTAAGAGAAAGAACTTTATTAACAAAAGCAGAAGGTATCTCCAGATACATGAACAACATTAACTCTGGATGTCTGAACCTTTTGGACTTTACAACTTTAAACTACACCTTTAAAATCAACTGGATCAGAAAATTTCTATGCAACCCTGATTCAATCTGGAACTTTATCCCAAACTACATTTTTTCTAAACTTGGTGGTCTATCTTTTGTGCTCAAATGTAACTAGAATGTTGAAAAAATACAAATTAAATTAGCCAAGTTCCACAAACAAATGCTCTTAGCTTGGTCACTCATTTATAAAGACGGTTTCTCTCCACACAAATACCTCATTTGGAACAATTGTGATATCTTGTTCAAGAACAAAACTTTATTTTTTCAAAATTGGTTTGTTAATGATATAATTTTAGTAAAACAGTTATTTAATTCAGAAGGGCTTTTGATGAATTATTCTGAGTTCCTGTCTACCTATCATATCCCTGTCACCCCAAGAGAATTTTTTATTGTAATGGATGCGATTTCCAAAGCTGTAATAATGTTGTTTAAAAGTTATACTGATCTTTGTGTGTCCCCTTGCTCATTCTCATTGAATGAAACCATGGTATTGAAAATGTGTTTCTTATCTAGTCCTTCAACCAGGAACAAGAAGGTTAGATCACTGTTCCAGAAAGACATTACCACTGTTCTATATGTGATCCACTACTGGAGAAGATTTGTCCCAAATATCCAGTGGGAAAAAGTTTGGACCTTATCCTCCAGATACTTGATCACAAACAAACCTTGTGATGTCTGTTTTAAATTGATTCATCGGTGCTATCCCACAAAACATTATTTACAAAGATTGAAAAAAGACATTGATGTTAGCTGCTCTTTTTGTGGACTTGTTAGCGAAACACCAAGACACCTGTTTTGGAGCTGTCCCTCAACTGTTGTTTTTTGGAAAAATTTGGTTGGATATATTCGAATTCTTAAAAACTTTAATTTATTATACAAAGATGTGCTTTTTGATTTTTATAATTTCTGTAACTCGGAACTAAAATAGTACCATATTATTAATCTTTTTATCATTTTGGTTAAATTTCATATCCATTCAAGTAAATTTGCGAACAGAAAACCTATTTTCAAACATTATTTTAATGAGCTGCGGCAGTACATAAAAACCATCCAGCACTCTGAGAACCCCAAAGCCCTGAAGACTCTTGAATATTGTATTTATTTTAATTGTGTAAACTGATGACCCTTCCATTTCCACCCTTCCCTGTCATGATTCGGTCTTATTTAGTTTTGTATTTCAGCGTTTAGGTTTCCATGTTTTAATTTCTCCTGTTTATCCTAGTGTTGCTTGTTTCCCTTGTGTGTTTTTGTCCTAATGTTTCATAGTTTAGTCTTTAGTGTTTCGTGTGTCATTTTGTAATTTCAAATCCTTGTGTCCTTCTCTGTTCTAGTGTGTCTTAATGTTTAACAGTGTCTTCAGTGTTTCATGTATTTATGTAGTTGTGTTTCCCTCCAGTGTTGATTATCCTCATTGTCTTCACCTGTGTCGTTAGTCTCACCTGTGTCTGATTACCCCATGTCTATTTAGTCTCTGTGTTCCTTGCCCTCTGTGTCAGTTCACTGTAGTTATGTAGAATGTTAGTTGTCAGTCATGTGGTGGCGTGGTGGCGGTCTAAGTGAGGTCGAAATAGATCGTAAGTTATGTCCATAACTATGGATCTATGAGACCGGAACGATGACCGTCACCATCTCTTGTCGCTCATAGCTGACTGAGGCGTTCCAGGCAAGAGGAAGTGGTGACTGCCCCGGATGCTTATATGCTTTCGGGGCTATCCCCCTAAGGTCAGTCACATGACTTTGTTGTTATTTTGGTCTCGAAGATAGGTAGAAGGATGGCTTCATTCACGGTAAAGACCGTGGTGACGGTCATCGTTCGGTCTCATAGATCCATAGTTAGGTAGGTAGCTGACATGACTGACAGGTGGGCGCAGTGTAACGGTTTGTCATAGGCTTAAAACCCGCCTCAGCTCCAGCTCTCAGCCTGTTGTTATGTTGACTGAAAGTTAGGCTGAGACAGTGGCCCTTTCTGGAAAGTCTCAGTTCAGTGTGTACTTTTCAGTAGGGCGTTTACAGTAGACTGAACCCTTGTGGTCATTCAGAAGGCATGTTTTGGGTCCACCTTGGTATACTGAACATTTCAGCGTGATTTCAGATCTAAACTTGCAGGATCTGTGCAGTATGGTTTGAATGCATCCTTTCAGGAAATAAATTGTATTGTAACACCCACAATGCTGTGCGAAATTAAATGTAAATCGTCCGCCCCCAAATCAAAACAAACTTTTTTTTTTTTACTTTTTTTTTTTTTATTTTTATTAAACATTTCTTGTAAATGTAAAAATCAAATACAAAATATGGTTACATTCTGTACAGAATTGCCAAGGGAAACAGCGGTCATGTCAATAATTAACAGTACATCATTTTAACATATAATGAAATGACAATGTCTTAAAGTGCAGTTAATGAGGTCTGGACTGAATATAAGAAAAAAATATAAGATAAACAATGACTCAAATATACAAGGGCATATCAGTTTTCAGTTTCTATTTCATTGGGAAAGTTTCTTCAAAATATCATAAACTGTTGGTGCTAGTTTTCCTTTTACAAATGTTTAAGACTTGAGGTACAATTTAAATTCATTCATAAAACAGACAAAATTGGGGGATGACTTTAAAAATCTATATGTATAAAGAATTTTGCTAGCCAAATCAAAACGAACGTAGCCTGCCACCAGTGTCACCCAAATGGGGGCGTGGTCGCTCTGGTGAGCAGGAAGTTATGTTTGACTGCATCTGCATAACATCACACTGTGGCTGGTTTCTCCTCCATTTGACGCTTGTCACTTTTGTTTACATGAGATTAGTGAAAGGACAGGTGTAACCAAACTGGTGCTTGTGTTAACGTTGCTAACTGGACAAGAAAGTAAATTGAACACGTGCATTTTTTAATGTAGACTACACTATTCCAAGATCTTTAACACTACAACCTCAGAGATTTCACATCCGGTGAGATGAGGCTGCAAAGGGAAATGTGAGAATTGTTTGATGCCAAGCTTAGTTGCACAAATTTCCCCCACGGGGGATCAATAAAGTTTATCTTTATCTTTAGTTGTTATTTCCAAATCGTATAAACTACAGTTTAAACCACTCAGCAGGCTAATAGAATATAATGTAGAATTTCAAAACCATTTCCAGGAGTGCAGGCTATTGACCTATTGTGGATTATGATGTGTCTTATCTGGAGACATTATACCTATAACCCAAATGATTGCTGATAATGAGAATCTGAAACTGAAAACATTTGAATACACGGAGCACAATTTACAAGACATGGAATACAATATCGACCCGGAAAATAACTTCTTCTTAAACATCAATGACGACTGCGGCTATTACACAGATGAACAGTACAATAAGACCATTAAGGCAGATCATTCATTTTAACAGTAGAAGTCTGTATGCAAATTTTCACAACATTAAGGAATATTTACGTCAATTTGCACAACCATTTAACATAATTGCAATATCAGAAACTTGGATCAACCCTGAAAAGGGTGTGGACTTTGAATTAGATGGCTATGAACTGAACTACAAGAACAGAGAGAACAAGACTGGAGGAGGTGTGGCTGTGTATGTGGACAAAAACCTTAATTGCAAGGTGGTAGATGGAATGACAACTGCAATCGGAAATTTATTAGAATGTTTAACTGTTGAAATCTGCATGGAAAAAAAGAAGAACGTAATTGTTAGCTGTATTTATAGAGCACCGGGTTCCAATATTGATATATTCAAAGAATGGGTGGAAGAAATGTTCACAATATCTAATCAAAAGGTCATGTTCATCTGTGGGGATTTTAATATAGATCTGCTTAATCCCAATAACCACAAACCAACTGAAGACTTTATCAATACAATGTACAGTCTAAGCCTCTATCCAAAAATCACCAGACCCAGCAGGATTACATCTCACTCTGCCACATTGATTGACAATGTATTTACAAAAGTTATAGACAATAATACAATAAGTGGATTAATGATCAATGACATCAGTGACCATCTGCCAGTGTTTATAGTTTTCAATAACGACTACAAGAGGGAAAAACCGGAGAGTACAGTCAAGTACAGAAGAGTCAATGAACGCTTTAAAAAATGAATTAATAAATCAAAATTGGGAAATATTATATAAAGAAGAAAACATTGACAAAGCTTATGAAAAATTCTTAGGGGTATTTAAGTTGTTGTATGATAAACATTGTCCAATAAAAGAAATCAAAATGAAATTTAAATGTTCAGATAGTCCATGGATAACTAAAGGATTACAAAATGCCTGCAAAAAGAAAAATACACTATATAAAGAATTCATAAAACTTAGAACCAAAGATGCAGAAAATAAATATAAGAAATATAAAAATAAGCTAACTAATATTATGAGAAATAGTAAGAAAGAACATTACAGCAAATTATTAGATAAAAACAATAGTAAATGTTTATGGAATATATTAAATAGTGTTATTGGGAATGGTTCTAGACAAGTTAAATATCCACATGACTTTATTGATAATGATATGACTATTGATAATATGGATGATGCAGTTAATGGCTTCAATAATTATTTTGTAAATGTTGGACCAATACTGGCTGAAAAAATCCCTGTTTCTGTGAGATCTGACAACAAGAATTATGATTTCATAGACATTAACCCAAAATCAATGTTTCTAACAGCAGTGGAAGAGAGTGAAATTATAGAGATTGTTCATAAATGTAAAAACAAAACTTCTACTGACTATAATGACATTGACATGAGAATAGTTAAACAGGTCATTCAGGGAATTGCAAAACTATTAATGCACATCTGTAACTTATCATTTAAAACTGGTAAATTCCCAAGAAAAATTAAAATTGCAAAAGTCATACCGCTGTACAAAACTGGAGACAAACACCACTTCACAAACTACAGGCCTGTTTCACTGCTCCCTCAATTTTCAAAAATCTTAGAAAAACTCTTTGCTGACAGACTAAACAAATTTATCAATAAACACAACTTACTAAGTGACAGCCAATATGGATTCAGACCCAACAGATCCACTTCATTAGCAGTCATTGAGCTAATTGAAAAAATCACAAATTCCCTGGACCAAAAGAATTATGCAGCTGGTGTTTTTATTGATCTCAAAAAAGCATTTGATACAATAAATCACGACAGATTAATTCATAAATTAGAACGGTATGGTATCAGGGGGGTTGTATTAAACTGGCTGAGGAGCTATCTACATAACAGGCAACAGTTTGTGAAGTTGGGTGAATACACGTCATCTTGTTTGGACATTGCTTGTGGTGTCCCCCAGGGGTCAGTGTTGGACCCAATTCTTTTTATTCTCTACATAAATGATATATGTAAAACCTCAAATATTCTACAATTTGTGTTATTTGCAGATGACACAAATATTTTTTGTACGGGAGAGGATTTGCAGCAGCTTCTGGAATTAATTACATCTGAAATGAGCAAATTAAAAAGGTGGTTTGACAATAATAAATTATCATTGAATTTAAGCAAAACAAAAATCATGTCGTTTGGAAATTGTAATTTAAATAATGACATAAATGTTAAGATAGATGGTGTTAATATTGAAAGAGTGTATGTAAATAAATTCCTAGGTGTGACAATAGACCACAAGCTCTGCTGGAAACCTCACATAAAACATGTTAAATCTAAACTGTCACGTAGCATCTCAGTCCTATGTAAAGCAAAGCATATATTGGATCACAAATCATTGCATACTCTCTACTGTTCAATGATCTTACCTTATTTAAATTACTGTGTGGAGGTCTGGGGGACCACTTACAAAAGCTCACTGCTACCACTAGTCACACTTCAAAAACGAGCCATAAGAACAATCAATAAAGCAGGATATTATGATCATACCAACCTCCTGTTTTCACATTCCCGTACTATAAAGTTCATTGACCTGGTTGACTATCAAGTGGCACAAATCATGTTCAAAGCAAGAAACAAACTGCTACCAGGTAATATTCAAAAACTTTTTTTTGACAGAGAGGGGGGTTGTAATTTGAGGGAAAAGTTAAATTTTAAGATGCTAAGCTATAGCAAATTGTATATAGATAGATTGTATATATAGCGCTTATAAGGAACACAGGAATTTAATTTAATAAATATTAATTATTGAGCTGTGGAAAAGGGGTAGGATTAAATAAGTTTTATACTTCTTCCTACTCCTTTTCAGGCATATCAATTGAATATATGTAATTTTCTTTTTCTCTTTCTTTTTTTTTTAAATTATTTGAACATTGTTTTTTGTTTATTGTATTTTCGTGCTTTTTCATTTTTGTTTTTGTATTTTTGATATGTTTGATTTTTATTTGATATGTCTGAAATAAATTTAATCAATCAATCAATGATTATTTAAAGATTGAGATTGAGGTTATAACTTAACATGCATGATTCTGATATTCTGTCAACTTATTAAGACTGTAGGCCTACAAAGCAATTTAAGTAAAAATGAATGAACTCTTATTTGATTCTAAAACCTAAATTGACACTAGGGGTTTATGTGACTCTCATTGTCTCATAAGGAATTTAAAAAATCTTCTGCAACACAGAAGGATAAAAAACAGGCTTTGAACCCAAACTTTCAGAGCATAAGCCTATCCGTATGTTTTAAAAAATTCAATTTACTATAAACTGAGCTCTCATTTCCAGTAAACCACGTGACTATGAGACAGATCAAAAGTGAAAGTGTTTTCATCAAGCACTGCAGTAGTCTACAAAAGGAAGAGCGTGGTCAGGGGGTGGGTGATATCGAGGAGAGTTGCAATGCTTTAGGGTCGAGTCCTCTGTGGAATTGAAAAGAAAATTCATACATTCAAGATGTCCAGTTAGAAGTCTCTTCTACAAGGTGAGTTTTCTACCTGATATTCTTTTGTATTTTATCCATGAAAGAGCGCTGGACATAAAAGTAGATTGGCTAACAGGGTCCGTGTTACTTTTTGTAACTTTGGGCTCAAAAAATCAAATCAAATCATAATCACAATAAAAATCATTTTCATTTCTGCAATAGCGGATTTGATTATTAGCCATGAAGTCATAACTATCCAAGGTGGATTTACCACGAGCTACCTGAGTGTGAAACAAGGGTATATGTTCCTGTAGGAGACACAAGTCTATATGAACCTCGTGTTAAGAAAATCATTGGTTATTAGCCATATCGGGAAAAAGAACTACACTACCCACTATCAAAGAGTGTCACAGTGACGTGCCTGATTGGTGGAGCTCACTGTCACCATGGCAATGTTTCCCGCCCCTCAGCGACGTATGATGCAGATCCGGAGAAGAAGCCCCTGGCGTAACAAAAGCCCGCTCTGTGACAGAAGTGGCCATGGTTTGACCGAAGTTACTTTTTTTAGGGGTGGGGGAACTATGACGTTTTATTGAGACACACCTAATCCGTTAAAGGCTCCTGCCCATTGACTGTATATAATTATTTACAGTCTGTTCCTGCCCTGTTGACGACAACATCCAGTCTCAAATTATAAAAAAAAAAAAGTCATTCATTGTTTGTGGTTCAGTGTTAAGATGTTTTGATCTCAATATTAATAAGAAAAAAAAAATTGTGATTATGATATTTGGGATAATTGAGCAGCCCTATTCTTCATTCAAAATACATTTCCAGTCTTTGTGAGGGAATGTTCTTACACACTCATTACGCACACACTGATCAATGAGCGCCCTGAAGATTTGTGTGCTCTGGAGATGCATGACATTCTTGGAGGGATCTGTCAGAACAATGGAAGATTAAAGGGCAAGATGTGGTTAAGATATAGTCCTTTTTCTGCCTTGTGTTTTTGGAGTTTTAAACTTTTGTGTGTTATTTTATTATTATTCTTAAATTTTCGGCTGAATAATAATACTTTTATTTTTTGTAAGATGTCATATGAACGTGATGATAGTGGTGGTGGTGCAGTAGTTTCAAATGTTACACGTCATTTAAAGATCGATAAGCACAGATTTTAACTGTTAGTAGTGAAATGATGCACCTACTGTAAGGCTTTATGGTTTTTAAACTCTGATAAATGTTGATTACACTTTGGTATTAAAAGTCTTGTCTCATTACTTTCAGTGAGAAGCTGTTTCAGTAATCCTACGCAGGTGTGGGCTGACTGACAGCACAAACACAATGGAGGTAAAGAACTTGTTTGTACATTCTTTAAGATACATTAGATCATATTGACATACTTTCCTATAACATAATGAATATGAGATAATGAGCAGATTTTTTCATTACAATTTATTGTTTTGTCTTTAAAGGAACCCTTTGATGAAGATTTATGTGTTGAACTTTACTGTGAGGTAGAAGAAACTTCACCTACATCACGTACTGACAGCAAGGATGACTGTCGACAGAGTGATGGAAAAGGTAAAGTTCAGCTTCTTTCAACACAAAGTGAAAACAAAAAGGTCACATTTTCAGTAGCTTTAAGTGAAATTACAAGTGTTTTTATCAACATCAATGTTTTTTTAACAGTACCATGCCCTTCTGTGGAGACAGTCTTTTATGTGAGCAGTGAGCAAGTTACCCAGCATGTAGTGACCCCTGCTGGTGAAGTGGAGAGCTACACCACGATTTACTGCAAAGAAGGAGAAATATTGGAGGAAGAAATGGGCACAACCACATCAACACCAGGGGGGCAAGACTCCATCCAGGTTTCTACAGAACCAAAGAATGAACCAATATCTGAGCCTGCCTCAACAACTGAACACAGTGAGTAAAAGAAAACATTGTTCTTAAGAAACAAATCATGCAATATAAGTCACCCAAATCTTCTCATGATTTTGAAGCACTCACGTTGAAAACAATATTTTTTAGGAATAATTATGATCAATAAGGAAACATGGATGAATTCAAACACAAACTTTAATATGAAACTGAATGAAGTCTGAGGAAAAGCTCAGTTAAATCATGCAAAATTCCTCATATCCTAATGTTTTTCTCTCAGTATTACATCACCTCTAAATGTCAATCACTCCAGAAAAGACCAACAGTGTTCAAAAAGATTGGAGATCTGTACAGCAGATTGGCATGGTGCATTTTTGCTGCACTGTTATCAGACTTCTATCACTCTTTCTTTTTCTATCTCTTATCATCACCTCTGTCTTCTGTGTGAAAAACAAAAATCCTGTTTCTTTTAACTTCAACTCTACTCAGAGATTTAAAAGAAATTAATTTATTTTACACTGTGACCATTAATTTTCCATCAGTCCACAGATCCAATGTTTCCCATTCCATAAGGATCACAAAACAACTGTGATCCACTGTACCATATTATGACTGACAAAGATTTTAGTGGCTGTATAAAGTCAATTAATGAGAGTTTTTAATGAAGGAAATGACATTTTTACCACTCAAACACAGAAGACGCAATATCAGTCTAAATGAGATACAGCTTTTCTATTTTAAATGTTATAATTAAACAAATTATTCTACATACTTTATACATTAGTTTGTTGAAAATGTAAATATTTGATTTGGCTTATTTACCTTTAAGCCAAATGTAGGATGCCACTATGTGCACTGGGCAGTATTATCAGATATTTTAACATGTATACATAAATTAATTCTGTAGGTAAATGAACATTGATTGATATGTAGTGAGAATACCAAGGATTGGTTAGAATTAACAAACATGTTCATTTCCACAGAGACACAACTGGAGAGCCTATTGGAGGATCTGGGATTGAAGCATCACTTCATGGAGAAGCTATCCCTGAGCACAATACTTCAGATTGATGAGAAGACCTGCACTGATGAACCTACCAAGTGTTATTCAGACCTGCCAGGGTATTTTCTGAAGAAAATGATGATGGTAAATGTGAAAGCTAGGAATGTAGAATTTACATCTGAATGTGAATCAGCTTGTGATGCTGAATCTGATGAAACAGGGTTTGAAGATTTTTATGATTTTTATGATGGTTCTAACAGTCTGAATTCAAATAACAGGCTCAACCCGCTAGACATAATCACTGCTCTCTTTCTGTGTTCGGATGGTTTTGTACAGCAAGAAATGGCACTCAAAATGTCCATGTGTCAGTTTTCTGTGCCTCTTCTGCTTCCTAATTGTGACACAAAGCAGTGCTCACTGATGCTCTGGGCCATGAGAGACATAGTTAAAAAGTACAGACCTTTGTTACTTTCAGAGTCCAAGGGCTTTATTGAAGACAGAATTGTTGTCTCTAAACTTCCTATGGTTTCTTTTGTGAGACTGGGTGAGTGCTCCTTGTCCAAGTCAGACACCCTCAATAAGCTTCTGAGCAGTTCTCAGCAGAACCATGACATCTTTGTTCACAGGAACATGACAAATGGTGACTGTCCAAGACGAATATCTAATGGATTGACTGAAATTACCTGGTATCTACCTTGTGGAAACAAAAACATGGATGTTTTCGGTGAGCCGGTAGCTGTAGCTAATCTTCGTGGTGACATTGCTTCATTTGAAATGCAGTTTTCTTTTTTGTGTCACACGTCGGCAGCAGTGTTTGTATTCTTTGACAGTTTGGACTCTGAGTGCAAAATGCTTTCAAACCAACATCACAAGGCCCAGATCTTCTTGGTTGGTAATCGTCAAAGCCAGGGATTCAGTATGGATGCTGTGAAGAAGGTGGCAAAGAAGCTGAATCTGACTAAAAGCTACATCCTTTTGAAGGACAAACAAATGAATGATGCAACCTTTGTCAAAAATCTACACAAAACAGTCAAACATGTTGTGGAGAACACACAGGTGAAGATGCAAATTGAGCAGATGGCTGACATTGCCCATGAATTGGGAGTCTTGGTTGATGAAGATTGTCCAGAGTGCCAGACTGCAAAGACAAATGCAGATGCCATCACTGGAAAAATTAAACATATCCCAAAATACAAAGATGATCATCTACCCCTGCATGGCGAAATATGGAAGAAACTGACTTTCTTGGAGAAGGAAGAGTGTCGACTTCATAATGTTGGGTCTAAAAACATAGAAATGTACAAAAGTGATCTTCAGAGAGAAAAAGAAGAACTCCGGAAAGAGCAGAACTTGTATGATCTGTCTGAAGCAATGACATGTTTCATCAGCGCAATATCAATACCAGGTATTGAGAGGAGTTATTTCCTGAAATGGATGCGAATGAACCTTGATAATCTGTCTCGACAGAAACTGTCTGGCCTCAGAGAGGGATACAAAAACAAAAAGAAAAGTTCTGAAAACAAGGAGGAAATCAAAGAAATTGACCGGCAACTTTCTAACAGCTCACTTGGGATTGAACACTTCTTCCGTGAGATGGGTCAGATCTATGAAGCTTCAGTTTCCCTTCCAGAATCAAGTCCGTCACGCCAACAGTTCAAACATCTGCCCAGACTATGTGCAGGGTTGTTGCTTGATGGATTTCCCCTTGAGCTTGTAGATGGTGATGCATCTAATATACCTCTCAGATGGGTGACTGATGTTCTGTCTCAGCTCAATGACTTGGTGTCTCCAAAGAGCAAGTTATTGGTAGCCACAGTTCTTGGAGTTCAAAGTACAGGGAAGTCTACTCTCCTAAACACCATGTTTGGAGTTCAGTTTGCAGTCAGCAGTGGTCGGTGCACTCGAGGTGCCTTTATGTTGCTCATCAAAGTAAATGAAAATGTCAAAAAAGAACTCAACTGTGACTTCATGTTGATCATTGACACTGAGGGCTTAAAGTCACCAGAGCTTGCACAACTAGACAATAGCTATGAGCATGACAACGAGCTTGCAACACTTGTTGTGGGGTTGAGTGATATCACTATCATCAATATCGCAATGGAGAATTCAACAGAAATGAAGGACATCCTACAGATAGTTGTGCATGCATTTCTCAGGATGAAAGAGGTGGGCAAAAAACCCAGATGTCAGTTTGTTCACCAAAATGTGGCAGATGTTTCGGCCCCTGAGAAGAACTTACGAGAAAGAGAACTGCTCCTAGAACAGTTGAATGAGATGACCCAAGCAGCAGCCAGAATGGAAAAGAAGGAGGAGAACAAGAGCTTCACTGATGTGATGGAGTACAATCCAGCCACTGGAAACCAATACATCCCAGGACTCTGGAATGGAAGCCCCCCAATGGCTCCAGTTAATGCAGGGTACAGTGAGGCCGTTTATGAGCTCAAGAAGAATGTAATTCAGATTTTGGGAAAATGTGAGTCTTCTGCTAATGATATCTTGGAGTTTACAGAGTGGATAAGAAGCCTGTGGAATGCTGTCAAGCATGAAAACTTCATCTTCAGCTTCAGAAACAGCCTGGTGGCTGATGCATACATGAGGCTCTGCACAGAATTCAACAAATGGGAATGGGAATTCAAGAAAGAAATGTACTCATGGACAAACGATGCAGAAATAAAGATTTCTAACTTTGGCAGCGTGGAATGTGAAGTGTCTAACATTGGACAACTTCTCACTGATTTGAAAAGTGACGCATGCTTAGTACTGTCTGAATGGGAGACAAAGCTTCTTGAAAATCTAGATAAGTACTTCAAGCAAACAGAGGGTCATGTCAATCTTGTTGAAGCATTCAGAGCGGACTTTGCTAACAGTGCTAAAAGCCTTCGTCGAGAAATGGAAAGCTCTGTA
This sequence comes from Labrus mixtus, assembly GCF_963584025.1. Taxonomy (NCBI): domain Eukaryota; kingdom Metazoa; phylum Chordata; class Actinopteri; order Labriformes; family Labridae; genus Labrus; species Labrus mixtus. The sequence goes on from NC_083634.1 coordinate 1,826,960, forward strand.
CATAACCAACTCACAGTTGCAACAGATGTCCGAAAGGGAATGACGGAGATTGATAAAATCAAGGTGAACCACACAAAAGAAGTAGAAAAGAGAGTAGGTGCATTGATCGAAGAATGCCGCAAGAAAAAAGTGGACATGACAGACAAAAAGCTGGATGAAGAATTTGACAAGATGTGGAATAAAATGGTAAAGGAACAAGTCCTTTACAAACAAGAGACCATGGATGTCATCGGAAATGTGTTCTACTACCTGAGAAACAATCTATCACACAAGGGGAGTCATGTCTGTCAATTGTTAAGTAAAACAAAACTGCAAGATTGTGGAAAGATGCCTTTCAAAGTCTCAGCTGAAGGATTCATCAACAAGACAGTTCACAAAGTGAGCAAATACTTCAACTGGCAAGACCACGTCATGGTGCTACAACAAATAGCTGACGGTATCATAATGGATTGTTCACAGTTTGTGAAAGAAAAAAAGGAAAGAAAAAACAACTACCACAACACTTTCATCCAGGAGATCCTACACATGATTGATGAGAGTCTGAAAAACCAGAAGAATGTCAAGATTGAGATAGAATTTGAGGTTTCTCTGAAACAACACATCTGCGCAGTTGCAGCTCGAGATTTTCAGGAAATGCATGAAGATTTCATTCAGCTGAATGATCCCCACATTTGTCTCAATCAAAACAAAGAGAGGTTCCGTGTGAATTTCAAGGATGAATTCCATGAACGAGATCAGTGCCAAAAGAACGCAAAAGATTTCACAGATTACTGCTTGAGACCTGCTGTGGAAAACTTCATCAACAGATCCTTGGGTCCTGATATCATTGGAGAAATGAAGACCAGAATCCAATTCAGCACTCGAATGTTCTTCCAGTACTCAGTGTTACTGGATTTGCTTTCAAAGGATAAATTTGAAGACTACCATAGCTTTATCTGCTCATATGAGTGGTATGTTAAGAAATGGATCCTTGATGAAATGGATAAAGTCTTGACAAATGAGTCTTTATCTGAGTTTGAGGACCGACATCTTGGGTCAAGAATCAAGAGCATAAATGATGCAATACAGAAAGCTCAGGCAAAAGAGGGCGGCAACCTGCAGGAATTGATCAAAGATATCCGACAGGAACTTCGTGAAAAACTGGTCATTTCCGAGGATGCTCTTGGTCCTTTTATGATCCTGAACAATGTCAAACACAAAGAGTTTGCTCAATGGCTCACCGACTGTGTGAAGGAAATGGAAGAAAATATTAAAGAGCAGTTAAAAAAGACAAACATCAAAACAAAACTTGCAAATCTTGATGTACAGCCTGAGAATGAGCTTTTCAAAAGTGTCATCGGATGTAGCAAACGGTGTCCATTCTGCGAAGCGCCCTGTGAGGCAGGAGGAATCGATCATAAGGAGCACACAACTTCACTGCGTCGACCAAGCGGTCTGGGCAGATACAGATGGCATGGGTCAAAAAAACTTGTTATTGACATATGCACTTCCGTGGTGAGCAGTGACTGTAGATTTCGCTGCGATGCAACAAAAGGTGAATGGCACCCTTACAAGGAGTACACCACAATTTTTCCTGACTGGCGAATTGCTCCAGATAAAAGCCTTAAGGATTCAGACTACTGGAAGTACGTACTGAAAAGGTTCAACAAGGAGTTCTCTGAAGCATACAATGCAGAGCCTGCTGATATTCCAGATACTTGGAACCATATCACACCACAGATTGCACGAGAGAGTCTCAAAAGTTCATTTAACATCAAATGAGACACTAACAACAGAGGTGCACATCCTCCTTTCATGGATTGTTTGAGCTCATAGATTGAGTCTAATATGTGAAAGAGGAAAATCACAATCAGCTCAATAGATATTATCACCAGAGAGACATTTTACAACTAATGCTCTCAACATGGAAATAACACAAAAATCATTGCATTAGTGATTTTACAAGTAGGCCTACTAGTGCATTAGCAGAGGTTGAATCCAACATGTTGATGAACATGAATCTTTTCTTTAACTCTCTTTTTGTTGATCACGACTGTTTTTGGATCAGTGCAAATGTAAGCACACATTATGATCATGCTATAAGTTTCCAGTTTGATTCAGTGTGACTTTGAATTTATGAAGTATGTTAAGCCACACATTTACAGGCATGTGGTATTCTTTAAATAAGACACAGTATTTATTTTCTTTTGATTCTTTGTCTACTTAGTTTAGAGCAGTTTTTGGTTTTATTGTGTGAAGTTTCTGATGCAAAACTATTGAATTTAAATGAACGATCATTCTCTTAAAAGCAGCATGCATACAACCATTTACAAAACGTTCTCTTCATCTCTTCTTAATGAATATGCTTAAAATATCTTTCATTTATATTTTGATATTGTCATCATGTAATGCAGAAATTCAATCAACACAAATACTTCTTGTTTGTATGTTTCTAGAACATTGTTGCCTGAGCTTTTATATCAATATTCTCAGACATTTACGTTTCCTGTTTGTTGGTGAAGTTTCTGATTCCTGACATTATTATTTTGAAGACATTTAAAGATGAGTACTGCTGCATGGTGTGTTGTCAACATGTATACATAACTGACTTCTGTAAAATCATTGAATAAAGATACTAATCAGCACATTGATGTCTTCTAATGTTTTCTAGATAAGAATGACAGCAGAGTGTAAAATAACTGATAAAGTAACCAGACAAATCATCATCAACTAGTTTTACTGAAGTAACTGTTTTAGAAAATGAATCATGACATTTTTCTTCATCTCAAGTCTTTGGTTTTCTGTATTCAACAAATCACCCCTCAGCTTTGAGATCATTAACATACATTACGAGTCCTTTTCCTACACCTTTCATTAGTTAGCTCAACAACACATGTTTTTTTTATATATATAATTTTGTGCTTAGAATTAAATGTACATGTTTTCTTCACACAACCAGTTCCTCAGAGTAGGAAAACCACAGTCTATGGCGCCCTCTAGTGTCAGATTATAAAAAAGGCAAGGAAAAAGATGAGAATAAGTTCAATACCTTGTTTCTGATCTCATCGTCAGTCTAACTGTTGACATGTTTTGAGTACAGAAGGCCTCTAATGAGCTAAACTAGATTGAAAGATTGGCAGATGTTTTTACATTTTATTTATGCTCATCCTCTCTAGTGGTTTTTAATTTCAACATTTAAGGCAGTGAGGATTAACACCTTTCCTTGCACTTTATATCTCATCTTATCCCCAGAATGTATCCCTCTAAAACCACATCAGATCACTCCCATTTCAAATGTGTTTCTGCACGCTCAAATAGAAGCATCAACGCAGTTTTTCATGAATGCAGCCCTCCCCTCATAAAGAGACAATCTGTATGCCATCAATTTGCTCAATCCAGAAACAATGAAGCTTGACATAAACATTTTTTGGAAAAGAATGAAACAGGTAGCCATATTTACAAGTTCTATCAAGTTGCTGAAAGATATTTTTTCAAGCATTTCTGGACGGCTGAAAAGAGCGGACATGTGAAAAGATTCTAAACATGTATCATAAGAAAGTTCTTCACATGTCAGACATTATTTATTGAAACATGTCATAAGATGGACCATTGTGGTTGTAACAAAGCTGATAATACTGTAATGAAAGTTTTGGATAACAGTGGCTATGAGGAAATGTGAAATGTGTTAAATTGATGGTTGTGCTTCACAATGCCAGCAGATGGCAGGCTTACACAAATGATGGAGTGTCCCTTCTCAAACTTTCTTTAACACATTGGAATAGATCGATCAATCAATCTTTATTTATATATCACCAATTCATAACAAATGTTATCTCAAGACACTTTAAAAGAGCAGGTAAAATACCTTACTCTTTATTATATTATCTACAAAAAACAACATTAATCCATCATGAGCAAAGCATAAAGCTACATTTAGAAAAGTTACAGAGGCAAGAGGAAAAGTCCTTTAAGAGACAGAAACCTCGAGCAGAACCAAACTCATGATGATCAGCTGTCTGCCAGAACTGTGTTGGGCTTGGAAAGTGGGATTAGAGGGACGTGCAGAAAGAAAGCGACGTCTTCAGCAGCAGGCTATCCCCACCAACGATCCAGAAGCACCTTCGAGACAAGAGAACGCAGGAGCTCCCGGGATATAAATGGTTAGTAACTTACATAGTACATTAAGATTTACACACAGTGATATGCAGAAATATGAATTTGAGAGAGAGAGAGAGACAGAGAGAGAGAGAGAGAGAGAGAGACAGAGAGAGAGAGAGAGAGAGAGAGAGAGAGGAGCCCCTAACTATACACTTTATGAAAAAGGACATTTTAAAGTCTGTTCATAGAAGAACAGAGGGACTCTGCCTCACTGACCCTGACTGGAAGACTGAAAGGAGAGCGGCGTGATAACTGATCTACCTCCCATATTCCATTTAGTGACTATAGGTAAACACGAGCAGGCCTGCATTCTGGCAGTGTAATGTTCTAAATGGTAAATGAACTTGAATATGGCACTATTAGCTCTTTAAGATACTATGGTGCCTGACCATTAAAGGGATACTTCACCTGTTGAAACATGAATCTGTATTGACATTGGGTCATATATGTAGTAGAAATGTGAAATACGTTTTGAAGTTGGTGTCTTCTTGACCGTGAAAAGGCAGAAAGTGTCTTTTTGGCTCATGTGGATGAAAGACACCAAATCCCAGAATGCATAGCACCAATGGGCCACTCCCACTAAGGTCCTCTAGTTCAGAATCAGAAATACTTTATTAATCCAGAGGGAAATTCAATCGATACAGTTTCTCTAAAATATACAGTATATCAGTAGAAATATAGAAATAAAAACATTTACAGACATGTTTACTTCAAAACATCATTTCCTCAACTGATTCAGAGATTTCTTCCAGAATTGATCTTGGAAATTCCTGCCAGAAAACAGACTCTATGTCTGTGTCCACAGACAAACAGTGAGAGCACCGACACTACCAGTCCGCCCCAGCTCGAGCGGCCAGCAATATAGCAATATAGCCGCGAAACAGTTGCTGCCGACAGGCTGGTCTTGTGTTGCAACGGCCCCAGCGGCCAGCGATATATATATTTCTATTTTTTCGCCATTATCAGCTTTCTCCATAGAGCCTGTTAGCATAGCTTCCAAGCAATACGGCGGACGTTAAGTTTCGATTCTGGGAGTGAGTTCCCACCCACTGATCTGTGATTGGTCTGTAGCTTCAGTGGTCGAAAATATGAGGAACTAGTGTTGTAGTTTCACACCGCTAACCGCAACAGCTTCCAGTGACTCAATATGACGATATTTGTGTAACTGGACGCTCCTTTTCAGACTTACAGAACTTTCCAGTCTCAGGGGGAAATGAGGGCGGGATGCACGACCATTCAAAAATACTACCAGGTTTCTAAAGATACAAAGATTAATGCTAATGGGTGAAGTATCCCTTTAAGCTCTTTGTAAGTGAGAAGAATGATTTTAAATTCTATTCTAGTTTTTATACACATTCTTCTGTTTACTGATTTAATAAAGAGACAGAATCAGTAGACTGGCTATGAATGTCTTTAATGTTTCCCAGATCAGAATCACAGCATACAGTGTATAATAACTTCTAAAGTAAACAGAAATATCATCACCTCATTTATTTATATAGTTTTACTATACTTTTTTTAATAATCATCTTTTTTTAAATTCCATTATTTAACATTTTTCTTCATCTCAAGTCTTGGGTTTCTGCGTTCAACAAAGAATGTAAAAACAAGACAACAGGTGCAACTTTTCAATGGAGACCAAGCTGAAGATTATAGTGACTAAAGTGTATACACAAGTTTGTTATTGTTTGGGGTTATTATATACCACGTGCTTGTAAGCACAACTGACTTCAGACTGGATCTTTAAATCAAATCATGGACATGGGTTCATCTTCTTTATATCTGACATGTGAAAACAAATAAAATGAAAATCTGGCCACCTCTGTGTGAACCAGTGAGCTGCAGTGAGTCTCTCTATAGCACAGACAAAGCTAAGTGTACGACCACATAGCTACACACAGTCTGAGCCACTGTTTAACAAACACGCTCCGAGTCTGACTGGATTTTCAGATTTCCTTAATATCAGACCTAAACTGTTCACTGCTACATGACATCACATGTGAAGGCCAACAAAACCTCCATAACCACAATGCAACACAGTGTGGAAGGAAATACATCACACCACCAGTGTGACCTCATACGAGGAGTTGAGGCATCTTATGGTATCAAAGCCCTCATGTCTGTCTCATGTGTGATCAAGTGGCTACATGTAAGGGGAGCTAATATTTACATGGCTGCACTTTTGAATAGTGTCTCAGGACCCCGCCATTAAATCAGTTAGATACCCAAAGCTGGTTTTTATCAAGGCTCTAAGCCTAAGTTGATGTTGCCATTAACACTCTTAAAGGGGACATATTATAAAAAATGTCTACAGAGGAGTGATGTCTACTGGGAAAACTCAGGGGAGGGGGAGGGCGGGGGCTTATTGTATTTAAAGAGACACACACACCAAAACGGAGCGTTCTGAGAGAGCTGGTTTATACAGGGTCACAAACCTCCTCTGGTGCTTGATTCATGATATATTTTATATTTTGACATGTTATAGTATAGTTGGCTCAGGTAAAACACTGTGGAAACTAGCAAATGCTAACTGCATCTGATAAGGGGAGATGAATGTGCTACAGTGACCTTCCTGGTTAAATGGTGCTACAGAATGCACATGTATAAATGGACACGAGAACAAGATCAAATCATTTGTTCATGTCATGGCAAGTTTTAAAAGGTAAGCAGTTTTTCTTCAACAATGAATTTAAATCCTCAAGCAAATGGTCATCACTTTGGCAAACTGCACCTGTTGTCTGTTGTTGTCACAAAAAGCATTTCATTCATTCACTCAAAAAAGAAAAAAAAGAAAAACAAACAAGAAACTTAATATTTACAAATATTTTGTCTGTTTGATTCTTACACTTAAAAATGTACAGTTTTGATCCTCCTCCAGATGTTGTGTATCTGTCTCTTTTCAGCCACCCAGTTTGGTATTTTTTCTTCTCATCTCCAGTTCCCCAAGAGTGTGCAAGACTGCAGCGAATCTGTCACACACTGGCTCCCTCTAGTGGTAGTTTATAAAATAGACGAGGAAAAATACCAGACCAAACTGAATACCTTGTTTCTTACCTCCAGTGGTGTGGTTGTGGCTGAGTTGTTGTGAGGTTTCTTCACAGTCCCTCATTGCCTCCTGATGCACAGGCGTGAGTACAAAAGGGTTCACATGGATCTGATCAGATCCTCTGAACAGACCAGCAAGGTATCCTCCTGGCAAACATTGTGGGTATAAAGACGACTATGCCTTTGAATGTCCTTATTTGTCCTCTCTTTTGATTTCAACATTTAAGGCTGAGTCTTTTCCCAGTCTCCTCCCAGAGTCTGTTTTCCACAGCGTGCCCCTTCCCTTGCGCTACCGTCCATCATCTGTTCCATCCACCTGTAGCACACCCAAGTCAGTCTTTTTGTGTTCTACATTGTGCACATTTCACTTTGAGAGGTCGTACAAAACCTCTGACAGGAGCAGCCAGGTATGCATCTCCCTTTCCAACGCTCCCCCTCCACCCTGTTAGGCAGTAATAAAATAGAAAACAAACAAACAGGCTAAAGCTAGAGCACAAGCAAAGACAGCACCGGTGACTAACTTCTCCCAGACTGGATGTCAGCTACTATGTGTTCCTGTGGGCTCAAACAACAGCACCTCAGTTCAGTTAACATAATGTATCAGGTTTTACCCATGACCCACGTTTTTAGATCCATAGTGGGGACTCAGAGGGGGACATAACTGAGCTGTAGGCCTGCACATTTATGAGCAGAATCAGTAACAGCAGTTGCTGCTGTGTTGCTTTTACCCTGTTAAGGAAATCCAAGTCCCCTTTTTCATTTTGCAGCCCTGCGCCGCAAGCCGTGAAGGTCCACAGGTTACCCTCGGTGTGCTTAGAGTTTAATTTACAACTGAGGAGCTCACAAAAAGCTACTAGCTTAGTGAGCTAACCCATGAATGTGAGGATAAAAGCAAAGCCCAACTGAGGTCAGAAATTGTGTAGAGCAGTGCTGACACTGTGAAGTCAGGTGTTCTGTGGTTTTGTGGGGGAGCAGGGGCGGTATGGGTGATCAGTACTATATGGGTGTCACCTTTAATACACAGTAAGTGTACTGATGGAGGGGGAAAAGAGAGCGAGTGAGTGATGTTGTAACAGTGCAGGGTGCTTGGATACAGAGCTCTTTTTGGAGTCTAAGTTTTTACCATGAATGTGATCGTACCTGTCTGCCTGTCTATCTTGTTGCTTTCTAATTAGGGCCCCGCGGGTCTACACACATGCACACACATTTACACACATTCTCTCACACGCACACAACATATGCTCGGGCTTGAAATAGGGGTGCAGACAGGAGGAGGAAGGTGTGTGTAAAAGAGCAGGGGCTGCCAGTCTCTGCTTTGTTCGTCAGCATCACTGAAATACAAAAATAATTCTGAACAGGCGGGCTACAACAACAGATTTGGTTCCTCACATACCCTAAAAAACAATCATCTCTAATGCAGACGCAAAAGAAAGTGTTTACTGTAGGATGAAGGGCTTCCTGTTGGCGTGCTGCATTCCCTGATGGGAGAAAAAACGGCTTACAAACAGCATGGAGAAAATGAATAGAGGAGTGTGTTCACAGTTGTTGTTTTGACCCCAACGTCTTTTGAGATTCATGGCAATGACTTTTTTTTTAACAAATGGGTGTAGAGCCGAGGATTTGTTTGGTTATTACAAGAATTTTTGTGTGGCGTTATTGTCCCGTGTGACATAAAATAAAAAACAAAACATCCAGACTGGACCGATGTGATTTGATTAGATTTGGGAAACGTGCATTGACAGATACAGTGTCCTTTCCCCCATCATCACCTTTAAAAATAATTCATGCATAGATCCCCACTGAGAAAAACCCATTTATATACTTTCTCCTTTGTACACATTTATATATAACTATATATAATATCATTTCTCTATATCTATATTTTCAGCAAAAAAAATCTTTCCACAAGAAAACAACAATTAAACAAATGCCTGAAAAAATAAACAGAAGATGAAAAACTGAAAACACAATCGAGGGCCAGTTTGGCACTTTGTCATGAGAACACACAGCATCTGTAAATTGAGAGTAAATAGGGACACTGTAGAATCTTCTCTAGGTTGTTTTCTCTGTCAATGAGAACGGAAACACAGTAGTACATACTTGGCACCAAGAATGCTGGTCAGTGTTTTCATAGGTATATGATAACTGTATGCACCCTATGTACCCAGAAGGCCTTCTACAGCTCGGTAGTTTATATTTCCTCAGAGCAAAGGGAGAGAGTCACATGTCAGATGAGAGCAACAAAGCCGAGATAAGACACAGATGTAGAAAAGAGAAGGATATATGCACATAACACACAAGGGAGTGAAAAAAGAGAAGACGGCAAAGTAAAAAAGGGAAAACAGCAAGAGGCGAATAGCATCCGTCCCTTTGACAAATGTTAGAGGGCTTTAGTCTGGAAGCCGCAGACCTTTGAAAAAAGTATCTTTGAAAGATCTAAATCAGCCCCAAACGGATCATGTGCTGTCGTGCAGTTCAGTTCACTTCTCCACACACCACCGGTGGAGCTGCTAAGTTTGACAGCACATGATGAAGGAAGTGGAGTTCTTTTTGGAGAAACAAAAGAAGAAGAGTACAGAAAAAAAAGGCCCACCTCCAGAGGCCTCACTTCTAGATCAGAGCCAGTTCTCCTGGTCCTTAGGTGGCACTGTGTTGGGCCAGTCCCTACTATACCCTGGTGGTCGAGTGGGGGTGGGGCAGGGTGTTGTTGTGGCCGGTGGAAGGGAATGTGTTGAAGGCATGGAGGGGTTGCATGCTGGTGATGGTGCTGGGGATCATGGTGATGGTGTTAGGTGTCATCAGTGGTACATCATCCGGGGCACGGCGCAAAGCCAGGGTGTAGTCAGGCGGGCAGGCGGGCCGAAGGATGTCATGGGGCCGGAGCGGCTCCATGTCGTGGTGGGCGTCGTGCTCCGAGTGCTTCATCTGCAGGGACATGATCTCCTCCTCCTGACTGTGCGCCAGGTCGTTGGCAGGGCCGCCTCGTGTGGGAGACAGCCGGTGACGTCGCATCTCATGTCGCTTGTCACGCTTGTAGTAAAGTGCGGCAAAGGCCAAAATGTTGAGGAAGAGGAGCGATGCCCCGACAGCGACCGTCACACTCAGCTCAGTGGAGTAGTCCCGGGTGTCTCCTGGGAAGAGGTCCTGGTGCGGACGCTCTGAACCCTCGGGCTCCGGATCGGAGGGGAAAGTGGGGTAAGGGTGACGGGTTGTGCGAGGACCAGGTGTTCTGAGCCAGGGTCTGTGGGTTCCTGGGCCTGGGCCTGATGGGGAGCGAGTAGTGGTGGGGAAGAGCTCCTCATGTAGACTATGGAGGTGGGGAACTAATTCCAGCCAGAAGGCCACTTTGTTGGCCCTGTAGTTGTCTCTAACACGAGGTTTTAAGCCGATGTGGAGGTACTGCTTGTCCTTGGAGTTGAACTTGGTCCAGATGACCTCTTCAAAGCGGTTGGGCTTTGTGTGAATGAACTTGGTGTCCTGAGGGACTGGCAGGTTTGGATCCCTAATGGAGGACAAAGGTTCCATCTTAGTTACAGGTTTTAAATCAAGGGTTCATTCAGGGCTATTCTTAATAACTCAACATCTGGATTGTGAGATCACCTTAACATGGATACATCTCTCTTATTAAGTGGTTCAGACCTCTAGAAGGACAGTTTAGCCCTGTTTCAGACTACTAGTTTTGAAAACACACAAATAACAGTCAAAAGTGAGCATAATTTATTTAAAATGGCTAAACACAGTATCACAGCGGCTAAGGGTAAACAATAGGTTAACGTCCGAATGCCTAACCCTAACCCTAACCCTTCTTTCGGTCAATATGCCCGTTAAACCTGGAACAGCCAACTTTATTTCCATTTTGCAGATCAAAACCAGACTGCCCTGCTCCTATGAGATGCTGTCTGTTCACTACGCTTGTTTACATCCGGGTAGTAGAGCCTAATGGCAGCAGACTGGCAGCAGAGCATTTTTAGTTTAAAGGACTAATAACCGGATGGTGCTGAATAGCCAGGGTGCCGACTTGAATCGATAAGGCCACTATTCAAGCACATCCCAGTTTACAATGAATTAAGTACTGTCTGCAGCTCAAGTAGCAGAGCATTATTGAAGAGCAGATATTTGTTCATACTACGATTGGCTGACATTGTATGTTGAAGCCAAAATGAGGTTTTTATTTGATCTCCGCATGAGACAACAGGTGACATAATGATTATGTAGTTGCATGTGTAATTCCAACACTGGACACTGGTTGTAGTCTTAGCTCATGCTATGCACTACACCAAGGCTTCAGGTAATTGCAAGCAGGTGTGTATTGACTGTGTCAGCACGTCAAAGCGTAATTGTGTTTTTTTAATTCAAGTTTATCCATTTTGTTATATTTTGTACGTGATTAATGTGACATCATTTGAATGGATTCAAAGGCTATGTGCTGATTATATGACGAAAATGTAAATGGATAGACATTGGAAATTGGTTTTATTGCTTTGATTGGAACATGTATCTGGAACTTGTTCTCCAGTCCACTTCTTAATGGCTTTTTAGATGAAACTAGTTTTGTTCAACAATAATACGTACAATATTTAACGGTGTGAATAAATATTTCTAAATTAAGTTATTTTGTGAAGAAAAAAACTTCTGTTTACCCTTGCATTGGAAAATCAGTGCAAAACATTCCAACCCACAAATTCAATGTTTTTATAAATATTTCCTTTCTGGAAACAGTTTAAATTTTAAAAGGCCAAGATATGTGGGGCTCTGACTTTAATATACCAAAATAAAAAACAAACCATGAACAAGGCCTACCCAGTCTTGGCAAAGTTGGTCCAGTAAGTCATGACCACGGCGCTCAACATCACGTCATTCTTTGAGAAGTTGCACGGGAACAAGTCAGTGGCACCGATCATGGGCACGCCAAACACATACGGTATCTCGTCTCCATGGGCGGCATCAGCCCACTCAGGGCGTGTCTCGGTCTGACAGTGGTGGTAGAAGGTGTAAAAGTAAACCGGGGACTGAAACTCAGCGTGGAGCTTGGCGGTGGCCACTGCCGGCGCCACCCATTGGTGGTCTGTAAACAGAGCTAAGAGGGTCTTCCTTCGCATGTCCCCATTGTCCCTGTCTGCCCAGTCTGTGTACATGAATTTAATGGTCTCCCTCAGGATGTCTTTGCCTGGAGGATAAAGTGCAGGATGGGGGGGAAGGGACAAGGAAAGTAGCAAAGAGAAAAAAAAAACTTAATACGCTGAGAAAAAATTCATGACAGGGATAAAACATTTTGAAAAATGTCAAAGACTCTGTGGAGGACTTCATGTTGCTATGAGGATCTGGAAGGACAAATACTCAAAACGATAGTAACTTAATAGCACAAGGACCTGGAATAACAATCATGAAGAATGAAAAACATAGCCATGAGGAACTGGAATGACAGTTCCTCATAGTGAAGACAACAACAACAGACTGACATTTTCCTTTCCTCATTCTTTGCATAAAAGATGTTTTGAAGACCTTTTAAAAACCATGTCACACCTTGCTCAGGTATCACGGAACATATTTGGTTGATGATTATATAATGATTATTTAAAAAGAAGTCCCCTATGTTCTCTTTATTTAGATCATTTCCTTTAATTAAATCCAGACGATGTTCATTTCATTATTCCTCTAACAAGCATTAACAATGACACAATGCAGTTCTGTGGTGTGAGAGGTGGTTGGTGACATAATAAAGAAGACATTAAAAGCCTGGAGGAGTAAACTGTTGTCATTTCTCACCCTCAGGGTAGCCATACAGGTTGTCCACAAAGTTAGAGATGGTGTAGTCGAATGCTGCAGCTGAGATGCCGTCGTTGTCCTCGCTGTCATCCACAAACTTCAACCCCTCTCCTTGGTTGACTCCTATTAGGATGTCATAGTTGAGGAACTCCCCCTGGTGGAGAAATAGTGGAAGCACATTTTAAGTGATTAGTTTGCATTAAAAGAGCAGGATTTCAGAATGATGACACACTCTCTTTAAGGTGCTGTAGAATTCCAGCTCAGGTATGAGATCTATTTTTTTCTTGATTCCTGCCATATGTTAACTTCAAAAACATTAGATTTCCTCCAATATAAACTCAGAAATTAAAGATAAATTCTACAAAAACAGTGCTGCTAAACCTGTTAGCACGCATGTTGTTTTTAAAGTCATTACTGTCAATTATGGCACAACAACAGCTCCATTTCATGCTTTGTGATGTGGCTTCATTGTTCCTCCTTGAAAAAAAACAGAAACCTTTTGATGCTAATCTCTGATCATTTCCTACAGATTGTGATTTTTTTTTTGCAGAACCAATGGGACAGGCTGGAAAAGAAGTAGCTGTAAAAGTCCTGCGTCATGTTTTCTCAGCTTCTGTGACACACATAATGTGAGATAGATGAAGCTCTAATGAAACTGGATCTCTTTTTTTCTTTTCAACCTTTCCTTTACTTTCATTGCATCACTTTAGGAGAGATTTACATTATTTCACTTCAATTAGAGGTACTGACAGTGAGTAAACAGACGTGATAGTTTTGTTACAGTCAGGGATAACTGATTTATGTTCATGTTAAATGTGAAATGTCTTGTGACTGCAATCTTTAGGCCTCTTTAGATCCCCATTTAGAAGTTCATAACAGACTGAATTAAGAGCGATACCTCTTTTTGATCTTGAAAAATAAGCAAACAAGACCATCAGAGATTATATTGAATCTTCAACACCTATAACCACTGCCTGGTGGTGTCAGCGAAGACTGTTTACAACTCACTGAAGAAACAGTCTTTTTCTACATTATAAAGGTTAACAGAAAGCAGGATGAGATTTCTTGTCAGAAATCACTATCAACTGGGATCAGTGGTACTGCCTTGTCCACAGGGGGCGCCAAAAACAACAGACTGAAAGTTATTTACAGGATCTTTGAAGGGTTAACATGTACGACGGAGGATTAGGGCCATGTTACATTTTTTTATTTTCGTAAATTTACAAGAATAAAGATGTAAATTTTCGAGAATAAAGTCATAAATTTACGAATTTAATCTCGTAAATTTACAACTTTATTCTCGAAATTTAAAAAAAAAAAAGGTTTTTAACGTGGCCCTAATCCTCCGTTGTAAACATACAACAATGTACATGCTTCTGTTTTTTAAGAAAAGTTAGTTTAAAAAATAGCACAAAATAATATACATCACCTACAGTGCAGCTTTTTCACTTTAAGTGTGAGGGTGTTACCAGTCACTAACAATGCAGAAAGGTCACACTCACACTTACTGCTAAAATGTATTTATGTTCTCCTCTATCTGCTGCGTCAATATCTCTATTCACTCCTCTGCACAGTATGAATCTACTATGAACATGTCTTTACACTAGTGCCAGATAATCACCTGTTGCATGAGGATCTCTGGATCGTCAGGCACCACGTCTCCATCCACCACAGGTCCAAACGCGATGTGGTAGCGAGCCGGCTGGATGTCCTGGTCCACCAGCTCCCTGAAGTTCTTGCGTCTCAGGCAGTCGACCAGGTCGGCTGTCTCTGTGTAGGTGCAGCCCACCTTTCGGGCGAGGATCTTTGTGTATTTGAGTGGCTGGTAGTTAACAGACCAGCTGGAGATGGCAGTCCCACTCTGGGCTATAGCTCTGTGGAACAGACCTAAAAGGTAAGATTGAAAAGAAAGGATATTTAATTTCATGATCATAGGTCAAATGCTTTTCACATCCTAAAAAAACCTGCTAAGATGGCTTTTTGCTAAATGTCATGTCACTTGTTTTGCATTCTTGGCTGCCACATATCACTTTCTTTTTATCCACTGTCAGAATTTCCCCTCATTAAAAAAAAAATACAGAATTTCTTCTTTCATTGAACCATTTTCCCTGATTAAGAAAGCACACACAGGATAGAACTGCAGGCACTCAAATGGAGCATGCTATGTGTTTGTAGCTCCAAAAATACACAACAAAAAGAAAGCAGGCGTAAGCTCATCTGAGACGTCCAAAGAGCCATTTTCTTCTGTCTTGTGCTAGCTGCTTCTTCTCTCTGCCGACTCTCTCTTGCTGTGTTTCTTGCTTCCTCTCCTCCACTTTGTCTCTCTCCATCTCCTTAGCTCTGCCTGTCCTGTGCTATTTGAACCACTCAAGTGGCTCGTTAAGGGGCCGCCTGCCTCACTCGTTTCCTCCTGCGCTCCTTTTTTCTTTCTCTTCCCTCTCCTGGGCTGCAGATTGGTCAGTTAATTATTAAGCAGAGCTGCAGAGCCCCTCCCCCCTCCCCTTTCCCTGGGAAATCAATTATAGGAAGAAGTAGCAGGGAAACAGCTATACCTACATGCAGTAGTCTGCAGTGAAAGAAGGAGAGGGTAAAAGACAGAGAGAGAGAGAAAGAGAGGTGGGAGGTAGGTAGTGTTTCATTCGTCTTCAAAATCAGTTTCCTCGTCACTCCCTAAGTGCCTCTTGCCTTCCCTGCTCAGTACCTTTCTCTTTTTGGCTACTGATGTGTCTGATTGCCACGTCTGGGCACTCTCTGACTCCTACCTGTTTTCCTTTCTACACAGTGTTACTACCTTTCATCCCTTACTCTTTAACACTTATAAAACTTCACCATGGATGCTGCCCCCCCCCCCCCCCCCCCCCCCCTCTATTTCCCCCTACCCTTCATCATATCAGATCACTTACAACTCCTCCCTCCACCCTGTCTGCCACTTCCCTCCTGCCATCCATCCTGCACGTCTCTGCTGTCAGGCTTGATTTGTGACGCTGTGTTGTTGACATGATTGGTGTCCCTTAAGGGTGGGGATGACAGACTCCTTACCTAGCATCCCTGGCGGGGAAGGGGGGGGCGAGGGGGGGTGAGCATGACAGACAGGCGGCGTCTAGAGGGCTGATGTTACACCACTGATGTTAGATGCTGATGAAGACGAGGACAATGATGATGGGGAGATGACAACGCAGATGCACAGAAGAGTGGACAGATGGAAGTGTGAAGAGGTCGACTGTCAGCAACAGATAACACATGGTTAATACAGGCTTTCCTGACCGATAGGGTCCCCTCAGCTGCTAAAGTGGGACTCACAAAAAAAACAACAACAAGATTAAACTTCAATGACTGTCAGTTCTGGTTGCCATCTCAAAATTGACAATCAATAATGAATAGCTAAAGAAAAGATAAATTAGTTATATATAATTAAGTCTAGGTAAGTCAGTAATTAGTTACTTATCAACTTATTCTTTTTGGACTACAGATGTGCCAAAATTGTGTCAGTAAGTAGGGAACTGGAGCTGGTAGGTCATTAGCGAGAACGTGCCTATGTTCCCACAGCCCTATGTTCCTACATTTCTAAGATTTTTTTTTCCAAAATTAGGCCATGTTTTATGTTTCCACATTTCCTTTTTCATAAATTTGTATCAGTAACCCTACCCTGTGGGAACATAGGGCCTAATTTTGAGAAAATCCTTAGAAATGTGGGAACATAGGGCTGTGGGAACATAGGGCTGACCCCTCATTTAGCTTAGCTTAGCTTAGCTTAGCTTAGCATAATGACCAAGAGCTGGGGAAATGGCTAGCTTTGCTGTCTTGAAATGTGAGAACAGCTTTCAATATTTAGTCACATGACAGATTTTGAAGCTTGATTGTCTGCACGTGCCTTGCAGAGTACAAAAGGGGCCAGATCACAGCCTGGATGAATTTCTTGGCTATTTGCGATATTGGTTATACCAATTCCCCAACTTTAGGGCGTTTTTTCCCTTGATTGTACCTATCACACTATCTGGAAGCACGATGGTGACAGCAGGCCTGATTGTTTAATGTGTGTTTCCTCCTCTTATCACAGAAGATGTAGATGGACATAGCTGTGGTCTGCAATCTGACGTTGTTTGTTTGTTAGCCGTGCATTTCAGACAACTGAAACACACCTGGATCCCCCTTCATTTACTGTCTGTGGGAGTCATAAAGGAAGCTTAATGGATAATTGACAATGCTCTGTCCTGATTTAACACGCAGAGGTCGTGCTTGACGGTGGGAGCACATCATTTATGAGCTCTGCAGTCTCATACAATGCGAGATGACATTACACCAAGACGTTTACACAGTTGTACAGTTTATGTTTGGTCTAAGTGGGTCAATGCTACTAAGGAATAACAGGTTGGGTATGCCCGTGTTGATATGAAGGGTTATCTGACAACAATGACAGCTACAGAGGTTGTTTTAAATGCACAAGGTTACATGGCAACAGCATACAGATGCTCACTCAAGCTTGGAAGATGTACATTTGTTTTCAAGGCACATCTACACACAGACAGAATGAGACGAAGTTAGAGACATGTTAGATATCTGCATGGTTTGTCAGACACACACACACACACACACACACACACACACACACACTCACACAGACAAAGAGTGTTGATTGAAACAGATGTGTGGTCTGTCTCTAATCTCTGTCTTTCTTTTCACCCCACCATTTTTAACTCTGTTTCTGTCCTTTGCAGTTTGTGTGTGTCAGACAGAAAACGAAAAGAGGAGGGAGATAGTGAGGGAGAGTCCTCGAGCATCGTCGAGAACAGACGAGCTACGATTGGAAAAAGACAGCTTCAAGCATGATCAAAGGCGAGTGAGTGTGTGGCCATTTGGCTGCGGGTCGCCAGCCTCACTGATCTCACTTCAGATCAAATGCGATTGGTCCGTAGGCCCTCCTCTCTGTCGGTGATTCAATGTTAACACTGTGCCCTCGGGGTGTGTTGCTGGTAATGGGGAGGGTGAGGTCACATGGATGTAGGTTTCCCACAGGAGTGGGATGAGGATGGGTGGGTGAGTGGGTGGTGGGGGGGTTTAGATTCTGCTGCAGAGTGGTGGAGCGTTAAGACAGCCAGGGGCGCTCCAAACACCATGTCAGGTAATGCTGGAGCTCTAGTGTCATTTATCCTCTATAAAGATTTTTTTTTTTTTTTTACTCGGATCCAACATGGACTCAATAGCTGCACGACTTCTTAATGTCTCAGTTAAAAGGACAAGAAGTGTTTGCCTTTGAGGATAGAAGTGTCAAATGAACATCACAGGACTGAAAGATGTCCAGGTTGATTGCTGCTAGCTGATTCTAAAAACTGACCAAGAAGAAAGAACAGGACATGGCTGCCATGATTACATTTAAAAAAAGCAATTAAACATAGATCATACAATAGCCCAGGGATAACTCAAGTTTTATTTTTGGGCCTTTTTGCCTCTATTGGACAGAGCAGCTGAAGACAGACAGGACATGTTGGGAGCTGAGAGTGGTGGGAAGACATGCAGCAAAGTGAGCCGAGGCTGGCTTCAAAACCTACGACCCCTGCAATGAGGACTACAGCCTCTGTACATGGAGCGCACAACATAACCACTAGACAATTATGGTCTCTTGGCCTCTTGGTCTCAGCTCGTGTTGTTGGGTTCTTGTGTTTCCTGGGTTTTTATAATGGTTCTTATGATGGTTCTTATGATGGTTCTTGTGATGGTTCTTATGATGGTTCTTGTGATGGTTCTTATGATGGTTCTTGTGATGGTTCTTATAATAGTTCTTGTGATGGTTCTTGTGATGGTTCTTATGATGGTTCTTATGATGGTTCTTATGATGGTTCTTGTGATGGTTCTTGTGATGGTTCTTATGATGGTTCTTGTGATGGTTCTTATAATAGTTCTTGTGATGGTTCTTGTGATGGTTCTTATGATGGTTCTTATGATGGTTCTTATGATGGTTCTTGTGATGGTTCTTATGATGGTTCTTGTGATGGTTCTTATGATGGTTCTTATGATGGTTCTTATGATGGTTCTTGTGATGGTTCTTGTGATGGTTCTTATGATGGTTCTTGTGATGGTTCTTATAATAGTTCTTGTGATGGTTCTTGTGATGGTTCTTATGATGGTTCTTATGATGGTTCTTATGATGGTTCTTGTGATGGTTCTTATGATGGTTCTTGTGATGGTTCTTGTGATGGTTCTTATAATGGTTCTTGTGATGGTTCTTATAATGGTTCTTATGATGGTTCTTGTGATGGTTCTTGTGATGGTTCTTATGATGGTTCTTATGATGGTTCTTATGATGGTTCTTATGATGGTTCTTGTGATGGTTCTTGTGATGGTTCTTATAATGGTTCTTGTGATGGTTCTTATAATGGTTCTTATGATGGTTCTTATGATGGTTCTTATGATGGTTCTTATGATGGTTCTTGTGATGGTTCTTGTGATGGTTCTTGTGATGGTTCTTATAATGGTTCTTATGATGGTTCTTGTGATGGTTCTTGTGATGGTTCTTATGATGGTTCTTATGATGGTTCTTGTGATGGTCGGGTTATATATGTCTGTTGGGTATCGTGCACTTTGGGTTCTTTTCTTCTGTTGAATTGTATTTCATTATTTTTTGTATTTTACATTTGTTATGTTCTTGCTGTTGTTTATGTTCTTCTGTGTTTGGTTTAGTTTGTTCTTGTTTTTGCTGTTTGTCAAAGCACTTTGTAAACCTGTGTTTTTAAAAGGTGCTATATAAATATTGTATAAATATAAGTTATAATTATTATTACTAGGCATCAGCGCCGCCAGGATAACTAAGGTTTGTGTGTGTGTGTGTGGGGGGGGGGGGGGGGGGGGGGGGGGGGCAATACCAGGCCAATATCCAGACCCGTTCCGGACCGGGACTCGAACCAGCAACCCTCCGGTTCCAAACTCAAATCCCTACAGACTGAGCCTCTGCTCTGAGCTACTATTCTGGGAAGTAAGGAATGATCAAAGCTCGGGACTGAAATGTCATCGGATCAGGTGGAATTCATGTAAGCAGACACAACTCATTAGTCAAGAAATGTGTGGTTAATGAGTCATTGAGGGGGTTTGATCCGGGACATTAACAGCACAAAAATAAAATCTGGATATTTCTGGAATCCCATGACCAGTGGGAACCATGTGCTTGAAAGTTTTGCTCCATTAAGAGCTTCATGAAATAAAAACACAAAGTATGGAGGGAGGGTTCAAGAAGAATGGATGCTGTACCAAGAGCAACAAACAGTGCAGAAAGGAGTCTATGACTACCTTCTGAGTGGTGTGAGAGGATGAGGAGGTTGACGCACGATGCCCCAGCTCCCGAGCCGAAGATGGTGATCCTCTCTGGGTCTCCACCGAAGTGGCCGATGTTCTCGTTGAGCCAACGCAGAGCCTGAATCTGGTCCAACAGGCCGTAGTTCCCCTTGGCCGACTGATCACCGGTACTGAGGAAGCCTGGAAACAAAGATGAAGAAAGAAGGCAAGAGAGGAGGAGAAGACAACAAAGGAGAGAGGAAGGAGGGATGCAAGGACAGGAGGAGAAAAAAGAAGAGAAGAGAGGGACAAGATAATGTTAGTATTATTCCCTCTAGTATTTACAGCCATCTGGCAAATGTTCCCTACTTTTGCCTGTAAAGTGTTTGAGTATGTATGTATGTGTGTGTGTGTGTGTGTGTGTGTGTGTGTGTGTGTGTGTGTGTGTGTGTGTGTGTGTGTGTGTGCAACACGATCACTCGTGAAAAGGAGTGACAGACGGTACACAGAGAAAGCAAAGGGAGTGAGACAGAAAATTGCTCTTTCAGCTCCTCTCTTAATGACGTTTACTCTGTCTAATAGAATGGAGCAGGGGTATCCACAAAGCCACTTACAGTACAGCAGGCTGCACTCGGAGAAATATAGGTGACCCTCATCTGAATCACACCCATAACTGGATTATAAGCGACGACAAATCGTGCCGGGAATTCAGGATTTTTTTCCTTTTTCATCAATTTTTGTAATGGCATCACATTTTGAGTAAAAGCTCTCATTTGATGTGAAAGATTTTGCTTGTGGGCTTTTGCACGGCAGATATCTACCATGACACTTTACTAGAGTCTGTTGAGGCCCCATGGCATAAATTGACTGGGGGCCCCTCCAACCAGCGTTCATCACTATTATTTCTGCTAGTATCTCAATGCTAACTCTTCATTTTCCTTCAGAGACTTTCATTGACAAACTTTGGTTTTCATGCAACGCTTAGTAGGGCCACGACTGAGAGATGTCAGATGGGGCCCCCTTAGGGAGGTTTCATACTGTTTGTGCAAAATTTGCACATTTTTCTGGGGCCCCAAGCCGTTGCCTGCCTAGCCTGTTGACAAGCAGCGTCTCAAAACAACATTGTTACTTTTTTTTAGGACTGGAAGACACTTTGCTTTACATTTGAATTTCGTTTTTTAAATGTCATTGCCTTGCATGACTCTGCACACCCAGTGCATTCAACATTTTTAGAGCATTCAATATCTTCATTAGGAGACCTTGTCCTGGCAGCAGAAACCAGGCGCTCACATAAACAGAGCTCCCCCAACCTTCAGCGAGGTGATCTGGCACTACTACCACCTGACAGCCCAGCCTCCACCATCTGACTGAGTCGTCCACACAACCACCGCCGTCCTCATTCATGCACTTCCTGCTCCCACCTCCACCTCAGCAGCAAGGAAATGTGGACAACAGGAACGTGAGGAATACAAAGCAGAAATCCTTCCTGCATATTATCCCATATGCTCCTTTGAAAAGCGTCTCCAGATAATGAATTGGCAATATACAAATAATGATTGATTGATCTTGCAACACATTTGACATCATTCAATCAACCAAACAAATTCCAGAAAGCCTCTCGATTAGACAGTCATCCATTCATCAGAGCATCATAATACATTTCCATCCTCTCGGTTGTAGACTGACATTTTGGCTCCAACGATTTCTGCTCAGTATCTTCGATTGTTCCACCAAAGACCTACATCTTTTCCATTTAAGTGCCCATTAACTGGAAGCCTCTCAGAACCTAATGGGACTCCTAATTAGAGCTTTATTAAAGGCAGGTGCACTGCAAAGGTCATCCATTAAGCCTGATACAGTAGAGGTTAAACACTTGTATACAGCTAGATGCTGCTGTCTGTTGTAACACAAGCCAACAGCATGTTGTCTGCTAACAGCTCCAAATTAGTGTTCAAGATCTTTTATCAAGAATTCCAATTAGAGCCAAATTACAGTCCGACACTTAACAATTGGCTATACATCTCTTCCTTTGTTCGGAGCTAATTAAACTGTAAAATAGGTTTAGGTAGGGAGCTGCTGAGGGAGATGTGACTGTCTCTGTGGGGTGACATCAGGACATGATGAGAGGCAGATGTAATTACTGTCGAGAAAGTTATCAAGCAAGGCTGCTTTTACATTCTGGTGATAGGAGTGTCTGGTTCTGGGTGACTACAGACAAGCTGTGAGTCTATGTGTAGGTATTTGTGTTTGAGGTGTAAAAAAAAAAAAGGACACACAAATTGGCTTTCAGAATCCAACATATGAGAAGGAATACACAGAAACAGGAGCACCACTGGAAAATTGTGATATAACTTTAGAAATAAAACCATTAAATGAATACATAAATAAAAAAACAGTGGCCATTTGAGTTACTGGTATTGCTTGAGGAGTTTGTGGGGAGTGGGATGATTTGGATTGGCTAAGGGGGTGGGGGGTTTGGGTGGTAGCAGTGAGACCCAGTAGTGTGTTATTTTGTTGTCTCATCTTTTTGTCCCTCTGTATGTATTACTAATGAAAAAGGACAGGACAGACTTATTTATTGTGTGTGTGTGTGTGTGTGTGTGTGTGTGTGTGTGTGTGTATGTGTGAGAACAGACAACATATGAAAACATATACAAACCACATGCAGAACTACACGCACACACTTTATTGTCTTTGGGTTCGCAATGTATCAGTCGACTTCAGAGCAAAGGTAGTGAGTACCTTGAACATTCATAAAAAATGGAGTGGAGTCAAAAGTAGGATATTTGTCTTTCAAATGTAGGGGAGTTAAAATGATACCTTTCTTAAAATATAGTTAAGTATTTATACCTCTTAAGGTTGGAATCAATCAATATTCATCATTGCATTAGCTCCATAAAAACAAAAGCACATATCAGTAAACACATTGTGCACTTACAGGCTTTTATGCTGTTTCTTAAACACCTCTACCAAACCTAAATAAGCTGCATGGCTGGATACATTAATTAAGCCATGCACAAACAAGAGGCGAATAAGCTGCCTAATGCCCTACTGTAATCACTGTGATATATTAAACATAGCCAATTATGCTTATGAGGTCATTAATAAAGCTAATTAAAGCCACACACATCAGTCCTTCTATGTCAGCGTTGCTTTCTGCACAGAATAAGAAAGCAGGTTTCATTTAAGCAAGTTCACATCAGTTAGTTACAACTCTTAAATATAAAGAGTGAAACAGAACTGAACAAGAACAATATCATTGTACAGCGTCTCCTCTGCACCTCCATGCTCCGGCCGTCTAACTGTGAGCCGATGCACAACAGCGGGCCACTTCACCCGTCCTCCTCTTCCTCTATAATCTGATAAAAGGCTAGAAAAAAAACAGTGAAGCTGGTTAAAACACCGCAATGCAAGATGAAAGAGCAGCTCTGCATGAATAGACTTTAAAATGGATGTGGTAAGGAAGAGAGAGAGGGAGAGAGAGAGAGAGAGAGAGAGGGAGAGAGAGAGAGAGAGAGAGACAGAGAGAGAGAGAGAGTGAGACAGAGAGAGAGAAGAGAGAGAGCGAGAGAGAGAGAGAGGAGAGAGAGAGACAGAGGGAGAGAGAGGGAGAGGGAGAGAGAGAGACAGAGAGAGAGAGAGGGAGAGGGAGAGACAGAGACAGAGAGAGAGAGAGAGTGAGAGACAGAGACAGAGAGAGAGAGAGAGTGAGAGAGAGAGACAGAGAGAGAGAGAGAGAGAGAAGAAGTAGGAGAGAAGGATAGTGGGTGTTCTGTGAGTCCCGGATAGAGGCACAGTGTTTCATCCTGCTTCCAAGACACCAGGGGCTGGCTCACACAGACACACACACACACACACACACACACACACACACACACACACACACACACACACACACACACACAGGGACACTGATCAAAGGCTGACACCACAGAAAAGACTCCCTCCTTCTCGCTACATCACTCTCTCTCTTCCACACACACACACACACACACACACACACACACACACACACACACACACACACACACACACACACACACACACAGACAGAAACAGAGGAACACAACATGTGAGCAAATAAAAATAGAGAAATGATGCAAAAAAAAACATCATACACTCATCCTTTTTTCACTGATGCGCATGTAAACCCATGTAGAAGAAATGAGACCAGTTCAAACATGCTCACACACACACACACACAACTCTTTTGTGTGTGTATCCTGTGAATGGAGCGGCAATGAGCCTTTTATGTGCCATCAGAGAGCTGTGACATTACGCTCATGGAACCTTGTGAGGGTGTGTTCTGTGTACGCAGCCATACGTGTCATTATGATTTGTGTGTGTGCGCACAGGGGCATGGATCTGAGACTTTCGGTGCAGCCAAACATGTGATTATGATTTGTGTGCGAGCGGTAGGGCTGCTGGATGACAAACAGTGCTTCTAACGCACAACATCCCATGTGGATTCATTGTTAGAGGTTGATATAGGTGCCAGAGCTCTTTGGGAGAATGTGTGTGTGTGTGTGTGTGTGTGTATGTGTGTGTGTGTGTGTGTGTATGTATGTGTGTGTGTGTGTGTGTGTGTGTTCTTGGCAGCATAGTAATTATTGTCTAACAGAGGAGTGTGTGCGTCGTCCAGAGAAATGAACAGATGTGGGCGGCTTGAAGCGTGTGAATAATGTATGTACACGCATTTTCAGCTTCACACACACACACACACACACACACACACACACACACACACCTCAGATTGTCACCAGTTCCATCCAAGGTGATGAAAGCCTTTTAGATAGGCTGCAAGTTTCAAAGGTTTTCATTTAAGAGTATGGTTTTAAATGTAGAGCGCCATATACCTCACTGCTTATGCCACCATCGCCCAATGATGGACTGCGCTATCATCCAGCCGCTTCCCCCCTCAACTCTTTGTCATTTGTAAAGGGTCACACCGAATGATGCACAGGACGGAAAAGAGGGATTTAGGAGAGAGAAAAAGAAAAATGAGATACATTCTTTCTCCCAACGAGCTTAGAAAGAGGCTCTTCCCCCCCACAAACACTCTGGCTTAGACACAGAGATTGGCCTTGGGTGAGTCGCTCTTCTTCCTCTTTCTCTCTCCTTAAAGTTGTTATTACTATCGCCCTGCTGTGACAACCAAGTTATCTGTGACAGTACTCTAATTTTACAGCCTCATATTGAGGAGGACACTTCTGTGTGTGTGTGTGGGTGTGTGTGTGTGTGTGTTAGTGTGTGTGTTAGTTAGTTAGTGTGTGTGTGTGTGTGTGTGTGTGTTTGTTAGTGTGTGTGTGTGTGTGTGTTTGTTAGTGTGTGTGTGTGTTTGTTAGTGTGTGTTAGTGTGTGTGTGTGTGTGTGTGTGTTAGTGTGTTTGTTAGTGTGTGTGTGTGTGTGTGTGTGTGTGTGTGTGTGTTAGTGTGTATGTGTGTGTGTGTGTGTTAGTGTGTGTGTTAGTGTGTGTGTTTGTTAGTGTGTGTGTGTGTGTGTGTGTGTGTGTGTGTGTGTTAGTGTGTGTGTTTGTTAGTGTGTGTGTGTGTGTGTGTTAGTGTGTATGTGTGTGTGTGTGTGTGTGTGTTAGTGTGTGTGTGTGTGTTAGTGTGTGTGTGTGTTAGTGTGTGTGTGTGTGTGTGTGTTTGTTAGTGTGTATGTGTGTGTGTGTGTGTGTGTGTGTGTTAGTGTGTGTGTGTTAGTGTGTGTGTGTGTGTGTGTGTTAGTGTGTGTGTGTATGTTAGTGTGTGTGTGTGTGTGTGTGTGTGTGTGTGTGTGTTAGTGTGTGTGTGTGTGTGTGTGTGTGTGTGTGTGTGTGTTAGTGTGTGTGTGTGTGTGTGTGTGTGTGTGTGTGTGTGTGTGTGTGTGTGTGTGTGTGTGTGTTAGTGTGTGTGTGTGTGTGTGTGTGTGTGTGTTGTGTGATATGTCAAATGTTAACACCTAACCTTGTGCAGAAAAAACTTTGTGAACAGCTGAATGAAGCTGACAAAGCAGAGGAAGCAACTTGGGGTTAAGTGTCTTGCCCATGGACATGTCAGACATGTTGCTGCAGGAGCTGGGGATCGAACCATCGACCTTCCAGTTGAGAGACGTCCGACTCTACCAACTGAGCGATGTAAAAATCACATTTTAACAGCAGTATTTTGTAAAGCCAAAGAGTTATTCATACATTATTAGAGGCATGGTTGATTTGACTGACAGGTGGGGGCGTTGTAGTTGTTTGCAAAAGACTTAAAGTCTGCGTCGACTCAACCTCTTTGCCTGTTTCTAAACTGATCAAAGCTTAGGTTAAGATAGCATTTCTATATGGTGCTGGGCTTCATGACACCTCTTCTGGATGATGCACATTGAGACCTGTTTCCATCTTTTATGAAGTCTACGACGGAGAGTTGTCATCTTTGTTTGAGATATTGTCAAAGAAGCTTGCTGCACGCATAAGGCAACAAATCAACCCAAACTGAAACCTTTGGAAACAAAACATTCTGTAAAATACCTGTGTGTCAAATACAATTTAAATATGCACTACTTTATCACTCTTTCAACGTTTTTTTTCATGAATGCAATGTAATATTACTTTTATTTCCTTCCCAGCCAGTAGCTGAATCTCTCGATGTTTTAGCGTTTTATCTTGAACTAAGGCTCCAAGCCTCTGTTTTTTTCCCACTATGTGAGAGCGTGTTTGTGTGTGTTTGTGCATTTGGATGTGTTCTGGTGCTCTCTCTTAAGCCAAGTCATTGGCTAGTTTACCCTTCACTGTACTCGTCCACATTTGTGTGTGTGTGTGTGTGTGTGTGTGTGTGTGTGTGTGTTTGCTAGCATGATGTCCTGTGTGTTGTCATACTGTATGGTCAGTGTTTGGGTGGCACAACACCACAGAGGTACCACAAAAGTAAGAAAGAAAAATGTGAAAGAGTGTGTGGTGTGTATGTATGTGTATGTGTGTGATTGTGTGTGATTGTGTGTGTGTGTGTGTGTGTGTGTGTGTGTGTTAGTGTGTGTGTGTTAGTGTGTGTGTGTGTGTGTGTGTGTTAGTGTGTGTGTGTATGTTAGTGTGTGTGTGTGTGTGTGTGTGTGTGTGTGTGTGTTAGTGTGTGTGTGTGTGTGTGTGTGTGTGTGTGTGTGTGTGTGTGTGTGTGTGTGTGTGTGTGTGTGTTAGTGTGTGTGTGTGTGTGTGTGTGTGTGTGTGTGTGTGTGTGTGTGTGTTAGTGTGTGTGTGTGTGTGTGTGTGTGTGTGTACGTATGTGTGTGTTTGTGTGTGTGTGTGTGTGTGGAACGCCAGTGAAAGAGAAATCAGGCCAGCTCCCAGCAGAGTACTCCGGTGTGCACATAAGGTTTTCTCTGACTCTCAAATCTCCAAATGCATGCATGTGTGTGTGTGTGTGTGTGTGTGTGTGTGTGTGTGTGTGTGTATGTGTGTGTGTGTGTGATTGCTCTTTTTTTTGTCACAGGACAGTCCAAATGTGTCACAGGGATGCAGAGAAACACACACACACACACACACACACACACACACACTACTTACATGTTCACAAAGGGAGTGTGTCAGAAAGAAAGAAGGATGAGAGCGGCTGACAGAGACAGAATGAGTCACAAAAGGGACAAACATGTCAAGAGGAAGTGAGATGATACATTGTCTGGTGTGTGTGTGTGTGTGTGTGTGTGTGTGTGTGTGTGTGTGTGTGTGTCCATGGATAAAGTGAAGGACTGGTGTCTATTTCACTCTCCCTTCTTTAACCAGAGACTTTAGTGCCGCTGTGTGTCTATCGATCAGGTTTTGTTGCCCTGTGAACACTTTTACAGCCCCAAGGAACAATGGCTCACTGGCCTGATCACACACTCCCATCATGAGTCTTTTTATATGTGTGTGTGTGTGTGTGAATAGGGTTACCTTTCCTGTCACCTTTTTTTTCCTGCATCCCTTCCCTCCACCTCCTACCTCCCTCCTTCCACCTTGTTGATCCATCATTTGACTCCCCTGGGTGCTGCTGGCCCTGGGGGCTTCTTCCCAGTCAGAGGGTAATGGTGGGTGAAATAGGGGTGCCATGGGCCAGATCGGACATGATGTATGGCATAATGTGTGTGGGTCTTTGGGGAGCACTTGTACAAAGCCACAGTAATTGTTTTTTTAGTCGTTGCTGTGTTCGGCACCAGCTCAGATGACTCCCTGTGATGTTCCTTGAATATGAGGCAAGTCGTCATTTTTTGTGTATGATTGTGTTACATTTCATGGTGTCGCAGGTGAGAGATGCTGACCTATATAAAAGACTTTATTTGATAGGACAGTGGATAGTGTTGGACAAAAGGGAGAGCGAGGGGGGAATGACATGTGTGGAAATGAGCCGCAGGTCGGAATTTGAACCCTCGCCGCCCGCTTGGACAACGATAGCCTCCTTAGATGGGGCGCGATCTAACCGCTATAGGCCATCAGCGCCCCCAGTTATCACACTCTTCAATTGATGGATGCTTATTTAACGGTTTGGAATGTGTTGATTTTGGTGCTTGTTGTGGACAAAAAGATGCATCTTTTGTCCTGAAGGTACAGTCAAATGTATCATTAAATATGTGAACATTTGCTGAGGCTTTCTTTAGCGGCTGTGGCTCAGTTGGTAGAGTCAGTCGTCTCTCAACCAGAAGGTCAAGGGTTCGATCCCCAGCTCCTGCAGCAACATGTCTGATGTAACCTTGTGCAAGACACTTAGCCCCGTATTGCTCTCGCTGCTTCAGTGGTGGTGTATGAATGTGTATGAATGGATTAGTTACTTCTGATGGTCTCACTACACAGCAGCCTCTACCATCAGTGTGTAGATGTGTAGGTGTGACCTGCAGTGTAAAAGTGCTTTGAGTAGTCAGAAGACTAGAAAAGTGATATATAAGCTCAAGTCCATTTATTATTTAACGTTCTGTGAATCGTCTCTTCAGACACCTACCCAGTTAAAGGCATAAAAAAAATATTATTTTTTTAAACTAATATGTGGGTAAAGACAAAGAAGCAAAAAGCCTGAAGCAAAGATGACCCGAGTTCAAATTGTTTCTGAAACTTAAGAAAAGAAAAGATAGTCCCAATGGGGCCAAGGTTAGTTTTACTAGGCTTGTATTTTGGTCCACTGCATACAATTTATTCCTGAGAAAGGACGGAGGGATGGATGGAAAAAAAGAAGGGGGGGGGGGGGGGGGGGGGACAGAAGGGGGGACAGAGGGAGCTAATGAATCCCAAACTGCCAATCCATGCCCATTCCAGGAGCAGCAGCAGCAGCTGTGCCATGGTTGGGATTTACTGAGCAAAACAAACAAACAGCAAAAATAAATGGATAAACACTCATTGTGGGTCTGTGTGTGTGTGTGTGTGTGTGTGTGTGTGTGTGTGTGTGGGGGGGGGGGGGGGTGAATGTGGGTTTATGTGTGTCTTGGAGTCTGATTCTGCACATGGGTCCTTTATTTGTGTATTTATGTGTACATGTAGGTGTGTGTGTGTGTGTGTGTGTGTGTGTGTGTGTGTGTGTGTGTGTGTGTGTGTGTGTGTGTGTGTGTGTGTGTGTGCCGTCAACTTCTCTGTAAATGGGATGAACGGCTGTTGTGTCTGTGCAGCTCTGGAGCTAAAAGTAGACCTGTGCTATTCTACTATGCACTGGCAAAATGCTGCAATACTTCAAACAGAGCCCATGCTGGGTTGGCCTACATACAGCAACTCCTCCTCGTGCAGCACCAAGTTTGCATGGCACCGAATACAGCCAGCATGGTGCAATGTAGCTGAGCATGGGTGGTCTTCAGCTGGCACTGTTTGGAAAATGGAATCATTTTATTTAACTATTAGTCATCCCTTATTTCATAAATGTACTAATAACTTTCTTTTAGGAAATTTGATGATGAAGTTTAGCTCAATTTTGGTTAACCATTCTTTAACATAGTTCTGTTATAAATTAAAATATCGCTGGAAAAGTTAGCCTTTCAAGATAAGTATTAAATAGGTCTTCTAAAGAGTGTGTTTCCATTATTCTCTGTGTGTTTCCTTGTCTGGTTTCAGCAGATGGAGGTCCACCAATGACTCAGGTTCTGCTCGAGGTTTCTTCCTGTTAAAGAAAGTTTTTCCTTGCAACTCTTGCCAAAGTGCTTTCTCTTTGTGAAGTAATTTTTGGTCGCTCTAAATAATATAACAGAGATAACAATATAGACCTGATCACTGCTAACTAAGTAGAAGTTTTATTATCGCAACTACGCACACACCTGTACACGCATCTCAACAAAGAAATCCCGTCCATCAAAACTAAACACAGCATAACAGACATTCATAAAGACGTCTGAAGTTTTCCCCGTCCATGGCAGAGTAATTAAAATATGCAAATAATATGATAAAATGCATTTCACTCTGATGGTGACAGAGTCGGATATGCTGGATGCCTCCAGTATTGGATGGTTATTGTCAGATAAGGACGCCTCACATCAAAAATGTTTACGGCACGGTCCTGTGTGTGTTTCGTTGTTTGTGTGTGAGACAAAGAGAATTCAAAGAGTTTTATCTGCAGTGACAAGGAAACCAATCTGACTCCTGCTCACTCATATCTGTGTGGAGGACAACTTTTCATATCCCTCGACTGCTCATCCTGCACACAAACACCCCTAAACACACACACCCCTAAACACACACACAAACACCCCTAAACACACACACCCCTAAACACACACACAAACACCCCTAAACACACACACCCCTAAACACACACACAAACACCCCTAAACACACACACCCCTAAACACACACACAAACACCCCTAAACACACACACCCCTAAACACACACACAAACACCCCTAAACACACACACCCCTAAACACACACACAAACACACACACAAACACCCCTAAACACACACACAAACACACACACAAACACCCCTAAACACACACACACAAACACCCCTAAACACACACACACAAACACACACACAAACACCCCTAAACACACACACACAAACACCCCTAAACACACACACACAAACACCCCTAAACACACACACCCCTAAACACACACACAAACACCCCTAAACACACACACCCCTAAACACACACACAAACACCCCTAAACACACACACAAACACCCCTAAACACAAACACCCCTAAACACACACACAAACACTCCTAAACACACACACAAACACCCCTAAACACACACACAAACACACACACACACAAACACACACACACAAACACACACACCCCTAAACACACACACAAACACACACACACACAAACACCCCTAAACACACACACCCCTAAACACACACACAAACACACACACACAAACACCCCTAAACACACACACAAACACCCCTAAACACACACACCCCTAAACACACACACAAACACACACACAAACACCCCTAAACACACACACACAAACACCCCTAAACACACACACCCCTAAACACACACACAAACACCCCTAAACACACACACCCCTAAACACACACACAAACACCCCTAAACACACACACAAACACTCCTAAACACACACACACACACTCCTAAACACACACACACAAACACCCCTAAACACACACACTCCTAAACACACACACAAACACTCCTAAACACACACACAAACACTCCTAAACACACACACACACACTCCTAAACACACACACACACACTCCTAAACACACACACACAAACACCCCTAAACACACACACTCCTAAACACACACACAAACACTCCTAAACACACACACACAAACACCCCTAAACACACACACACAAACACCCCTAAACACACACACTCCTAAACACACACACAAACACTCCTAAACACACACACAAACACTCCTAAACACACACACATAAACACCCTAAACACACACACCCCTAAACACACACACACAAACACCCCTAAACACACACACACAAACACCCCTAAACACACACACATAAACACCCTAAACACACACACTCCTAAACACACACACAAACACCCCTAAACACACACACCCCTAAACACACACACATAAACACCCTAAACACACACACCCCTAAACACACACACAAACACCCCTAAACACACACACCCCTAAACACACACACACGAACACCCCTAAACACACACACATAAACACCCCTAAACACACACACACACAAACACACACACAAACACCCCTAAACACACACACAAACACCCCTAAACACACACACACACACACACACACACACACACACACAAACACCCCTAAACACACACACACACACACACACACACACACACACACACACACACACACACAAACACAAACACCCCTAAACACACACACACACACACACACACACACACACACACACAAACACAAACACCCCTAAACACACACACACACACACACACATAAACACCCCTAAACACACACACACACACACACCCCTAAACACACACACAAACATCCCTAAACACACACACACACACACACACACACACACACACACACACACATGCGCTTTGATTAATTTGACCTTCCACTTGCATGTATATTGAGTAAACAATTTAGATAAACATTGTTCTGGAAAATGTGCACTGCCATCTCCTACACAACTGTGTGTGTGTGTGTGTGTGTGTGTGTGTGTGTGTGTGTTTGCTCAGTAATGCGGATCAGGATTTCATTGCACACTAACTCAGATAAGGTGAGCTGAAGGGGGAACACTGCAGAATACACTCCACTGTCGACTTGGTGACGCTCTCCAAAGGAATCTATGCACCTCCTTATCATGTTCTTGGACTGAAGAGATGGATAAGGATTCAGTGTTTCTTCTGGGGTTCAATAAATACTCCAAACAAGCATGAAATTCTATAACATCTTTCTCTGAGACAGTGAAAAAGTCTGATTTTGGAGATTGTCACAGGGCAGCAACACTTTCCATTTTTAAAACACTTCTACCCATCTGGTGATTTTAAATATCCAGCATGGTATCAACATCATTTAAATGATACAAATATGAACATGATGCCCACACCCAGGCCAACAAGTCTTTCACACCTCCCACAGCCAAACCTGCAAATTCTATTGGAGATGGCGGACGCATCATATCAGTACGTATCAGTATTAGTATTAGTATTTGTAACACAATGTGGAATAACTCATAACCTGTATTAAGCAACGATGGTCATCATTTGGTCAGTCTCAAACAAGCAATCCAGCGACGAATCACGTCGTTCTGATCTTCCAGGCATCGTGCTTACTCACCAATGCTTTCTGCACCTGCATCTTTCCTTAGAACATCCACATATGTTGATTTGGGACGCCGTTGTGGTCAATGCCCGTGTGTGTGGGCTCCCACAGCACCAGTTTACTGGCTGGGAGCTCCCTGTGTAAAGGCTGTGATTTGTTTAAAATGCAAATAAAGCTTTGAGCAGCCTGTGGCTAAACGGCCTTTAGGTTAGCATGGATGTTATCCATCTCCTCTAGTGACTGTTTTGAATTTATCTCCACATGCTGTGAATGACTTGATTCAGAGATATATGTATAGTTGGATTTTACTGATAGTCCAACAAATCAATGAGAAACATCAGGCTTCATGATCAAACACGGTCACATGTTACGCCATCACTTCGGTCCATCATGACTCCCTTTTTCTGCTGCTCAGTCACATTAATGTTTTAAGGGGCTATACAAGATGAATGAGGCTCCGAGCTGATTTGCCTATCAAGCAGGAAAGTCACATTTCTAATTTGCCTTCATTTCTTTTGATTAATCACATGCATTAACGTGTTGAAGTTGATTGGCCAACACTGAATACATTAAATGTATGTTGTGAATGAAACTCTTTCTTACAGCAATCAAAGCAGTGGAGTGGAAGTATAAAAAATATATTGACGTGTTAATATTCAAATAAGTAAAAGGGCTTAAATCTGTACATGCACAGTACTTCAAATATGAACTGAGTAACATTGCACCAGAATGAACTACAGCATAAATACTTGGAATAAGAAAAGCCCCATCACAGTGACAGGAGGACACATGGTACGTGACATAGAGTGGTGTAGTGGCCAAAGGCTGCTGGGCTATCAGCCGCTATTTCAGAATGCAATAAAGACAAACAAACAACTGTGCTGCAGGCTCTTTTAGAGGCCATGTTTTTCTTCTCCACACCATCACGAACAAATGGAAAACACTGCTCCCCTGTGCGAAGCCAGATAACACTGTTTGTCAACCTTATGATTTGTGCCCGGGTCTTTGTCGTATCACTCATTGTTCTGGATGCATGGAGGTAATGCCCTGAATGAAATCGCTCTAAGAGACAGGAAGGCCACAATATGATCAACTCACAAGACTTGTCCGTCTAGGGAGGTAAACCCAGTCTGTGGAATCTGTTAGATTTGCTGCTTCAAACAGCGGGGAAATGATTTATCTGCAGTCTGCAGAAGAAGAACCAAGGTGACTCACACCGAGACAATTTAGAATTTACAGACAGAACAAACTGAGCCTCTACTGTCTGAACAGAGTGTATAATGATGAGGTGTCTGTGGAGCTTAAATATGGACTTTCTGTATAATGAATCATTGTCGTGACCTCAAACAGAACTTCTCCCAGATAATAATCAGTGTCTCAGCC
Organism: Labrus mixtus; assembly: GCF_963584025.1. Lineage (NCBI taxonomy): Eukaryota > Metazoa > Chordata > Actinopteri > Labriformes > Labridae > Labrus > Labrus mixtus. The sequence goes on from NC_083634.1 coordinate 1,861,758, forward strand.
AGAGACTGGTCTGAAAAAGTGGATGTAACCTCTGGATTTCAAAAGTAAAGGCAATGCAAAAAGCTGCTGATGACAAGCGGGGTGTGATTCAACTGGTTGCAAATAAAGAGGGTCCAAATGTATGGAACCAGATGACACAAATGATTTTGAAAAAGAAGCTTGTGTGAGGAGATTCTAACAAGTTATAAAACAGACTGAAATTAATACAAATGCCTCTGTATGACCTACATGAGCAAGTAGGTGTCAAAAGCTAAATAAGATGCTAGAAACATTTTTTTTAAAGCCACAGCAAATATTCTCAATGAAGGATTTATTTGACTGTTAAAGGATCAATATGTAACTCTGAAACATAGCGTTTCAAAGTGGCACTGCAGTCCAAATTCAAAACATTGGAGAGAACTGTCTCCACCAGCTGTCTCCTCCCTAGAGTCGATGTGCACACAGGTTGATGCTTCAGTGTTTAGCCAGCTCAGCACCAGTCTAACCTCTCTCCATTTTTCAAAAGCATCAGATATTTATCCTAGTTTTACCTCAATTCTGGTCGTGGAGCTTATTAGAAAAATGCAGAAGCTTTTTAGGTCCGGTAGACAGTTATATCTGTCTACTGTTTGCCTGGCAAATCGAGTGGCATCCAAAATGGCCGTGTGGGGGTGCCTTCAAAACCACCTACCTTCTCTGGTCAAAACAAGTACAAACCATTCCAGACCGGAATTGGAAACCTGAGAGGAGGACATACTGGCTGCTGCATTGCAGAGAAGCCAGCATTTTTACAGAGCATGTTTCCTTAATGTCTGATCATATAGTGAGGACATTGTAGGATTTAATTCAGTGAATATCTTATATATTGCTCCTTTGAAAGAAAGCAAGATTTGTGCTGCCCGCCAGTCCTTAGTGGTTTTTAATTGTCTTTAATTGAAGAGTCTTTCAATCAAACCAGCACTCCACAAAGTTTATTAACTTGTAAATATACCACCATTTTCTTTAAATGCATGATTATGACCTGATATGGCAGAACAACTGCTGGAAGTGGCACGGCCAGCCTGGTAAATGGACTTGAGCTTATAAAGGGCTTTTCTAGTCTTCCGACTACGCAAAGCACTTTTACACTGCAGGTCACACCTACACATTCACACACTGATGGTAGTGATGATCACTATGTAGTATCATCCATCAGAAGTAACTAATCCATTCATACACCACCACTGAAGCAGGGGGAGCAATTCGAGGTTAAGTGTCTTGCCCAAGGACATATCGGACATGTTGCCCAGCTGGGGATCGAACCCTCTACCTTCCGGTTGAGAGACGACGACTCTACCAACTGAGCCACAGCTGGTTTGCTTCCATGAGTATCTAAGCAGGTTTTGCTTATCAAAGCGGTCGCCTGCAATACACAATGACTTGGAGCAATTTATCAAAATCCCATCAGGGGTCACATGCAAAGGATTATGCTTACGGCTTCATTTTCAGTCATTATGGCGCTTGTCTAAGTATTTTATACTGGTATATTGGCCGGTAAGGTTTAAAGGACGCAGCCCACCTTTAGATGAAAGTACACTACATATTAAAAGTGCAGCACATTTTACCATACATCACTGAACAGTTTAAGATTAATTTCAATTTGATCATGCCTAAATATTCTATAATAAAATTGGACGCCATATAGAAGTGTGTTAAAAATGCAAGTCTTAACACTAAACTTTAATAAGTTAGCTTATGGTGTACTAGCAGGCCAGGGATTTGCATACATTTTCAGGTCCAAGTGCAGAGTGATAAAGCCCTAACTTCACTTTGGAATGATCAGCCACTGTGTTTTATTGAAATGAATAAATTATACAGCCCAAGTGTCGGTATATTTCCCCAGCATACCATACATAAGGATATGCTTATTATCACCAGAGCTGGGTAGTGACTGGGGGAAGCAATAGCCATGCAGAAACTAAACTCAATAGGAAGAAATTCAATGAAAATCTCAAATGGACATCTTCATGTCCCAGCTGACAGCAGAATTCATTGTAAAAGGGATGAACAATGTGCAGGGTGAACAGGTACAAGGTAAAAGCTCTTGACAGACAGCAGCACATAGTGTACCATGATAGGCAATGTGTACCTATTCCTGCAATTTTCCACCACTCGCTCTCTGTTATCTCGTGAATCGCTCCCTTGTTACGTTTCTTCTCTCCAATTCAGCCAGCTGTGCCTGAACAAGCCCATGTGGTAATGGGAGTTAGTGTGCATGTCCAGTACTGAATGTGGCACGGTGGGGTTACAAAGACAGTCTTGAAGCTGCTGACATCACAACTCTGGTAACAAGACTGCAGAGAAGAGTTCATCTCCTCTTCTTTTTGTCCATCTGATTCAACCATCATCTCCCTCCAATCACTGAGTCAGAGGATGAAAATACACAAAATACAAGAACACACAGTGGAGGCTGTGGCTCAGTTGATAGAGTAGGTCGTCTCTTAACCGGAAGGTTAGGGGTTTGATCCCCAGCTCCTGCAACAACATGTCCGATGTGTCCTTGGGCAAGACATTTAACCCTGAGTTGCTCCCTCTGCTTTATGAATGTGTATGACTGTGATTAGTTACTTCTGATGAACACTTTACATAGAAACCTCTGCCAGTTACTTTCCAGTTGAGTGAACATCTTATCTATTTCACAAGTGTTTGATAACTGCATGAGGGATAAACGCAATAATATGTCTTTATCCATATCTATGCATCTGTACAGATCAAAAATGGATCAAAGGAAGATATGGGCTGATTGATCTGTTTTCCATTTTCTCTCTTCTTAATACCGATTTCTGTATCAGAACCAAATATCCCATATTGGTCGAGTCCTACTGCTTACCCCCAAAAATCAAGTGGTATCAGGTTATTAACTTATGACAATAACAAACAATATCAGAATGGCTCTAGCAGCTTTTTAATGTAAGTGAAAGCTTGCAAAGTCTGATTTTTTTTATCCCCTCACATATTCATTTTCATTGGCTGGGATGGCTTGAAGTAAAGTCATTTCTGAGAGTATATATACTTGTCAAGAAACGGATGTATATGTTCTTTGATTCACATTCATACATGAGCAAATTAGAGAAAGAGACCAAAAAGGATTTAAGATTTGTTTTCTTGATGTATTGAGTGTAAACACTCAAAACAGTCAGTCAGTGTCACGCTATGTAAAATGTTCTGATTTCACCTATAGTGTTGACTTTGGCCCAGTGTTAATGGATCTGAGCTTTGAGCAAAGTGACAATCAGAAGTAACTAATCCTATTCATACACATTTATATGCCTCTGATTGGGGCAGTGGGAGCAATTTGGGATTAAGTGTCTTGCCCAAGGACACATCGGACATGTGGCTGCAGGAGCTGGAGACGTCTACCACCTGAGCCACAGCCATAGTGTAGTCAGTATTAAGACCTGATTATACGTCTGGAAACTCAGAGATGCTGCTCAGTTTCCTCAAATCTTATTGGATATGCTCGAAAGGTCAGCAGCAAACAGGCTCCTACTTTGAAGTCTGAGCACAGCGACGAGGTGACAAAGCCTGAGAGGTGGTAAGTTTCACTGTGCTCTCTTCACTGCGAGGCAACGGCTCAAACTGGTGCAGAGATCACACACAATGTCAGAGAGAGAGAGAGCAGATAGAGGGAATTCATGTCAGAAATAAGAATCCAAGAAGTATATACAGAGTGTGCAGGACAGTATTGTAGTGAAACAGACGGAGGTAGAGGGAGGAGAGAGTGGGAGGGAGAAGAGAAATGTGTACGTGTGTGTCGTGTATCTACAGAAGGACTGATATGAAAGCTGTCCAAAGTCTTAATGAATAATTCATAAAGAAACAAAGCAACCTGGAAAGTGTTCACTGTGTAACATTTCCTTTACAACACATTTTATGGTTCTGTACACCACAAACGTCCATTATTCAGATTTTAAAACACCACAAAACGGTCATCTCAAACTGAAATTGTCGCAGACCATTAAAGAACCAAATTAACAAAAAAAAAGCATTTACAGAATTCTCTCTGCCGTTCTCGAGGTTTCTACAATTATTTACACTTCAGCACCGAGCTCTGGGATTTCATCTGAACCATCCAAAGTCACAGTTTTGGCCAAATCAGTCTGCTTTTATTGTGCCTATTGGAAGTTTTGTCAACAAATACTGGCGCTGACTTTGCTTCTGTTGGACTGCCACGTGCATGTTGTAAAAGAAAAAAGCATCACCTTATTTAAACGCTTAAAGAGAAACTGCTCCACATTGAATCGACACTGACATTCATCCAACCTGTTTGTCATCTAACGGTGGACACTTCCTGTAATTCCAAATTGCACTGCTTGAAAACCATAGACTGTATAAAACATGGATGTAGTCTCAGTGACATCAACCATTAGTTTCTGAAGGGAAGTTTTGAAGCCAGATGACGGCTGTATTCAAAATGTTACCTCAACCTAACTTTTGGTCAAGCTAGAAATCAATCAATCAATCAACTTTTATTTGTATAGCGTCAACTCATAACAAGTGTTATCTCGAGACACTTTACAAGAAGCAGGTAAAATACCTTACTCATTGTCTGTTAACATTACAAAAGAGCAGGTAAAAAGACCTTACTCATTGTTATGTTACAAAGATCCGGCCTATCCATCATGAGCACTTTAGCAAAGCAGCAAAAGTTACAGTGGTAAGAAAAAACTGTCTTATTAAAAGGCAGAAATCTTCGGCCGGATCCCCGGCTCATGACGAAACAGTCTTCACAGGCCTAGACTGCGCCGGGCTTGGAAAGGGATAGGGGGAGAGATGGGCTAAGATGCAGGAAGAGGGATAGAGAGCAAGGGGGTGGGGGGAGGTAGACCGTCCATCAGCAATCCGGTGGGGAGGGGAGGGGGTGTGGGGGGTTGTTCTGGCAGGCCGCCAACCCACGATCCGGTGGGGAGGGGGTAGTGGTGGGGTGGGGGTTGTTCTGGCAAGCCGTCAACCGACGATCTTGAGGAGCCTAGGAGAGCTTAAGAGCTCCCAGGAAAGTAGGTGGTTAGTGACTGAGATTTATAGATAGATACATGCAGTAATATGATGTACTGTATATGCAGAGAGAGAGAGAGAGAGAGAGAGAGAGGAGCTCAGGGTGCCAGTTCCCCCGGTAGTCTAAGCCTATAGCAGCATAACTAAGAGCTGGTCTACACCAGCACCAGCCCTAACTATAAGATTTATCAAAAAGGAAAGTTTTAAGTCTAATCTTAAAAATACAGACTGTGTCTGCCTCCCGGACCCCGGCTGGAAGGCGGTTTGTCAAACAGACAAAGAGGATGACTTGAGGCAGGTCTTAAGCCTCCTGGCAATATACCCTCTTCAGTCACGCCCCTTATGATGCATTATTCTTATCCTTCATAAAATATAAACAAATGAGTTATAAAAATAATTCACCCCTCATACTGTGTTCCTTAAAGACATGAACTATTCAGATGAAAACTGTTTTTTTCCAGGTTGTAAACATTTTTATATCTGCTGTAAAAAATGGCTTTTATGAATAGGTGTGTGTGTGACTTCCGGGTCTTTTGCAGCCAGCCTCAAGTGGACACTTGAGGAACTGCCGTTTTTTTGCACTTTCACATTGGCTTCATTTTTCAACACTGTGAAGTTGCTGCTTGTTGAAAACATAGAAGGCTCAAGTCTCACAGGATATAGTTGGAAAAGAAAGGCTCAAAAGTTCTGCTGTTTTCTTCCACTCCCTTCCTCTCAACCTTTGCTTTCTTCTTCTTCACCCACACTCCCAAAGCTCCAAAAAACCAAAACCATCAGTCTTCCATGCTGGCTGCAGTCTATCACCCTCCCACAGCATGCAACTATTAGACTTATCTTAGCCAGAGTTGCTCCTAATTTGGCAGCCTCGGAGCTGTGGGTGTAGTGTGATGAAAGTTATCAGAGTGAGGCCAGCTCCCTATTTGGCAGGCGGAGGGGCAGTGCCACCAATGTCTGCGTGCCACGTTGATTAATAAGCAGTGGCAGCGCGGCTACGCTAACGGACCGGCCTGCCTGGCCACTTCAAGTGCTCTGGTAAATTAATGCCACACAAATACACAGACGAGATGTGTTTACCCACACATCTACACACAGTATTACTCCTTTTTCTCTCTCATGTGAACTCACAAAGCGCGCACACACACACACACACACACACACACACACACACACACACACACACACACACACACACACACACACACACACACTCAAAACCACAAAACCAGAAGCAATAATACAGCAGGTTTGCTGATAACAGTACAGACTGACTGAGGTGTAAATTAACATAAACATGAGGGAACACACACACACACACATTTTTCACCAGCCGCTCCCACATAGACGAGTATATTTTCACACACATCCAATAAAACACAGCTTCATCGCTGTCATCTCTTTCAGCAGAGCCATATTTGAGTGGCAGCTAATCACAGCAGTGTTATCGCATTTCTTTAACGCACCATTTCTCTTAAGCAAAGGAGGCAGCAAAGCATAACGGAGTACTTCCCACTTCTGTTGCCATTAGTTACCGATGACATGTCGGAGGGGTAGCAAATCAAGCACATATGGAGCATGACATACAACAGGAGATACCGACGGATATAAATAAAAGTAAGCTAAAAAAAAAAACTTGATGTGTGTTTTGTCTCGTCATGTTTGTGTCCTCTTTATGGCAGTTCTTAAGTCTTTTATTTCTGTTGATCTTTTTATCCATTTATTTGTTACATTAGAAAACTCAGACAGCCGAGTATGATTGAAACGTGAGGCCAAATGAAGAACTATCTTTCAGCGTTCAAACAGAATTCAGGTGATAAATAACTCATGACTACTGAGGGGCAGAACACTTATTTCCAGAATGATTTTATTTTTAGAAATACATCCTCATAGTTGTGTGGATAATTTTATTTGTTGGTTTTCTTCCTGCAGTGATCACACTTCCATCTTTATAAATGTTGTGTTAAACAGGAATGAGAAAGTAAAGAGAACGAAAAAATTACATTTGTGTAAGAAGCAGGGTGCAAATTAATCCCTAAATCTCAAAACTTAAAAAAGGTCACTTATTATGCTAATTTTCAATCAGTTAATGTAAGTAAATCATTAAATAAGTCTCAGAGCTCCCCAAAACATGTCTTAGAAGTGTCTTTATATAAATCTATTCTTATCCTGTATTTGATCATGTCTATAAACCCCTCTGTTTCTGCCCTGCTCAGAACAGGCTGTTTCTGTGTCTGTACCTTTAAATATGTAAATGAGCTGTGTATGACCACGCCCCCTCTCTGAAAGGGCTTGGGTGTCTCTGGCTTTCTCGCTCCATATCCTATTGTTTACAGTGAGAAGGCAGACTCAGAGGGCAGAACACCTGGGGGAGGGGTCACTGCCCTTTGTGATGTCATAAAGGGAAAATCTCCAAACGGCCTGTTTGAGCACACATTTTCTGAAAAGTGGAGCAGACAAAAGAGAGGATGGACTTTTCTCATAAATATAAATGTTTGAAAAACATGGTACGGTGTTTTTTGCATAATATGTGACCTTTAAGATTTTTTCACATACAGTACAATTGCTGAAGAGGTAAAGTTTCTTTAGTCTCACCTTAAATTTAAAATTTTAACCAGAGCTGGTTCTTGAATCATACACTGTAAATATGAGTGAAGTGAGGCATCCTGTGACTAAATGGACTGTTAAATGGACTTGATCTTATATAGTGCTTTCTAGTCTTCTGACTACTCAAAACGCTTTTACACTGCAGGTCACACCTACACATCCACACACTGATGGTAGAGGCTGATATCTAGTGATGAAGCAGGAGGAGCGATTCGAGGTGAAAGTGTCTTTCTCAAGGACACATTGGCCTTCCGGTTCAGAGAAGACGACTCTACCAACTGAGCCACAGCCGACTAGCAATCTGGACAATTTCAATGACCACTCAAAAAACTGAGCTGAACCAGCGGCCCTAAAAAAGAATTTAAATGAACGAGTCAATTAAAAATAGGATTTAAAAACTATACTTACTCGTGACATAACAAAATCAAATCAAAGACTGTCACCAGCTTTTATAGCTCGGTGTTCTTTTTTTTTGACCCTCATATGCCGTCACAGATGTGTGTGTGTTTTCATGTGTGCATATCAATGGTTGTATTACCATAAGCTACAGGTGTAAACAGTGGTGGGCCTCCATCAAGGTGTTTGCTTGGGGACTAAAAGAGAACAAAACACGGGCAGGTGGGCTCACACACAGTAGGATACAAAGATACTCACTTATTCATGGACGCAGCATGAGACAGTGAAGAGGAGTACACACACACACACATACACACACACACACACACACACACACACACACACGCGCACACACGCACACGCGCACACACACACACACACGCGCACACACACACACGCGCACACGCACACACACGCACGCACGCACGCACACACGCACACGCACACGCACGCACGCACGCACGCACGCACGCACACACACACACACACGCACACACACACAGAAAACAGGCTCACTGACACAATGGCCACATTTTGGGCTTGGCTACCTGCATGGAGTGTGTGCATGACTTTTTTTTTTCCTTTTGGTTTGTGTGTGTGCCTTTGTGTGAGTGTGTAGTCGTATCCCAGTGGTGCAGTGAGTTTGTGACACTCAGGCGGAGCCCTCTGGACGACTGTATTTCTTCACACACTTCACAGCTCTGCCGTGATGTTTTGCCAGTGTCCCCCTTGGTAAAGGATGAGGTTCCTCTTATTGACCTTGTGTGCGTGTCGAAGGGAAAGGTTGTTTGACATTGGCTACCCACGATTTCCGCCCCGACAGGAGAGCCACATCAACTTATCCTCTGCTGTTCTCAAGCCCACCGTTGCCTGGCAACTGGCCAAAGGTAGCACATCACTGGTGATGGCAAGAGGGATGACGACCTGTCTCTCCTCTCACCATTTGTCTGGTGTCTCTGCTCTAATTTGTGTCTGTCCTTCAGTTCTTCCTATTTTAGAACTTCCCATTTCAACCTGTTGTTTTCAATCTATTATCACTTGTAATCATCTTTATTATAAGAAGCTTTTTCAACCTTTTTCTATCTCTGTCTGTTCTCTTTCGTCTTTTTTAGGGACTTGTCAAGATGCCTTCAACTTTTAGTACACTAAATAACTTCATAATAGCAAAAGTTTGACTTCTTTTTTTAAAACTTTTACCCGGTTGAATACTCATATTCTCTCTTTTATTGTGAAAAGTTGCCTGAGCAAGAGAAGGGAGAAAGACATCCTGTGCTGGAATGAAACCTGACTTAGCTGTTATATGTGTACCCTAACCCTTTTCTCTGCTTTTGTCATTCATACTTTTCCCCCTCTCCCTCTCTCCTCTTTCCAACACAAACCCCTCCAACCTGTTTCATGCTCTACTTCCTTTCCTCTCTCCTTCCAAACCCCAGTGACAGGTCTGCCATGGAGGAAACCACAGACAGAGAGTTGTTTTTTCTTTCAACTACTGAGAATCACAATGTGAGAGAATTAGACGTAGAGAATGCAAACGATGCTTTCTGATAAATGCTTTCATGTTTTAATCATTTCCATGCTGGGTTGAAGCACTTCTGTCCACCATCTGTAACCTGCCAGAGACATCTTACACTTCATATTATCCCTGGAAAAGATTCTTCAATATTACATGCTCTCTGCTTGGAATATTTTAAAAGACACTGGGAATAATGTCCAACATTCAAAATATGCTTCCAAGAGTTTGACTTTTAAAAGTTTGTTACATAAACACATTTTTACTATTTCTATAAGCTACTTTGGGGAAGCTTTACTTTCTGGTAACACAAAAATGAGTGCTACATTTGACTCAAAGGAGAGGGAATCCTCATGAAATCCTTCCCTGTTTCTTCGCTTCCTGCTGACCACTTCTTTTTCCTCCTCCTCTTCCTTCACCTTTTTATTTGTCTCCCCTGCCCTCTCTTCTCTCCTCGTATTTCTTTCCACATCATACCGGCTTCACTCTGGATGCCTGGCTGTGTTTGCGCTGAGGGCAGCACTTTGTCACGTTCCTCATACATATGCAACACACACTCCAGGTAAGAGAGAGAGAGAAAGAGAGAGAGAGAGTGAGGGAGGGAATGGGGAAGTGAACGACACTAAAGTGAAGTAATGAGGAGACGGAATAGGTAATGGAGGACACAAATGGAGAAATGGAAAGGAGAGGCACGGAAGGAGCAGGAGATGGGAGGATGTATGGAGGTGAAGAAGACAGAGCGATTAAGACGGAGAGAGCAAACATTTGACTAGGACAAAGAAATGACAGGAAGAGAGAGAGAGAGAGAGAGAGAGAGAGAGAGAGCAGGAGATGGAGTGGACAGGAGTCAAAGCCATTAACCTGCAGGCTTGGTGGTGCTGCCACTGTGTGTGTGTGTATGTGTGTGTGTGTGTGTGTGTGTGTGTGTGTGTGTGTGTGTGTGTGTGTGTGTGTGTGTGTATGTGTGTATGTGTGTGTGTGTGTGTGTGTGTGTGTGTGTGTATGTGTGTGTGTGTGTGTGTGTGTGTGTGTGTGGTTCATAGGTGGATGGAGACAGTCGTATCCTGCGGCCGAAGCCAGCCAGGTCTGATGTCGACTCAAACTCCTCCCGTCTTCTCCACCTACCAAGATGGATGGCCGGCAGTGCTGGCTAATCACGCGCTCCGCTGGCCGGGACACATGCACCCGAGGCCATCGGACACATGCAACTCTAACAGGTACCATACATCCCTGAGGGCAGGTGTGCAACAATGTGTGCCATTATAAACCCAACATATAGTGCTTGTTGTGCCTACGCAGTAATGTGTTGAGACAGTAATGCATTCATGTATGCAGGCAACTGGAAAACATGCAAATGTTTGCACTGAATGCTGTTTACATGCATGTTTGCAGAAAAAGAAATCAGAGGATTTTTTTGATTTAAACATGAATAGTGCCAGTATAGTTAGAGCTGTTTAGCAGAAAACTCCTCTGATTGGTTCTCCTGAGGGCTCATCAAATATGATAGATTGGTCAGTGGACTATTACTTCAAAATAATGATGACAAGGTTTCCCCTACTGCGTCCCCCGACTACATTCAAATCCAAAAAGTATGGACAAGGGTGATCGCTTTCAAACAGTCTCTTATCAAACCGTTCATGGTGTTGCAAATGGAAGTACAATAAGACAGTGATGAGAGTTAGTCGCCTTATTTCCAAACTTCACATAACTGGGAAATTGCTGTTTCAAAAATTGGCATGCTGGTTTGGATTATCTCTTTTGGAATCGTTACACAGAAATGGTTGGGCAGTACAACAACAAAGCACTCCAATAACTGGACAAGATAATCAATAATGTGTCAGATTTCGTTCACTAAATATTTGGCAATATAAAAAAAAGTTGTATACCGACCAAATTGAAGTTTAACTGTGTCTGTGGTTTTGTTCGTTTCAGAAGAGCTGGATGGTGTTTCCAGCTGTGTTCGCTACAGAAACTCCACAAGAAGACAAATTGAGGGAAATACTCTGAACAAAAACATGCCTGCTGTTCTGCAAATGTATCCACTCATTCGAACACATTTGTCCCTTCCTCCTACTACCACAGAATAATATTGAGCCTGCTGCTGATCTATCTGCCCCCCTCCCCCCTCCTCCTCCCTCATTCACACGGATGAAAGATTCAAAGTCCCCCCCCCCCCTCCATCCGTCTCTTATTTCAACATGTCAGAACTTGGAGTTAATAGTCTGCTAATTACCTCTCAGAATCCCTCATTTACCCCAGAATCCAATCATTCTCTGATTATAATGAGAAAATTATGATAGACCGTATTAAAGATAGAATATGGGATTGATTGGTCCGAAACGAGACAGACGGCGAGAAAAAAATAAAATAAATCAGAGGCAGGGACAGAACATTGGAGTAAAGACAGAGTGACAAAAGCAGTTAGGCATTCGACTGGACGGAGAGAGGACAAATTAAGAGAAAACAAAGAAACATGGAGAACAGAAGAGAAGAAGCTGAATTAATAAAGCACTAGCTCATGGAAGTGGTGTTAAAACCAAGAGACAATCAGAGCGTATGCATACGTGTGGAAGTGTTTGTTCAAGCCTTGGGATGAATGGTCGCAGATTGGTTGAGGTGATGTTAATCGCAGCTTGTAATTATAGACAGCTTATTCATATACGGTCATTTATCCTGGCCAATGGCAGGGCCAACACATGTACTTATACGGACACACAGAAAATCTTTATCTGATGGTCTCAGGCTAATTCTTTCAGCAGCTGAATAACATCCAGAACCACACACACACACACACACACACACACACACACACACACACACACACACACACACCTTATTCCCTGAAGATGTAGGTTTTTTTCATATATAGTAATGAGACTGTGTTATCTCTAAATTCTATAATTCATTGCTGTAAATGTGTGCGCATTGATGTGAGGCTGGATGATATCAGCACGTTGTCTTTTTCTACAATGGGTGCAGGGAGGGAGATTAAGGTTTGTAATAGCCGCTTGGAGGAAATTAATCATGTTTTAATGACAGTGTCCGTGGTAGGGGAGGCGCTGTTAGACGGTGGAAATTGACGGAGGTGACGCTGGTGGTGATGGCGGCGTTAATGGAAAAGGAGGCTTATGAGATGTGTGTTTGTGTGTGTGTGAAAGAGGAATATAAGAAGAAGCATCGGCAGCTGTGTGCATGTATGCGTTCAGTCCTGAATCCAGCAGAATAAGTAGAGGTGCACTGATTGCAATATCTTTAGAAAATTCTGAGGTCTGACCTGCTGAAAGAGCACAATAGAGACAAACACTTGACTTCTTTCATGATTAGAATTCTTAACATCTAAAACACATTATGTTATTCAATTCCAATCTAATGTCCATAATTGAACATTGACTGTAATTTTCTTTAATATGAATAAACTGCATCAGGTCACGTGACCATCTCTCATTCTCCCTCAGAGAAATCTCAACCACAACATTTAAAGTGTCAGAATAAAACCAAATGACGTACTAAATCATCTTCCAAAGATATAAAAAATTCTGAATATTAACTTAGCAAAAATCTAAATATACCCTAAGTAAATATATTGTGTGGTAAGTGAAGTCAAACTCCTTCTTGGTTTGTTGTTTTAAGCTCTGTGTTCACACTGACATGATAACGTTTCCTTTCCTCAAACACGTTTCATTTCCCCGCATAAACGCCTCTCCCTGTAACTGTTACAGCTCTGCTAACACGTGGGCAAAGAGAGACAGCCCTGCCCACTCAGGAACGCCGTAGGTAGAGAGATAATGGGCGGAGTTTTGTCACAACAGTACAAGGTGAACAAAAAAGACTTTCCAAACTGAAGAAAATACTTTCCAGAGCCTACTGTGACACAGATGACAACTGAATGAGCTTAAAGATGCATATCATCACAGCGCTAAATCTTGTTTTCAGCTGTGTATTAGCTCTCACTCTTTGACTCACAGACACTTGCAAAGCAGGACAGAAGGGGGCGAGGGATAAAGGAGGTGTGTCTGAAGAAAGTATTGTTTTGGTAAATGGTAAATGGACTTGAACCTGGATAGTCTTACCCAAAGACACATCGAACATGTTGCTGCAGGAGATGGGGATCGAACACCCAATTGAGCCACAGCGGCCTGAAAAATGTATCTTAAGTTCAAATAGTGAGCCCTCTAAATGAGAGTTTTATTTTCTGTAATAAGGTCACATTCTAGAAAGATTCAAACAGACAATGTTAACAGTCTCTTTTTCCAACTCATAAATAACTCAAATAAGACAAACAGAGAATTTTACTGCTTCACGCTCTTCATCTGATTGGCACAGAATCTGATATATTTATCATTAACGGCTGGTCACTGATCAAAGTTGTTCACAGGCTGAAAATCTGCAAATTCCGGTCACCAGCTGATCAATCAGTGCACCTCTATAAATAAGTTTCATCAACTCAATTGATCACCATCACACCAAAGTTAACAGCAGCTGATAATGAGAGGCAGACAGCACAGCAGCCCCTCCACCTCCCCTACTGTCAGTCTCCTGCTCCAAACCTTTTTCCTCCCTCTCACAACCTCAATCACTTCCCCCTCTCGCCTCCCGTCTCCCGATAAGCCAATCTTGAGCACATCTTGACCGCAGTGAAAAAAAAACTGCTGCATGGATAACATTTGGGACATATGAATGCGGTGTGGGCTGATTTTTTATTTTTTTTGGGATGGGTGGGCGGCAGAAGGTGGAAATGCAGGGTACTCGTCCTAACAAAAGGCTTTGTGCTCTCATTGTTTTTCTGGCAGGGCAAACAGGGTGTCTGTGGAAAGGGTGATAAGAGCAAAAAAAAATAAAAAATGATTCCATTAAATAATATCCCTCTCCTACTGGAACTGGAGGTGGTGGTGTGTGTGTGTGTGTGTGTGTGTGGACGAAAAGAGAGAGAGAGAGAGAGAGAGAGAGAGCAAGAGAGAGAGAAAGAGAGATGAGAGCATTAAGCCATCTTAATACTGTTGTTTTCTTCGGGGAGTTTGCAGCGATACAGTGTACATGCACATTTCCATTAGCACATAAGCAGGATTAGGTGTTGTGTGGATGGTATGTCAGTGCTGATAAGATGACTTGACTGGCATGTTTCACAGGATTACACTGGGTGCTAGCCTCAACCTTGTTTGGATAACCACTGCTGCTGCCTTGCATTACAGTGTGGGCAGTTTGTTCCACACACACACACACACACACACACACACACACACACACACACACACACACACACACACACACGCACACACAATAGGGCTCAGAGTACACCCATAAAAAAACATGCCCAAATCATAGATGTGAGATAGAGGTTATATATTTATGGTTTTGAAACTGTTATGCTCAGCGCGACCCTGTTGGTGAGAAGATCAGACGGCTGAAATTGGCCAGCGCTGTGATTGCTATCAGCAGCAGATAGCCACGACGATTAAGATGCTAACGATAGCATAGCAGTCTGCGGGCCTGCGGCGAGGCCCCGTTAATCTTCCGCAGCGCCAGATGACCGTCCTTAATCCGCAACAGGTTGGGATGAAACACTTCCTGTGTTGTGTCCTGACACTGTAGCGAAGAGTGATGACCTCACCGTATGGATCGCTTCACCGGGTCGTCTTGTGATGTTGGACAGAGCAGGGCTAAAAAGGAGGGAGAGGGTGCTGAGCCAACGAAAGGAGGCGAAGGCAGTCGATGCGCCATTAGACTTGCTAATTATTATTGTATCCAGGATAAGGGGGTTAAACCATCCGCAAGAGAGCGAACAGGGTCACACTTTAAAGAATGTGGATGTCTCTTTGCATTATGTGTGTGTGGGGTTTGTGTCTCAAGCTAAGAGGATAAAAAAAAGCATCTGGAATACAGGGGGGTGCTTAGTTAACTTCCGATTACAATGTGTTCATCCCTTTTGAATGTTCTTGGGATTTGAATCAAAGTGGATTAAATGTGGCTTTTTGGGGGGTGCTGATCACCAGAAAACAAAAAAAACCTTTTAGATGAAGAACAACATACCCCTTTAAGATTTAAGTATTTCCATTGCCACAGGAGTTTTTCTTTGACTTCATCTATTTTCACTTACAATATGGGACAACTGAAAGACACGTAGATCTGACCCTAACCCCTAACCCTTTAGCCATGTTTCCACCAAGCAGTCCGGTTTGGTTCAGTAGAGTTTGGTTCAGTTCGGTATGTAAACCCTGATCTTGATTGCGTTTCCACTGCCACCCATACCCTTATTTGGTAAGCGGAGTGTAAGCCAGATGGAGCTAGCCGCGTCAGCTATGTAATAGTGTGACATCATAGCAGCTCAACACAGAGTAGCCCGCTATTAATGAAGTTCAACGAAGAAGAAGAATGGGATAGAGTAAATAAATGGTAAATGGACTTTTCTAGTCTTCTGACTACTCAAAGCTCTTTTACACTGCAGGTCACACCTACACATTCACACACTGATGGTAGTGATCACTATGTAGTATCATCCATCAGAAGTAACTAATCCATTCATACACCACCACTGAGCAGAGGGAGTAATTCAGGGTTAAGTGTCTTGCCCAAGGACACATCAGTCATGTTGCCCAGTTGGGAATTGAACCCTCGACCATTCTGGTTGAGAGGCGACAACTCTACCAACTGAGCCACAAATAAAGGTTCCCTTCAGGGTAGGATCGGTACCCTTGGCACCCCAACAGAAGGGTACCAAAAAAGTAGGACGGTACAGATCCCTTATTTTGGCACCATTCCCAACTTTTGATGGTGGAAACGTCAATAAATGGGTACCGTACCGAAATGCACTGAACCGGACCGCTTGGTGGAAACGGGGCTTATGATTGCTGCCTGTGGGAGTTATACTGTACCAAAGGAAACTTTATTGACAACTATCAATACTCTGTCCTAAATGAACTCGTACAGAGTGAGCACTCAGGTTGTGCTTGACAATCGTGCCGTGCCGTGTTGGAGCATAAATCGTTTGGTTGTGTGTCTTAAACACACCACAACGTGTATCACATGGTTCAGTGTATGCCCGGCCTAACAGGTCTAAATATTGTCAAGACAATCTGCTCAAGATCTCCATTTATTTAAATACACCAATCACCACTTCCTGTGTTGTTTTGTGTTTGATGTCCATTTCATAGTTACTTTTTAACTCCACCTAACTACATGTTAGAAAAATACTCTTCTCTTTATTCCACTACATTTATTTGAAGCGAAGGAATAACTTGTTTTCATTTGCACTTGGAGAGGCACAAACACTCACACTAAAAAATGAATGGCCTCTCGGTTCTTCAAAGACAGCCTAGATAATCAAAGTGACATGCAACACAGAGCACCTGAATTTACTAAATGCTTTCGTTTACTCCTCTCACTCTGAGCACCCGATCCGTCTGCCGAGGCCACCGGGGAGTACACGAGTTTTAAGGTGTCGTTTTTATTAATGACAACAACAGGTAACAACATTATCGGCCTCAGGAGGGAGAGAGAGAGAGAGAGAGAGAGAGAAAGAGAGAAATGGAGAGACAGAGAGAGAGAGAAAGAGAGCGAGAGAGGGAGAGAGAGAGGGAGAGAGAGAGAGAGAAAGAGAGAGATGAAGAGAGAGACAGAGAGAGAGAGAGAAAGAGGGAGAGAGAGAGACAGAGAAAGAGAGAGAGAGAGGGAGAGAGAGAGAGCGGGGGAGAGAGAGAGAGAGAGAAAGAGAGAGAGAGGGAGAGAGAGACAGAGAGAGGGACAGAGGGAGAGAGAGAGAGAGACAGAGAGCGAGAGAGAGAGAGTGAGAGAGAGAGAGAGTGAGAGACAGAGAGCGAGAGAGAGAGAGACAGAGAGAGAGAGAGAGCGAGAGAGAGAGAGAGAGAGAGAGAGAGAGAGAGGCCAAAGGGATGTAAGACAGACGAACAAGTGAAGTGAATAAAAGCAGAATGTGTCAGATAATAAGCGATGACAGGGAGGGAAAAAAAAAAATCTTTCTGAATTAAAGAGAGAAACATAGTTGTGTCTCATTAAGAGGAGCTTCATCGAGTTCACAAAGAACAGAACAAGACGGGCTTGTGCTGAACACTGTCAACTCCACGCTCACTTGGGAGAACGCAGTTTGGTCGGCAAAACAAAGCGTTTCACATGTCGTACATCTGAGGGAGGAAAAAACGCCTTTTTGAAATCTAACAGGGCGTTATAGTGGATGGGGACTTAATTAGGAAAACATTTTGACCTTAAAAGGCTCCTTCCATCGTCAACTTGGGGGAGCATTAAAGTCTAAGTTTTTACAGTTTTTGTGAAAGAACTTTTTTCCTTTTCAGTGCTCAAAAATAACCATCATCTTCAACCTTTTAGGAACTTGTCTCCAGGTGATGTTTCCATCCTAGACAACAACTTATCTGTAATAAACATCTCCAAAAGACTCTCTCCATTTGTCAAGGCCTGCAGCACTCCTTAGGGTGATTTGACGTGATTTAGTGTCAGATCACGGCATTTAGTGATGAAATTTTGACTGATAGTGCTGGGGCATTTCCCCGGCCCGACCCTGTCTGCACTCTCTGCCCTGATTATCAGGCAGTCACCTTGTCGAGGAACACACACACATACACAGGCAAAATGTCAGAACACACACACCGCTCGTCATCTGTGAATTCAAGTGGACAAAGTGCAGCGCTTTGCCTCAATTTTGTTGATTACTCCTCTTTCCTATATTCACTCTACTGAAAGTGGGTCTCTGTGATGGTGTTCAGTCAGTGAACGAGCGAGCCAGTCACCTGGAGAAAGACGGAGAGAGAGAGAGAGAGAGAGAGAGAGAGGAGGATATAAAGTGTATGTCACATGCCACTCAAGCAGCCAGTCAGTGGAAAGTTTTTTTATTAATTCATCAGTCCACATGCAGAGATGAAGCGGTGGGCAAGGCCGAGGGGCAAACAAATTCCACTCTCTCAGCAATATTATCATCACTAATAATGTGGGATAATTATAGCTATGTACCACTCGCTGTCCCTCCAGCACCTCCCTCCTTCCTTACACTCCCCGTTCATACCAGTAGCGTTCTGAATTAATAAATGGAAAAATTTAAATGTGGGGCTTCCGTAGGCGTAGTCAACAGCTCAGGAGTCTGCCAGGTTTCGACGGCGGCAGCGGCTTCACCCCGTTCATCCGGGCCCTGATTCATAATTAATGGAGGTTGTAATTGCAAAGCGAGAGCGGTGAGAGACAGACAGCGAGAGAGGTTGAAAGAGACGGGAGCAATAATGAAAATTTAAAAAATGCACACACACACATACATGTGGCACGGTTGACATTTTACACGGTTTTCATTTAGCCAGCCTTCCATTTCTTATATCATTAACATTTACACACAAATGCACGTCAACATGCTCACTCACACACCCTCTATTGCCGAATTGCTAATGAAATCACCGCCATCCGCTCGTCCGATTGAGAGTCTCATCAGCAGTGGGCGGGAAGGTCGGCCACTCGACACAGAGTTTATCTTCAGTTCATAAACTGAAGATGAAAATTCACATTTTTCTACTCATTTCACAGTTTGTGGTCAGAGAACGAGAAATGTGTTGACCCGTGATAAAAAAAAAGAGATTTCTCCTACAAAAATGTGGAGAGGAGTATGATTATCTTAAAGCAAGCTTCCACTTCTTCAGTATCTCAAGACTCAGTATCTCAGAACTTCGATGATTCCACGGAGAGCAACAAGAAAGTGAGATAAGCCTGAGTGAACTGTATTAACCTCGTATGACAACAGCTTTCGTTTTACAAACCACAAGTGGACAACTAATCCATACAGAGTGACTAAGACAGAAAGGGCTTTATCGAGCTTATTACGATCCATTAGTTGTTACCGTGGTTACAGCTATTCTTCTTTGTGTCCACAGGCGGAACAGTAAATCAAAGAAAAAAAAATCCTCACAACCGGTGTGCCATCCAAATCCTGTAAAAACACTTGTGTGGGGAAGATTTACAATCTGAAAGGCCTGAACATTATATTCCACACATTTCACATTCTTTTATGTTTTCATTAACTTATCGATGTAGAGCCTCACTAGGCGATTCGATATTTTAGAGTTACTGACAGAATGCTCCTGCGTCGTTGCTCAGTCTACTTTATTCCCTCAAGTAGTGAAAGAGGACTATCCTAAAGGTAGAAACGTTAACCTCTCTTATCCCTTTCAAGTCTGCAGTAGGAATGATTTACCACCGCCTACATTGGTGTTTCTGCTTATTGAGATTTTATTTCTTTGAGAATCTTCTATCGCTTTATATCCACAGGCTTTCTACAACTTACACTTAGAGGTAGTGTAGTTGGAAGACCTTCATTTTTTATCGAAGTATTGAAACAGCCATAAAAAGTAAAAAGTCAAAAGGTTTCGATTTTTCTGAATAAAAAAGGAAAACATATCGATCCAGAACAACCCTGAATGCAGACGAGTGGAGAAATGTCCTTTTAACATTAAGCCACTGTTTATCTCTCTCAGCTTGTTCCCGTTTGCTGAGCGCTCACATCCAATGTACAAAATGAAAACACTGTTGCTTACTTACAAAACCACAACAAACACAGCTCCTGCCCCTCTGAAGTACCTGATCCAGGTCTATACTACCTCCTGTCCACTACGCCCGGTCCTGCTTTCACAGCAGGGCGCTAAGTCACTGGCGAGACTCTTGTCCTCTGTAGTCCTCCGGTGGTAGAATTAATTATCAAACTCCAGTTCTTTCATGAACACCTTTGCACTTAAAGACAGGGTTGGTAATTTTTGAAAACTGGCATGATTTTGAAAGTAGTATTCCCTCAGTGCCCCGTCTGCGCTCACTCTAAAGCCACGCCCCCTCACTTACATGACCTCAGCTCATCTCTTACATTGTGTAGAAACTACATTGTCTCATGTCTCATTCAGCGGTAAGTAAACTCACAGTATAAACTCCGTCATCGGGGACGCACTTTGAGTGTGGGTTACAGCACGCAAGAGGTAGAGAACGAGCAGGGAGACAGGGAGGCGTGTGATTGGTTCATCAGATTGGTACCTCGTACCTCGTGTTTTACAGACTTACAACTGATACAGATGATGGATTTTCTTTGTTCCTTTTTCAGAGAACATGAGTTATTAATTTCTGCAAGACAATTTCAACCAAAATCTTAAAAAGTGGATCTGGAGGAAATTACCAACCCTGACCATGATACTGAAGCGACTGATGATGATACCATGGACGTTGTTGATGTTGATTAGGGTTAATGGTTATATGATGATATTGATAATGAAGCAGTCGATGTTTGTGTTGATGTTGATAAGAAAAAAAAAATTGCTTCGACTCTACATGTGTCCAGTCGAAATTGAAGCTGTTTTTTTGGCACTTACTCACGCTGTAACATTCAAACTGTAGTCGTAAAAGTCTCTGCTTTTCTGTCACAAAACAATGTCAGCTTTGGTTATTTTAGCAGTCTTCGAAAAAGAACGATTCCAGGTCTCTTTTCATGAGGTTTATCTTTAGATGATCATGTAAGTAATGGCATTGCTCCAGAGTCCATGCACACCTGGGTACTATGTAACATGTCCATCAAGGAGGCAGTTGATTGAAGAATGCTGTTTTAGGCCAGTTGTGTCCAGTGATAGTTTTTTTTTTCTGCAAATACAAAAAAAATTCCACACAAAATCATTAACTCAAAAGCGAAAAAAATCACTGCTGTGAAAACGGGACAAGACAAGAACAGCTGAGGATTGGTTAATCATCCCCACTTGAGAAGGTATTGAGAAAAAGAAAAGTTTAATCCTACTGAACAATGCTCGTTGATGTGAACAACTGCAAACTGAGAAACCTTGAGTCTTCGCTGAAAGTCAACAAATGCAGCTCTTCAGCCTCGGTCGCTCTCTTTTCTGAATGCAAGCACACTCCATTCAGATTCCTCCGTGACTCACTCTATTATCTGCATCTTTATTTACGGAATGCAGAGCAGAAAGAAAACACAGCAATAAAGTAACCTTCATTCTTCTTTGACTTTGCCGCTTCCTCGCTCAATGCAAGCAAAGGGAGCTGTACTGTAAGCCACAGAGGCTGGACAGATGTAGGACTCTGCAGAAGATATGAATTAGAGTGATTCATAATTCATTAGCAACCTTGAGAAGTGGAGATAGAGGTGGTGGGCGGATCGAGAGCGAAGGGAAGACGTTGTGAGAGAGTGAGGGTGGAGGAGAGAAGAGGGACTAGAGGATATTGATTTCCATCATGTTAGGGTCAGCTGAACACGAACGTGACTTAGCCATGGCTGGTTTGGTTCAAATCACATGCCTTGTCTCTGTGATTAGAAGCCACGGAGGAGCCAGAGCCAGGATGTAAATATGTGTGTGTCTAGTGCTTGAATCATCAATGTAAGTTGAGTGCATCTCTGTGATTCCAAGACAAGGTAATGAGCAGGTGCACATAAATGGGTCACTTCCTTCCTTCCTTTTTACTTCTCTTACTCTTAATATGCATGAATTAACTCAGAAAGATATCACTATCCTTTTGAATGAAATCGGCATAGTCAATCTGCACAACTTGCTCCTAGCTTCCACAGCCTTGAGCTGTATTTTTTCTTGTGCGCACTACATATCCGCAATGAATCTTATTGATCAGTCTGTGCTATGTTTATTTGATGCTGGTGGACATGGGGGGTTTGTAGTGAAGCCATATCAAGAAAGTTTGAAGCAACCATAGTTTGAAGTTCATGGGTGTTTGGAGGCATTCATTTGTGTCACATGTTTTCCCTCATGAGCTGTAAAGTGGGCATGAAGTTACCAGTGGCAATTTTTTAGGGCAATTTTGTGACTAGTCATCCATGTTGGCTTGGAAGTATATTCTACACCTTTGATAAAACAGGGATGTTCCTGTCATCGACATCCTGTAGGTGCTTGGACATTTTTTTAATTTAGCATCTATCAATAAATGACAACTGGGCTACATCTTCTACATCTACAGGTCCAGTAGTAGTCAACCACTGAAACTGTAGCCATAAATATCTTCAATATGTTGCTGTTGTTGTTGGTGGTACTTTGTTTGTCTCTTTCCAGCTCCGCAAGCTCAACTCAGTCGCAGCAGATGGCTGTTCAACACGAGTCTTGTTCTGCTCAAGGTTTCTGCCTGTTGAAAGTTTTTACGTGCCACTGCTACTTGCTCAATGTTGCCAAGTGCTTTGCTCACAGTGGATTTATGTTGGGTCTCTGTAAATTATACAACAACGAGTGGAGGGTAGACCTGCTCTTTTTGTGAATGGTCCTGAGATAACATTGTTGTAATTGGTCTTGTTTAAATAAAGGTTGATTGATTGTGTGATGTCAACAACGCTGAGTGGGTGGTATGTTGGCGTTGGTGTTGGGGTAAGGAAAGGAAAGTATCTTCTAATAAATTAGTTAGGAAAAGAAAATGAAAGCATTGAATCTAGATGTTTCAGTTAGTGACTTTTACCAGATTTTGTCTTCAGCTTTTGGATGGACCAGGCAAAAGCCCCAGATGGTCTATGTATATTACAAAGTGGTCCAGTCTATGTATATTACAAAGTGGTCCAGTCTATGTATATTACAAAGTGGTCCAGTCTATGTATATTACAAAGGGGTCCAGTCTATGTATATTACAAAGTGGTCCAGTCTATGTATATTACAAAGTGGTCCAGTCTATGTAAATATATTACAAAGTGGTCCAGTCTATGTATATTACAAAGTGGTCCAGTCTATGTATATTACAAAGTGGTCCAGTCTATGTAAATATATTACAAAGTGGTCCAGTCTATGTATATTACAAAGTGGTCCAGTCTATGTACATATATTACAAAGTGGTCCAGTCTATGTAAATATATTACAAAGTGGTCCAGTCTATGTATATTACAAAGTGGTCCAGTCTATGTATATTACAAAGTGGTCCAGTCTATGTACATATATTACAAAGTGGTCCAGTCTATGTACATATATTACAAAGTGGTCCAGTCTATGTACATATATTACAAAGTGGTCCAGTCTATGTATATTACAAAGTGGTCCAGTCTATGTACATATTACAAAGTGGTCCAGTCTATGTACATATATTACAAAGTGGTCCAGTCTATGTATATTACAAAGTGGTCCAGTCTATGTATATTACAAAGTGGTCCAGTCTATGTATATTACAAAGTGGTCCAGTCTATGTATATTACAAAGTGGTCCAGTCTATGTACATATATTACAAAGTGGTCCAGTCTATGTACATATATTACAAAGTGGTCCAGTCTATGTACATATATTACAAAGTGGTCCAGTCTATGTACATATTACAAAGTGGTCCAGTCTATGTACATATTACAAAGCTGTAGAAAATGTGGGTTATATAGTTAAATAACAACACCAGCCATTTGATAACATCTCTGTATAAAGCAACTTGTGTCTTGAGTTGTTCTTAATTATTCATATATTTTCTGTAATTCATGGTTCAGATTTAATTTTCCTGTTTTATTTTGTCTTTTTCACCCTCTTATTCCTGATCTCCCTGTGTGACATAACTGTCTTATTGCAATGTTTATTTTTTTGGTCATTTAAAACCCTTGTGTTCCTCAACTCCCTGTGTGATTTTTATCCGTTCATATTCCTGTATTTTTCCTCCACAATGATTGTGTGCCTCACCCTGACTCATTTCACCTGTGTCATTATCCTCACCTGTGTTTAATAGCCTGGTGTGTATTCAGTCTCCTTCCCATCTGTGTCACTTTGTCATATCTTCCTTCCTGTGTTCATGAACATATTTTTTCCTTGTGGCATCTCAGCGTTTAGTTGGATTTTAAATCAGACTTCTGATAGACATTGTAGGTTTTAGTAAGATTTATATTTCCAAGGACATTGTTTTTTATTGTTAGTCTTACTTTTTATGGATTTCGATCGTGGCTCCTTTTGTTTTTCTACCTTCAGTGGATTTTTGTAGTTTTCTTTTCAGGTTTTGGTAACCTTTGACTCTGTAAGAATAAGGCTTTGTTTTTGCCTTTTTGTTTTATTTAATTCATTTCTGTCCTTCTCTTTGTTTCAGTATTAAAACCTTGACAGTGCTAACAACAGTTATAATCCAATACTAAACTGTAATAGAAAAAGACATGAAGCATCGAGAGAGGGACCTTGAAAACACTTTTTACAACAAAAAACATCATGTCGGACGTGTTAAAAGGATTTATGATCAAGCTAGGACGATCTTTAATATAGAAAATGTATGCTCTTGTCTCTCTGGAGTAAAGTAATGATTTTATGTTGTTAAACTTTGATTTTCTTTTAACCAGGACTCCAAAGAATATTTTTTTATTTTTTCCCAATCTGCAACTTTTCAAACCGTTGTCATGCTGGCAGTCCGTGATCTTTCTCCTATCCTTCCA
The DNA here is from genome assembly GCF_963584025.1 of Labrus mixtus. Lineage (NCBI taxonomy): Eukaryota > Metazoa > Chordata > Actinopteri > Labriformes > Labridae > Labrus > Labrus mixtus. The sequence goes on from NC_083634.1 coordinate 1,886,633, forward strand.
CTTTACTACTCTGAATCATATTTGAGTCTAAGTAATGACTAAGATACACAGAGGTTGAGTGATTGATGGGCAGACAGATTGGCTGGTACATGCATTTGGGAAAGGATGTCTGAGTATTAAATTACTGTCAACAACAACTGAACCAAGGCGAACACAGAACCCCTGTCCTATCTCCACTCACTCCCCGGAGTGGCCTAAAGAGAGACAGAGAGGCGGCAGAAGATTTGACACTCCTTTGTATTCTTTGACGAGTGTCTGGAGCGGTTATCGTTCTGTCCTGCCCCTCTTTCCTCCCCATCCCTACAGATCGATCTCTCCCCTGGGCCACCTGAGGCAATCAGGAGGTGTTGATTGGTGTCCCTTTCGCTTGCCTGATCTGTCCTTTTCATTCCTCTTCAACTGATACTTCGCATGCACTTGCTTTCTCTTCTGCCCTTATTGCCTACCCTCATCAACCATCGTCCCTTTTTCCATTGCAATCACTCCCACTGATGACTCTCTCCAATGCTCTCTTCTCTCTTTGTCTTTCGACCCACCATTGATCTCTCTGTTATCCTGTACTCGTTGCTCTCGCACGCCTTGCTGTCCTGCAATGCTCAAGGACCATTGAGCAACATTGACTTATGAAATGAAGGAGGGAGCTTCTGAGAGATGCAGCTGTTCCTAAGCATCCTCAGTCGATGCGTGATAGTGCTGGAAAATCCAGGGATTACAAAAAAACCTGCTTAACAAGGCAGGATTTCTCTTGGGGAACTTTTCCTTTTTGGCAAGCTATATTCACATATCTGGTACAGGATAATAGTTTTATAAAGGAAAAATAGCAGAAAAGATTGGTTTTCACTGGTAAACAGGTCGTCATTTCTCCTTTGAATGGAGCATTTACACACTTTAGGGCTTACTGTGAGACTTTCAGAGTACATTTTGAGACAAAAACACATGCTCTAATGAAATGGAGAGTGGTGCTCATAAACAAGATTCTGTGATCAATATCAAGAGATGAATTTCATCTCAAAGTTGATTTGGTTGTCATCTGTCCTATTAGGCCAAAGAAGGTCTTATTTTAGTCTTTGTTCTCCTGAAAGACTTTAGCTTGTATTGCGCTTTTCTACACCTACCCATTCACACACTGATGGTAGAGGCTGCTATCTAAAGTGACCATCCAAAGTAACTAATCCCATTCACATTTATACACCACAGACAACTTGGGGTTAAGAGTTGAACAAGGACATATCAGACATGTGTCTACAGCAGCTGGGGATCAAAACCGGACCTTCCAGTTGGACGACAACCGACTCTAACTGAGCTACAGCCACCGCTGGTTGTACCCTTGCTGCAACTCTCCGTCATCATGCCACTAGAGCCAGAGTCCCCGAGTTGGCAGGGCTGTCACTCTTCCCCCAGGGGGTGGTAGGAGTAACAGTTGGAGGGAGGGGGGGGTCAAGAGAAACATGTATGAAACATGTTTGAGCCTCTGAGTGACACATCAACAAACTGAAGGAAGCTTTGCCCCGACAGTTTGAACACAGAGCTGAGAACAACAAACCCAGAGGGAGTTTGACTTCACTCTCTTTTTAGGAAGTCGTTACTCCTCAATATAAAGGATATACTGTACTTGCTATATTACTATTCTAAATGTGGCATGATACACCTTTAAGTTATATTTACAGAACATCCACAGAGTCAGAATAATTTACCCTAATTCTTGCCTTTTTTATCCACAGATATGAAGAAACAAGTCCTGCAGTGCTTGTTTGCCTGCAGGAAAATGAATGAACTCATCAGAAATACTTGATTTCAAACTGGTCAATGATATTGATTATGGTAAAGTAGAATCAATACAGGATTGGTTTCCTCTCAAACAATCTTTCATCGTGAATGAAATAATCCGAGCTTTCTGGGTGAAAGTGATATACCTTTGTAATGAGCACAAGTCAGATGCCAGTTCAATTTTTAGATGTAGTGCAACGAGAAGAAAAACAACTAAAAACAACACAATGAAAAACACCTCGAACAAGATGGAAATAACATGTTGTCACATCGGTGCTGCATTGGCTCATGGAGACCAGAGACATGACCTAGAAAGACTTGATAAAAGATACACTCTGCCTTTCGTCGGCTCACGCCCAAGCTCCATTGGTGGTTATTGATCCTGTTTGTGCGTCACCGACGTGCCTGCCTGCTTGCAGTAACTTTCAAGAATACCATGGGACTTACTGGGCAAAGGATCCAGTGTGTACTTAATGTGTCATGGGCATATTTCTGGCAATTCTGTAAAGCAAAGCCAGACCTTTAATTTGCTCATTAAGACAAGATAGGCACATATGGCTAGCAATTTAGACGTTTTGCGGGTTAATATGTTATTTTAATACTCTATAATGGTCAGAAAGTCGGTGAATGAAGGGATAAGGAATCTAGCATGATTCTAGTATAAGTGATGCAAGGGTTGCATGCTTGAGTATCACACAAATATACTGTTGTGATATATTACCAGAGTCGTGCCTTGTTTGTCTTATCTGCAAGTGTAACCATTCTGCTTGCTGGGTGTTTGTGTGTGGATGCATAAGCAGAATGAAATGTGCACTGGCCTGTTGTCCTCTGCATTCTTGGCTCTCCTCTACTCGGCTGGGCTGTCAGTCACAGTAATGGGAAGGGAAAGCCGGGGCTAAACAGCCGCTAATGGGAGATGACTAGAGAAAGCTTAGCACTGTCCTCGCTAACCACTAATGCAAACCAATGAAGTGGGGGAAACCTAGCACTGTGCTGGCCGATGCTAACTGCTAATTTAAATTAATGAAGAGGGAAAACTCTGGTGATGCTAAAACAAACTAGTAAAGATGGAAAAATTAACTCTGTCAGAGCTTATGTTAACTATCAATTAAAACCAGGGGGAATGTCACACTTGCTAATGCTGGTGTGCAAACTAATTAGGGTGGAAAGATAACAGTAGCACTGTCTATAAAAATGGCGGCTGATGACACCAATTAAGATTTCAATTATAATGTTCTGTGTTATTGATTTTTTTTCTTCAAAATTCTCTTTACTATTGGCTTCTTTAACAAGAGGCGAGAGGTCATGGTCAGGTACATAACAGTACAACATCTTTGATTTCAGGTCTTTTAGCTACAGGGGAAAAGGAAGGATAATGCTTCATGTAAAGCAGTAGGTTGATATGTGAGGCATTGAGTGGTTAAGATATAAAAGCCAATTAAAATGTCTAAATAGAAAATGTAAGGTAGTACTTCTGAAGATGGGAAATTTCCGATCCTTTGATGAAAGACGAGTGAAGAAAAAAATAACTGCTAATTAGCACTGTGCTTTAAAGATTCACTTCAGTAAAAAATAATAATTTCAAAATAAGCTAACATTTTTTAAACTTCTAACTAGGATTTTCTTTACGCCCTTTAATGTTGAAATTTGGCAGACTGTAAAATTCAAGAAAAGAAGAATTCCGAAACCCTGTTAGTTACATTCGAAGGTGATTGGCTTAGCTTAGCATTGAGTCTTGAAAAAAGGGAAAACAGCTATTTCCTGCAAACTGTCGAATTTATGCAAATTAAATCAGGGTAGTCGACTTGTATTTTGTTAAGAAAACACTCAGCAAACAGCCAATTTACACGGCTCATCAAGAGATCATAGGTTGAGCAGGTAAATTGGTTTGCAGTGCGGCTAACATTAACAGTGCTAGCACAGTCTGCCTTTGGTCCTGCTTGCAGGTTAACAAGGTCCACATGTGTGTTGATTATACATTGCCCTTGTCAAGAGGTTATATGCATGTTAAACATGACACAGCCTATATGCAACTATATCTCCATTTTCTAAATCATGCACTGTGCTGGTTTACAACTGGGCAGTAGAGGATAATGGCAGTAGCCATGAACCGAAGCTACAGCTCCAGCTAGTGGCAGGCTGCTGCGTTACAGCTTACCCACAACATTTGGAACATTGAGGGCTCAAATTAATACAATTATCAATCATTGATTTAACTGACTAGTAAATGTAGTGAAGATGGCGAGGTGTAGCTATGTAGCTATGTAGTAAGAAGTAAACATAATTGTGTATGACTTCACAGAGGGGCATGTGCTGACTTCTTTTCAAGATGCAGTGAATGTCCTGGCTCAAGTTTCATATTTTACAGGATGGACAAGAGACTTGCATTGTTTTTTTAAGAAAAGGAAATGAGCACTTAATAATTATCCTATTGAATAATTTAACCTTAACCTTAATTTTGTGTGTTTCTTTGTGAGTGTCATCCTTGTTTCTCCCTTTAAGTATACATGACAATATCATTAAAAGGAAACTTGAAAAAGACCATTGCCCAATTTAATTATAGAGACTTTTAACTATGTGCAAAAAAATAAAGAATGACTCCCTGCCATTGTTCAGGTTTATGATATCCAGTAAGAATGAGAGGATCAAGTTTTTACACAGTGTGAGCTGGCTGAATTACATGTCCAATGAGGAAGACTGAACATCTCCTTTGGGGATATGTTGTAAGGATATATTGCAAAGTGAATTGAATTAGGCTCAACAGCGATTCCAATTAGGTGTAAAAGCATCCTCTTTATTGTTTGTAATTATATGTGGAGTGGTAAAGCGATTAAGTCGATTTCCTTTACAAGGTTTTACCCTCTCTTTGGATCAGTATTTTATTGAAAGAGAAGCCCGTGAAGAAAGCACATGTTCACGATAACTTCAAATGAACAAGCGCAGGTACACCGAGATCAATATATTTCCAATGGGAACATGTTTGATCTTAGAAGGAGTGGTTGGAAGTTAGGAGAAATAGATTTATAGAGACAGAGAGATGATGGATAAAGGAGAGAGGGACAGGACTCGGGGCAAAAGATTAATGAACTGGCAGACTGCTTGTTACGCAAAAAAAATGAAGATGAACGATTCCTAGCTTCAGAACAACTGGTCCTTTCATTAGGAAAAGTAGAAAAACAGGAGAGAACAGATGAGGGACATCAGGAGGGCGATGGTGGTGTTGTGTAGCGCAGGAGGAAAGAGAAGGAGACAGATGAACGGACGGAGACAGAGACATAGAGACAGCTATTTAAGGTTTGAGACATATGCATGGGAACGAGGGAGGACAGGGAGAGCCGGGTGATGGATGGGAGGGCCAATGTGGGGTTACAGAGCAGGAAGAGAAGATGACAAGGACTGGACGGAAGCACGGGATAGAAGAGGATGAAGATGGTGAAGAGGGCAGGAGTGTGATCACAGTTAAGGAGTAAGGGTGGATCAGGACGGACTGAGAGTTGAGGGGAGCTGCCTCGTAGAGATACAGAGAGGAGAGGAAGGTGTATTCATTTGGACAGGCTGTCATAACGGGCGCTGACTGCTCATCATGACGCTGTGAACCGGCCTGACCCGCAGAGCTGAGGACGCAGGAGGTGGTGGAATGAAAGGAGGGCACGGGGAGTGGGGGAGTAGAGATGAAGACGGAGATGAAGGAAAGGTGGGGATGGAGTAACGAAGGCAAACTGTGAGAGCACGGAGGAGGCTTCACTTTGAACCGCTCAGACCTGCTTCAGCTTAGGAAACCCACAGAGAGGGAAGGAAGCATAGAAGGATGCATGTTTGATGAAGAGGAGAATGCTTGTCTGAACTCATCTGCCTACTTTGGACCAAGTAGAAAGATGCAATGAAAGGATAGTATTTATTACGACCACTGTATTCTGTAAAGAGAATGAGAATTGAAAGCTGGAGTTGTAACTCTTAATTGAGGACAGAAACATTAATTGGAGGGTACTCTATTCAAGTCACTGGTTTGGAACACTTTGTGACAACATTTAGTTGAATGCTCATCCAGGATGAATTGAATGTTGGAACAAGTTTCTAACTTTATAACACATTTTTTTCAGAGAATAAAAGTGTATTTGTTAGGAGCACATGACTGACATTTACAATGAATAGAATAACTGAATGTAAGTGTTTAGTGTTGCCACACAAGGTGTAATGTTTCCAGGCCAAGAAATCTTGTAAAATAATTAAAAACTAAAAAGATATTAAAGATACAATATATTAATAAACTCATTGGATGGTAAATGGACTTGAGCTTGTATATTTCTTTTCTGGTCTTCTGACTACTCAAAGCACTTTTACACCACATGACACACCCACCCATTCACACACTGATGGTAGTGGTCGCTATGTAGAATCATCCATCAGAAGTAACTAATCTCATTCTTGCCCAAGGACACATTGGATATGTAGCCCAGCTGGGGATTGAACCCTCGACCTTCCGGTTGAGAGGCGACGACTCTACCCACTGAGTCACAGCCCTATGGATAAGATTTAAAAAATAACATCACCCTTTAAAACTCAAAATGTGCCATATTTTTGTCTTGGCTTCAAACATAACTTAATGGATGGTTTTCTATTAATCCATATATGGATGGTTACAAGAGTGGTTACAATCCTAATTTTGTTTAGTCGTAGGAGAGGAGGAAGAAGAAGAGATGAGAGGCTCTAACTTTGGACTGTTGGGTTGTCAAAGATGACTTTTACAAGAGGGACGTCCAGCTGTCCTTCTCTTCAATACTCACACATTACCGATGTGCAAGGTGTGCTTAACAAATATTCAGGTAATCCGTATGTTATACGAGTAGTTTCTAAACAGCTGGGAATACATGTGTGGGCAGTAGAGCAAGTGAGGAGAGATACCAGAGGTCTGATTTATGTTGTTGTAATGACCAGAGCAGCAGAGCGTGGAGAACGAGCAGTCGTTAGCTGTAAGAAATAGCGCGATGAATGTGGAGTTTAAGCTGTGTGAGCGATTAAGCTTTGTATCTTTAGAAACCTGGTAGTATTTTTGAATAGTCGTGCATCCCGCCCTCATTTTCCCCTGAGATGGGAAATCTTTGTATTTCTAAGTCTGTAAAGGAGCTTCCAGTGACGCAAAATGAAGATTTTTGCGTCACTGGAAGCTGTTGCGGTTAGCAGTGTGAAACTACAACACTAGTTCCTCATATTTTCGACCACTGAATCTACAGACCAATCACAGATCAGTGGGTGGGAACTCACTCCCAGAATCAAAACTTTACGTCCGCCATATTGCTTGGAAGCTATGCTAACAGGCTCTATGGAGAAAGCTGATAATGGCGAAAAAATATAAATATAGCCGCAAGACGGCTGCTGCCGACAGGATGGTCTTGTGCCGCCGCGAGCCTGGCCACCGCCGGGAGGCTGGCCGTGACACAAGACCGGCCTGTCGGCAGCAACCGTCTTGCGGCTATATTGCTGCTGCCAGCTCAGCAGCCGAAACATAAGGCCTGTCGGCGGCGGTGAGGATGAGGAGCCGGGGCCGGCTCAAGCTGGGGCGGACTGGTAGTGTCGGTGCTCTCACTGTTTGTCTGTGGACACAGACATAGAGTCTGTTTTCTGGCAGGAATTTCCAAGATCAATTCTGGAAGAAATCTCTGAATCAGTTGAGGAAATGATGTTTTGAAGTAAATATGTCTGTAAATGTTTTTATTTCTATATTTCTACTGATATACTGTATATTTTAGAGAAACTGTATCGATCGAATTTCCCTCTGGATTAATAAAGTATTTCTGATTCTGAACTAGAGGACCTTAGCGGGAGTGGCCCATTGGTGCTATGCATTCTGGGATTTGGTGTCTTTCATCCACATGAGCCAAAAAGACACTTTCTGTCTTTTCTCGGGCCAAGAAGGCACCAACTTTAAAATGTATTTTACATTTCTACATATATGACCCAATGTCAATACAGATTCATGTTTCAACAGGTGAAGTATCCCTTTAACCATTTCTGTACTACGCCCATTTAAAGAGGTCACATTATGCCCTTTTTGGGATTCATATATTTAATCTATGTACCTATTAAAGTATGTTTGTTAAAGTTTGAAAAAAGTGTCTGTTTTCATGTACTTCCGCTCCATGCACCGGCTCTCTTCTGACTCTCTCTCTAAGGCTCTGAAGTGTCCACGTTCAGAGTCCCCACGTGTGCCAAGTCTGATCTGATTGGTCGGCCTGTCAGCTCTGCTGTAATTGGTCAGTTGCTCAGCACGGTTCTCGGAAACTTCACGCCCCTTTTACCATATTGGGAATGCAGCCACTTTGGCTCAGAGGGGAGCATAAACATTAGCACCTTAGCACTACTGTGCTACTGCAGGCTACGGCATATCGTGGGCGTGCTACAGAAGTTAATGGGCGTGCAACATGAGCTGCTGGGCTTGCCACAACGAGTCAATGGGCTTAGATCAGTGATCTCACACTGACAAGATGTCACGCTGGCAATTTTTTTTCGATGTGCCTAAACATGCACAGGACACTTGGAAAACACACTAAAGGGCATATAAAACCAGAAAAAGCATAATATGACCCCTTTAAAGGAGCTAACAGCCATGCCAACGTTAAATTTTTTGCTCTACCCAGCTATACTTTGGTAATTACCCCTAATTATCTGAACAAGCTGTGATTTACTTTGTGTTGCATAACAGCTGCATTTTATGTTGAAATTGGCTGACAGTGGCCATTCTATCTTCAAATAACTTAAAAATGCATTAATGCTGTAGAAGCTGCTGCCTTGGGAGTTTGGACATTAGGTTATTCGACAGAGAAGCTTTTTTTATGCAGTTACATCAAATTAGGTATCTTAAATTCAACTTGCAATAAGTGAAATGAAATTACTTTTTGGGAGTGAAACAACTCTGTGCAGCTTCAGCTGAAGGATCTAATCATGAAGAGAAATTAAACAAGATGATATTAGAGGCATATATGTACTAGATTTATCAACCTCAACAGCAACAACTCTTAAAGCCTTAACATTATAGAACAGCAATTAAAAGCAAGGACAGAAGCAGATAGAGTAAGAAGTGTAGACAAACTGGGTAATTAAAAAAAGAAGGGGTGGAGGGTTAGAGACTTGTGGCAGTGTTAACAGTAGAGCTGGTGCTGACTCAAACTTGCATTTGAAGGAATTCCTTGTGGAGCTCCTGATTCTCCTCGCAGCAGAGGAGGGAGACGTCCTCACACACACATGAACATTTATACTGGCAGGTGATTGTCACAGGGCGATATATTCTAAGTGTGTGAATAGTGAGCGGCACATAAACATAATCTTAGTTGTACCCCCCACAGCTGCAGCCACCTTCCCTGGGAGGTGTAGAGCAAGGAGCTAACAGGGACGAGCGAGGGCCCCCTGCTTGGAAATCAGTGTGGGAGTCAAGATGTTCTGAAAGCATGAATATGAATGCACACACACACGCACACACACACACACACACACACACACACACACACACACACACACACACACACATTCACAAAGAGTGTATGAATACTGTTGGTGATGTTGGGATGCTAACTGTATTTCACATCACGTCTTTATCTGTGGTATATCCAATGTATAATTGAGCAGAGTGTAAGGAAGCAAAATGTACTAAATGGTGTACATCATGTTGGTTTTTAGTGTGTGTGTGTGTGTGTGTTTGTGTGCTTAATAATACAGGTTTCTGTGTTCAAGTTATCTAGGAATTAAAGCAAAGAGTCAACGTCAGCGATCCCCAATTAGCTGTCAAAACTGTTTCCCAAACTCCAAACGTGGCAGTATTTTAAGGATCTGCTGACATCTACAAACCTGCTAGTGAGCCAAAAAAGTAACACACAAAAAAAGAAGAAGAAAAGAACAAATCCCTTCATCTTATTCTCACATTCATTCAATTTACCTCACTCATACCGAGGTAAGAACACCGCCAAGTTTGTCACATCACATGCCAATTCCAATTTGCTTTCTCCACCACTCACATCTGCTCAAGTGCGATCGTAGCCAACTCTTTTTTTTTTTTTTTTTGCAGTGTCATTCAGATATGTCATGTTTACGTATGTAAAGGAACGCCTACTGTTGGATCTATTTCTAATTCTCAGTTCCAACACTATGTTCACACACATGGATAATTTTTTAATCCAATTTAGCTCAACAGAGTAGCTAGTTTTTTTTTGCTCTACACACTGCCATACGATGAGCACATTTGTCCTTCTCTAATTAAAATACAGCACAAGAAAGCAGTAAAACGTTCAAAGTGGCGAAGGAGGTCAGACAGAGCGAGTTTCTGAGAGCATCGAGGAGATGATGCAATGAGGAGGAGGGAGAGGAAGACGCGCTTTGTGAGCGCAGAACAACAATTAAAGAGTTTTTTGGGGCCGATGTGTATTCTGCGAACCTCATTATAGTCTCACCCTAACCACAGATGATAGCAATTTCTTCAAGTGACTTTTTAATAAGACAGAAGACACTTCTGAGAAAGGGCACGAGAGAGCCAGCCAATCATTTGTAGGGAAAGATCAAAGTGTAACCGTTGTTAAGATCATGTATCAAAACGCTCATGTTCTGGTGTCATGACCAGTATGGGGCTGTAATCATGATCCTCCAAACACACTTGACATTAAACACAGAACATTAATCTATTCCTGCTTTTCGGGTGCTTCTCTTTCTCTCAAAATTTGACGAACTAGCCCTTTAATTAGGAAAAAATTTCCCACGGATAGGAGAGCTTGTGTCGCTTCTTTGTTGGATAGCGTGGGAGTCACTGGATCATACATCACAGTCTTCTTGTGAGTAAGACCCAAGGGTGCTGTAGCACTAATGCTTCAGACAGCAATGTATATGGATGGTCACATAGCTGCGGGCAGGAATTCATTAAAGACAACTTTTCACAGTGTCTCAGTGGACGGCTGCCAACCACAAGACATGTTTGGAAGAGGGGACACATGTACACTCAACCACAGCTTTAATGTTTAACGCACACACACAGGGACAGAAAAATTCACAACTTTAACAGGCCAACATAAGTCCAGTTTACATTCTGTTTCTGTCGCAAATCTTCAGTTTATTAGCCTGAGAGTTCACTTTATCTGAGCTGACCGATTCATCAGCCCGCCGATAATATCAGCCGATATTAGCATATCCAGTGACTATCAGTATCGGCTCATTTTAAGGCAGAAATTCACAGATATGACTAGATTTATTCACCACTCAAAAAGCATTTAAATATAGTTTCATTGCATTACACTAGGATTTCTATACACTTTTCAACATGATTCCAAAAAGGGGCATTCTATTAAACTCTTCATATGTAGTGTATTGGACCTTTAGAAGGCCAATGAACTGATTTAGAAATAAATAAGTAAAATTCAAGCTTACCCAGCCTGCTGTACGACTTTTTGGCTCATATGGGTAAGTTAAAAGGGGGAAAAAAATAAATAAAAATTCAAAACAAAATGGTCGGTGGCGTATGTATATGTATGAATGGGATTCGTTACTTCTGATGGTCACTTTACATAGAAACCTCTACCATCAGTGTGGATGTGTAGGTGTGACACACATAGCATAGCACTTTGAGTAGTCAGAAGACTAGAAAAGAAATACACAAGCTCAAGTCCATTTACCATTCCTCAGTGTGTTCAGGGTCATATTGAAACACATTACATCTTATTAACATGAAAGCTTGTAGTAAATCACAATCATGTTTCACAGATCAGTGTAAATGCATGTTTGTGATTCCTGATGCAACAAACAAAGTAGTCGTTCATTTGGTTCACTTTGAAAGGCGGTTATTTTGAAGACGTGTTCAGGAAATAGCTTCACACGGAGAGAAAAAGGTATGTTTTCAACTGGAGCTTGCTGTAGTTCTACTTCAGAGGTAGAATTGGCATCAATCACAGCTCAACAGATTACAGGGCTTACCATATGAAAACATGAACTACTTTCAACCTGTGTGCGCCCACGTGTATTCACAAGGCTGCACCGTCAGAGGCACAAATACACGTTCATTATCATCAGCCCGTCTTTGTCTCAAACCAGCGGAGTCTGAGCGAGCCTGTCACGGTCTGCAGAGGGCAAACATGGAGGACAGATACACAGCTGGCTGCAGCCTCCTTCACGCTTTAGGTTGGTGAACATGGCTCGTTTATAGGTGTGCTGACTGGCAAAGAGTCGGTTCCCTGGGTTAGGCTGTTTAATTAGTTCATTAGCTTAAGCAGCTTCCTAATGAGATGCCGACACTGCTTCATCCTTGATCAGCAGAGGAGAGCTGGAGAAGCACAGGTGGGTACACATCGCCCCCACCAACATCCACCTTGTAAATATTCATATCCCATTCAGACTAACATATACACAGCTTCAGCTTAATATGTTGAGCAGGGGGAATATGAGCAGATGCATTAGTACACACACATTAAGCACCTTAGAGGACTGTGGGAGATTGTCAGTTAATAATCCAGGTGTTCCAGTGTGTGTCTAAGTGTTCAAGTATTTTATCAATATTTACCTGGAAATTCATGCTGATCTACAGTTTGGCTTAAAGTTAATCAAAGGGACCATTTTTTTTTACACTAGAATTGTACCACAGATGGTGCCCAATGTGGGGGTTGGGAGGCACTTAGAGAGGGGTCACGAGGTGCCTTTCAAAAACAAACACAAACTTGAAACGACTAAAAAATCACATTTTTTTAACCATTATTCTTAAATTACATACAAAAAAGTTGTCCCATTTAAAATCAAACCGTAGTACTTCTGTGAGATTTGTGCTAAAATTAAATAAAAAATGTGAGTTTGCACATGGCTGCAACAATGCAGGTGTCCGTGTTGCTCTTTGTAAATATAAATGCACACAGACACACTGACATAATATCATTATTTTAAGGCTGATGTATTCTTTTGTGCAGTGTTTGGATATGCCTCTTAGTGCGTGCAGCTGTGCTTTAACCACTTCCGGGGACAATGGGGGTCCACAGTCTCGGGGGCTGAAAAGTTTGGGAACCCCTGCATTAGTGTGTTGGTATGTTTTGTTATTCTTAAAATTTCAACTATATATTGGACATATTCTACATAAAAGTCTTCCATATTTATATTGTTTATTGTATTCTTTGTGAGATTTCCTTCAGTCTACTTTAATTCATCACTTGGATGGAATAGGCTGGAAGCAGCGGCCCCTCCGGCTTCTGCCTTTCTTGTACAAACTGTAAATGTATTCAGTTTCCTGTTTATTTTTATACACCTTCCTATTTATTCACACTGAGCAATATTTCAGAGACAATGATTTTTTTTATATTACATACTCATTCAAACAATATTTTTTATTCCATAACTATTCAGAGTCAGAGAGATCTGTCTGTCTGCACCTTGCTGTCTTGTTTTTAATGTTTATATTGTTTTGTTGCATCACTTGCTTGTGAGGAACACCATTTCATTCAGCTGTATATTTTGTATGTGGATGAATGACAATGACTTTATTCTGCTTCTATCCTTATGATAATACACTACAAACACCAAGACAACTTCTGTGTTTGAGTAAACCTACTTTGCAATGAACACCAATTCTTATTCTGAGAAATTGCATATTGATGCGTCTTCCTTAGTGTGTTTGAAAAAAAGAAAACGAGAGCATGTGTTTTCCTGTCAAACTGAAATGGACTAGGGGTGAGACTATAGTCTTTGAAAACACTCAGAAAACACTTTCAATTGAGCACAATGTATTTTAAACTGTCTGTTGTTAAAAAGAAATTGATTTGGATTGTTGAATTTGGCTAAAGTTAGCAGTGCTAGCACCGCCAGCCTTCAGTCGTCCTTGCATGTTAACGACCACATTCCTGTTCTAAATGGGGTTACACATTGCTCCGGTTGATATGCAGGATTAACCTGACACAGCCTACATACATTTTTTTTTTATCTCTAGACCAAAAACTGCTTAAACTACTGCTCCTATGAGAGGGTATCTGTTCACTGTGCTTGTTTCCATCAAGGTAGTAGAGCGAGGAGAGCAGGTCCATTAAACAGGAGCTTCAGTCAGTCTGTAGCTACAGCCATGGCAAGTGAGGGGGCGGCTGTGTTGCAGCCAGAGCATAACATTTTATTTCAACATATAAAAATAACAACAACCAGTGATTTAAGCGCCAACTAGACATTTAACCGTTCAATCTCCTAAAACTGGAAATTCCTCAACTGGACAGTGTTTCTCTGTGTGGGGTTATTTGTGTGTATTGGTCTAAACACTCTAAAGCTTGGCCTGAGTGTGGAGGAACCCAGGTGGAGAGACAGAGGGGAGGGGGTCATGGCTCGGAAGGCGACCAAGCTGAGAGGTGGCCTGGCTGAGAAAGGGGGAATGGATGTGCAGCTTTGGAGCAAAGAGGAGGTGGAGCAGCAGAGGAGAGCAGGTGTAGCCCAGCTCTCACACTGCTCCCGGCATCTGTTATTTGGGCCAGTGAGTTACTACGGCCAGCCTGTGTTTGGCAAGCGTGTGTGTGTGTAAGTGCATGTGTGTGAGAGGAGGAGGGTGAACTGCATGCATGATTGAACTCCCTCACTTCCCTCTCCCATGGTCCTCTGCTGTCTCATTTTATTATGTGTGTGTGCAAGCAATCTCTATGTGTGTGTGCTTATGCCAAATGTCTCATCGCCTCTGACATTATCATGCCTTCCCCTCCTGTCAATCACAGGTGCTCCGGCCAACCATGTGCTCAACACATCCAGTCATGTCCTTGACCCCACTCTCCCTTTAATGCAAATGACTGTTATTATCATTCACACTGCCCGAGTGTGTTTTTCATACGTGTGTTAAGGTACCAAAAGAGGTGAACATCTGACACGAGTAATGAAGCGTGCACACACATTCTCCTGGCCGCAGGTGCAGTGTTAGCCGAGCTGGATGGGTTAATGCAGCGGTGACGACAGGGTGGATGAGTGAGGGTTAGAGAAGATCTAGGGGACAGGAGGAGGGGCGGATGAGTCAATGTGCCCAGCTGTGCCCCCAGGAGGATCCGGTGTCTGTGGAACCAGAGGGACGAGGAGAGCAGCCTGGCATGGATGAGCTCAGGCTGGAGGAAAGGGCTGAGGACTTAGCAGGCAGGAAAGGGAACAATGAGGAAATTATGCAAATACAACGGTTTTAGACCTGGTGTTGGAAGCAGAAAATGCTCATGCAAGACACTTCCAGGCAGTGAGTGATACATGTTGTTGTGATGCTGTCCATGGTGCTGAATCAAGACAATCCCCTGACATACAATGAATTCGTTGGGAATCCTGGTGATGACAAATGAACCAATGTGGAGTAGACGTCATAGTTATGTCTCAGCAGTTGCACACGCATGGTGGGCAGAAAAACAGCGGGGGCAGGTGGAGTGAAACACAGGCCAGATCCCTGGTATAAGGGGAACATGTCCTGTGTCATTGGATGCCAGATTAGCAAAGGGAAAAAAAAACATGACCTCCATTATTATATGATACCATTGACAAAGACGACATTTGAGTCAAAACGCAGATGTCTAAATAACGTCTTGCATAGTTGCCTTTTATGTCCTACACGCTGGATAGGCAGTGCGTCAGCCCTTAATACACAAAACCTTTTGACAAATCTGGGTATTCAATGTGCTGGACGTGTGAACAAAGTACTAAATTCTATTCCTCAAGAGATTTGTATCTAGTTTTTCTCAAGTATAGACGCTGTGTTTCTCCACAAGGTATACGAAGATGTCTGGCTACTATAACTTTGGTCATCTAATTTGATCCCTGACCCACTGACCCCACAGTGAAAACATATCAGGAAACTTCGGCACATTGCTAAGGGTTCGCTGAGCCATTCACTGACTAAGTCTATGACTGATCTAGGTCTTATCTGCCAAGATCAATTTGCATCTTGTAGATTTCTTGTATAAGCCAAGGATCCGCTTCTACATTTTAGAATGGCTGATTCAGAGAGTTGTTAAGTCTCTGTTTGGTTCAGCACATTTGTCCATGGATAATACAGTTGACTGGTTGGAGCTTGTATAGCGCTTTACTCACTACTCAAACACTGCAGGTCACACCTACACATTCACACACTGATGGCAGAGGCTGTAAAGTGTCCATCAGTATTAACTCATTCATAACGGGAACAGCTTGGGGTTAAATGTCTCGTCCAAGGACACATCGGACATGTGGCTACAAGGAATCCATGAACAGAGAAAATGGAAAGCAAAATAAAACATCTATTTTTGTATTACTTCTGAAAGCTTCAGTTACAAAATAGCCATTGCATGCTACATGAATGTAAAACTGTGGATTCAATGAAACTCATAATACTATAGAGATTTAATATATAGATATAGAGAAGAGAAGCCTTTGTTTGCCTGGAACAACCTATTCAAAGTACACACCCTGAAGAAAGGAGTGAATTTCATCACTGTATTAATTTCATTCTCAAAGTTTTACCTCTCAGACAAGCTCTAGAAGGATCCATGAATACAATCCAGACTCCCCTACTCAGACATATTTAACAGCACACAAGTAGAAAGAAAAAAAAAAAAGCAGCAGCGGTAAAGACAGCGACAGCAGCCTGAGTAGACTAAGGTATAATGAGGTACATTTTTAAGGGGGAGGATGAGTAAAAAAAACTTCCAAATGTACGAGGCTGACTAAACTCTCTTTGTCATCTCTTTCTCTCTCCACCCAAAAACCAATTGGTGACAACACCAACTTCACACCCACTCCCTCAAAGACTGTTAAATTGGTTGGCAAATGTAGAAAATAACTGAAGACAGACAAAGTTAAAGAATAACACGGGATGAATGTAGAGCAAAGAATTAAATACCTCCTCTTCTTATCGAGGAAATGTCCAAGATTTGAAAACTTCTCATACATAACTAGTGGACTCATCTGTCATGACTGGTGTGTATGAGAGCTGTCTATGTTTTTTTCTAATTTACAGCAAACTCTTCTGTATGGCTATACACACACACACACACACACACACACACACACACACACACACACACACACACACACACACACAAACAAGCAGACTCCAGTGTGTTGCTATTTTAAATACGTAGCACTGGAGCATCCTGTTGCCATATGTTGTTTATTATGTGTGTGTGTAGGCTGCATGCAAAGAGAGCTCAAAGGCTGTGCTACTTTCAGTCCACACAAACACAAACATCTCATGGCGTCACAGCAGATTCCAGCACTAATGCTGACTGTTTTTCTTCACTGCACATGTATTTGCACTCACTAACAGCCTGTCTGTACGCGTCTCAAACTGAATGTAAAGATGCATGGGATGCTGTTTTTTTTTTTTTTTGGCTCCCTAAACAACTCTGCCATCCCCCCCGGAGGAGAAGAGAGTCTCCCAGTTATCCCTGCAACCCCCCGCGCGATGATTCAAACGGCTGTCATCCCTCAGTAATGATGATCCATCCCCGGCTATTACCAGCCCATAGTTTCTCACTTACAAAGCTGATTGTTTGACATGTGAAACATACATCAGCATAATCTGCCCCATAACTCATGTTTTTAAAGAGTGCCCACAGAGTATGGTGCTCCAAAGTGAAGATTAAATGAAAAGAGAAGTGATGAGCAAGAGAAAAGACACGGTGAGTAGAAATGAAGAAACAAGAAGGGAAGGGAAAGACAGCGAGGTAAATTTAAAACAAATGATAGAGAGACTGGATACACATACAAAGGCATTTAAAGGAAAAGAGCTCTTCAGAGAATCTGTAAACCAAACTGGACCTCCATTGCAACCAAGTTTAGCCATTAGACTTGAAACAACTATTTTAGCCATAATTTAAATATTTCACAAAAAGATGTATGTCCCATGTCTCAACAAGACGGGAAACAAATTCTACTGTTGCAAAAATATGCAGAGACTGTAGTGCATGTATCCAGTGCAATGGCATGTTATTGATCCAGACCAGGGAGGGGCAACTCTGGTCACAGCATTAATTTAATTCTCACTGCCAGGGGGCCAAATTATGGTTTACAAAAATAATCACAGTCAATTATGTCTCAAATTGAACATATACCAGTGATCAAATATTTATTAAGGACATATTTCATGTTTTTTTCTAATTTCCAATTAATTGATATGTAAAAACTGAGGGCCACGTTGAGGGTTGATGGGGGCCACATGTGATCCAGACGGTCTATAAAAGAAGCATAAGAAAATATCATTTATCTTTCTATGTTTGGATAATTTGGGCGACAGTAGCTCACTATGTAAGGACATGGGTTGGGAACTTGAGGTTCGCCTGTTGAAGTCGCTGTGAGTCTGGACATTGGTTTGGTAGCTGGAGAGGTGGCAGTTCACTTCCTGAACACTCCTGAGGTGCCCTTGGGCAAAGCACCAACCCCCTGTGTGCCGCCCCCTCACTCCGACATCTCTCCATCAGTGCATGTCCAGAGGATCAACAACAGAGTGTGAACCCCTGGAGGGATTAATACAGGATCTTTTTCTTATACTTTTCAGTGCCATGTGGTTTGAAACTTTACAATCTAAATAACTGATTTTATAGAAAAATGACCCAATGTAAAAAAAAAACAACAACATCTATTGAGAAGACGGGTGTGTGGGAGAGGTATGAACCCATCTAAAATGTACAATCAAACACTTGCACGCTGTCTAACTTGCACAACTAAATCCAATCGGTGTGCAGGTGTTTGTAAATTTGAAAATGAGTCAAGTGAAGTCACAGTTACCCAATTTGGAGTGCCTACTGTCAGTGTGGGACTCCTTTTGCTCTCCTTGTATCAAAACAGGAATCAACATCATATCGATCTTTACTTGTAATCGTATCCAGGTTTTAAACTCTGTATTGAAATATGATGATTTACTACTCTCTGTGACTTACAGCGAGTCCCACTGCATCCTGATACAAACCTTGGTCTTATTTGTAAACAGCTTCTCACTCTCACTAAAAACCTCTTGTACCTTTGAATAAATATTGTCTACATTGCATTAAATGTCTCTGACTTGGTGTAATATACAACTTCTACAGCAGCATCATCTGCACTCTATATCTTATTTCATTTTGATTTGATATTTTCCCCACATGTTTTAGTTTTTCTCCTATAATGCTCTCCATTGTTTTAGCTTTTCTAAATCTCTTCTTTTGTGTTTTAAAGGTGCTTAATGTATAAAGCGTTTTGACTTATGGACGCTTCTCACTCTGCCTTTGCTTGACCTCTTTAATCTGAATTCAAGACACATAAATAACAGGTTTATCAACCACAGTGGTGTAGAGCAAGCTTACTAAAGCTTCCCTAACTGTTTGGTTTCCGGCCAAGTTGCCTCTGAAGTAGATCCCTCTGCAGCAGTTAGCTACAGTAGCTAATCCCGAGGACTCAAATAGAAGCGTCTGTAATGATTTATGTACAATTTCAATTTCTCCTGAAAGCCTCAAGAGGCCGGCACTGCTTACCCCAAATCTGTACATAAAGTGTGGTTGACATAACCAGTGTTTTACTTTAATATTGCATCGGCCAAATAACTCCCCGAGCAACCAGGCAGGAAACTAATGCGATAAATGTGTTATACAACTTTAAAGCGCATCGTTACTTTCTGGTGATGTGACGTTTTTGAGGATTAGTACATTTTTGGACTTGGAAACACAATATTTTAAGATTTAATTTGAATACTCTGCTGAGCATAAGAACTGGATTTGCTTTTTTTCTTTTTAAATGATGACAAAAAAAACCCTCATATTTGATGAGTTTGTAATCATTTGTAGGTAGTGGGGATTACCCTGTACTGACAGAGACAGAGGCAGAGCTGCAGCGTTCAGAACTGTACATCCTGAGTTCCTGAAAGTGTGAATCTATAGGAGGAGAGAAGAGAGGGTGGGAAAGCACACAGAGGAGAGGGAATAAAGAGGAGGAGATAATAAATTCAGGGAAAAAAAATGAAGAAGGAATGTCAGGTGAGAGAGTATCAAGGCCACGGGCAAACAGAGGAGAAACAATGTCTAGGGAGTGATGAAAGAAAAGCATGTAGAGCTGTCTGAAAGTGTGTCTGTGACTGTGTTAATGTGGGTGTCAGCGCAGGAGGGCGTCTGTGTGCATCTCACCTGCCCATGGGAATGTGTATCAGTCTGTGAATGTGTGTGTGTGTGTGTGTGTGTGCGTGTGTGTGTGTGTGTGTGTGTGTGGGGCCGACTGAAGTGCTAATCCGCACTCGGAAAATAGTGGACCAGCTTGTCCTCTTTCTCAAAGTCACACTCTACACCACCCAACACACACACACACAGACACACACACTTAAGACACCACGGTCCCCTTTTTCTCTTCCCTCACAAAGAGTCAAGAGGACTTTGCTCATCAATTCTGCCGCAGGTTGCTATGGAGACAGAGAGTAGTGTGTGTGTGTGTGTGTGTGTGTGTGTGTGTGTGTGTGTGTGTGTGTGTGTGTTCGTTTGGAAGAGGTGTGTCTTTAAATCTTCTCTTGTCCTGTCCGCTCGCCTTTCACACTGCTGCTGCCGTCATGGGACAGCAAACACACAATCTAAAAGAAACACACACACACACACACACACACACACACACAACAACACACACAACAGACCACCTGCAGCGGTGTTAAGCAGGCATTTTTCCATCCACACACCCGATAATGAGTTTTGCAAAGTAACTGTGCGTGATTGTATGTGTGAGTCAGAAGCACTTTTAGGAGGATTCATCCTGAGTGCAAAGCATACACACTTGTTTGTGTGCGTGTGTGTGTGTGTGTGTGTATGTTTAGGCTCTTCGCTGAGGAGATGCAAAAGATGCCGTATCTGCTGCATGCATGTGCAGAGGAAGCACTCCAGAGAACATATAATTGTGCTCTAGATGAATGTCTGCTCGAGTGCACACTCAAAAAGCCGCTCCGCAGGTTTTATTTTTAGCATCACAGGCAAATGCTAGCCCCTCTCCCCCACCTCCTGCTCTCTGCAATTTCTCTCCCACTGTCACTTCTCTCATCCCTCAAAATCCCTCACCCAATTCTGTGTGTGTATCTTGGCCACTGAGCACACACAAACACACACAATCACGCTGCATACAGTATGTCGGCATAAGTGTTACAGCACCAAAAAAAAAAAAAAAAAAAAAAAAAAAGAGAAATGGTTGAAGCTTTGTCGCGGCGCCGCTCCACCTCCCCGGCTTTCATCATCGTTGTTAATGTTTGAATGAACGCATTCTCTCACTTTCATCTCTCTCTCTCCTGCTCTTGTTCTCCGTCCCCGGCTCTCGCATTGTTGGCGGAGGGATATAAAAAGCTCATCGGGGTGGAGGTGACGTATGAACTGTAAGCATGTCTGTCGCCAAGGCAGCAAAGGCAAGGTCAAGTGCTCAGTGGCCCGGCGAGGCTTTTCATTACATATTGAACTCTGCAGAATTCCCTGCAGAGAGACCGCCCTCCACCGCTGCCTCCCCCCAAACGCCACTCAGCAATGTCTGCTGCAGCCTGAAACACTCCTCTTTCACGCTGCAGACAGGTGCATTTCCATATTAGCATACCTATAAAGTCAAGCGTTTTTCTGCTATGTGAGTGATTCCACGGTGGTTAGCATTTTTGGTTGCGCTGGCAGCTCCAGAGAGGCGCCCGTTAAATGAGGGTGTCAGAGGAGATGGAGGGAGAAAAGATCACGTCTCTCAATCAGCTGGATTGAAAGACAAAAAAAAGAGGGAGAAGGTTGATTTCTCTTGCCTGACCTTCATGAATGCCAGTTCTGTCTTTTGAGGCTTAATTCAGCTTTGTTTTCTAGAATGCTGTCATACAGGTTAGACACTTAGAAACACGTGGACAGAATTTTGAGAAAGAGGTAAGAGGAAGAAGGGAAGGAGCATTGTTACATATATGTAACTTATTGTCAAAAATGTCAATACTTCAACACGTTGGTAATGTAGATGTGCAATTTAGACAGTGTGCAGGGTTTGGCCTGCAATTTTTGATTGGCTATTAAAAATAAGATATAACCCAATATTTGGTGGCCAGTGTAGTTATTCATATCGTTTGATATGAACGTTTAAAAATCTGATACCATGACATTCCAGTACATACGGAGTTAAAGGTCATATATTGTGTCACTTTCAACCTGTGTAAATAAGTCTCAGAGCTCCTCAAAACATGTGTGTGAAGTTTCTTGTTCTAAATCCACTCTGATCCTGTATTTGATCATGTCTATAAACCCCTCTATTTCAGCCCTGCTCAGAACAGGCTGTTTCTGTGTCTGTACCTTTAAATATGTAAATGAGCGGTGTCTGACCACGCCCCCTCTCTGGAAGGGCTTGGGTGTACTCGGTCTTTCTCGCTCCATGCCCTATTGTTTACGTGAGAAGGTAGACTCAGAGGGCAGAACAAACACCTAGCTGTGGGAGTGTCACCCACCTGGGGGAGGGGCTACTGCCCTTTGTGATGTCATGAAGGGAAAATCTACAAACAGCCTGTTTGAGCACACATTTTCTGAAAAGTGGAGCAGGCAGAAGACGGAGAGGATAGACTTTTCTCATCATTGGAGGGTTTGTAGACAGACTAGGGACACATATTAGTGTTAGAGAAACATGGTGAAGTGTATTGTGCATGCATAATATCTGTAAGTACAACCCAAAAAGCTTAGCGTTCTGAATTAAACATTCTTTAAAACTGAAGGAGCAAAAGGCAAGAAAAGCCAAGTGGAAAAATGGTTTGTCATTGGATAACAAGCCAAAATGCCTTCTCTTCTGCCATGATTTTTTGAGCTGTTCCTGCCACAGGACACACAGTAAGCGTCTTGGCCGGGCTTGTAGCTCACCAAATGGGACGCTGTGAAGGCTTTAGAATGGATGGACTGATGGCCAAGTTGCCACGGGGGATAAGGCGATCTAAAGAGGCAGCAGAAGTAGCAAAGCAGAGAGCATTAACAACAACAAAAAAAAGCCAGAGTACTGGGATGAAGGAATGGAGGAGCAGCTGACTTACTTGTCCCAAAGCCAAACGCAGGGAAAGGAGGCGGAGAGTCAGAGCGTTTTGCATACTTGTTCCAAATGTTCCAAAGAGATGGAGTCGTACTTCATCTAAAGCGACGAAAAATGTTTTCTTCTCTCTGGCATTCATCAACGATGTTTTTGGATCATGTCTGAATACATTCAGTACATTTACGCCCTCAGAGCCATTTTACATCGTATGTGAAGGTTATGTCACATTGAAAATGTTTTCATACTGAATAAGGTTCCTCTAATTTGCATCGACATATCATCCATTATAGAATTCAAACTGTATCAAGGATATCTTAACATCTAAAAGAGATTTTCTCTAACCTCAGAAGTCTGTGTTATATAAAAGTATTCTGTGTCAAAGAGTTCTTGAAAAATGCACCAGAGGCTTGAACAAAGGTCCTTCTGATGCAGCCTCACCAAGCCTGCACATTTCTTTCTCATCTTCTAGGCTGTTATAAGAAATACTACAATATATTGTGGCTACAACATTATTCATTAAACAACAACCCTGACCAGAGTTGTACTCTCGAAACTCCTCCATACTTTGCCTTCCTTTTGTTCAAGGTTTCATCTCGCTCAGTTTGTTTTTCTACTTTTTGCCCTTTTAGTGCAGGCCAACATAGTTTTAATGTTGACATAACATTACTGGTTGCATTAAAGCTTTACTGTGTACACCTTATCTGGAATTTTTCTCCGCAGACACTTAATATTTCCGCATTCCTCCTGAGACCCCCGTTGGTCTCAGGGACATTTGAAGATCAACCCAGGAAGACTTCAGTTACAAGCTGTCTAAAATGTTCTAGAAGTTTTCAGAAATGAGTGCGTACATGTTTGCAGTTTCTACCTGTTGGAGGACCACAAAGATACCAAAAACAGAAAGCAAGCTGGTGGGTCCCCATTGAGGCTTCAGTGTCAGTGTAGCAGCCTCAGGTTCATTATAATGGACATGCTCCTCTGGGGAATGCAATCGTAGACATGTTGTGTCGCTTCACCTTGTTTTTGATCTGACAGAGAAAAGCTGGCAGGCGAGAAAGGGACAAAGGTAGCACCTTATAGTGCCTGCTGGGTAGTGCAGTTTATTTAGGCCCAACCTTAACAGTCCAGAGAACCTGATATCAATATATATCTCATGCACAAGATCAAGTCCAAGAAAAGCAAAGATTAAGATGAAATAGAGCCAGTTGTGCATACAAGTGAGCAGTTCAGCGTGCCTAGGTATGAATACACTCGTCTTCTATATAGAGCTGCTGATTTGAGTCTTCTTTCTCCTTCCAATAAAAAAGTATTACACTACGACTAGCTCTTCTTTCTATGTGGAGAGATTAGAATAACAGTTCTGAAATATGTTTATTAGATTTGACAACCAGATTTTAAGTCCAGGAGCAGAGAACCGACACTTTGATTCACAATCTGCCGCTTTCCAGATACAGTACGGGAGAGATGTTTAAAAATAAACCAGCTTTAAGTCTTAATTAGCAGCAGTGCATTCAAATTAACTCTCCTCCAGCTGTAATCATTTATATGATCAGGGTTATTAAATACTCGGCTAAATTGAAAACATACGGTGCTGTAGAACTTTGCAAACCTCACACATCATTTCTTGCAGGCTTAGTTAATCAAGACCATGTTACTTTTGCAGGCTGGGAGGGACTATATAAATCAACTCGTAAACACAGCTATATGATTCCAATATGTGCAGGAAGGGGGAGGGGGGGCTGACAAATGAGAGATTAAATATAATCTCATGAAAAGATAAGCATTTCTGCCTGGCAGACACGCTTGCATTGCGTTTGCATTTCCCCTGACCGCATCCAGCTTCTGTATCAATAATTCCTGCGTTGCCCTTCCAAATCAGCATGTCAGATTGCTGAAGCAAGAATACAAACACAGCAGGAACCTTCGCGGTGTTGCCACAGAGCGGACATCGTTATGCATGAGTGCACTCCGCTACACATGCTAGACGCATACGACACCTCATCACAACAAAATATGCATTTCTACCACTCACACTGGCTTCCCTGCATGTGTGTGTGTGTGTGTGTGTGTGTGTGTGTGTGTGTCTGTCAGAGGACTACATCATCAATCAAATAGGATGCATGGGGGTGAAAGATTACTCACAGTTCTCCCAATCTGGGCCAAATTGCACTGGATGGCTCTCATATTTGGAAGAGAGCTGTGGCTTTCTCTTTGCATACAAATGACAAAGTCTCCCACTCAATTTGATTTCTCCTTGACACAAAGAATGTGATGAGAGTCACAGATAGAGTGCTGAAAGAAGATACCACCAAACATAGATATATACTAGGAAATAGGTCCTGACAGATATGGAATTTTTGGGGCTGATATCGATATTGGGGGAGAGAAAAAATCTGATACCAATATCAGCCGATATCTTTATTTGAGCTCTGTTCGATTTGTAGAGATTGATCAAGTTATCGCGTTGATCCCTCAAATTTCGTTTATCAAACACTTGTGGAAAAGATTTATAATGAAGACAAGATGGTCACTCAACTGGAAATTAACTGTGCATGCTAGAATAGAATAGAATAGATGTTTATTGCCATTTGCACAGGTACAGGACAGTACAGGTACATTGGAATTCTTGTGCGTTTCTCCCTGAGTCAGCTTCTACAAAAAAGCTGTTACTAACACCGCTTGACACTATACACCTCACAAAGAGAAGTGCTCATGTAATACAATGATACTCAATGAAATGCTATTTGACTGGTGAATAAATCAAGTAATATCAGCACATATATGTTATAAAATTAGCCAATACCATAAGTTACTGCTGATGCTGATAGTATTGGCAGCCAGGGGCGTCGTTGTGGGATGAAAACTGGGACTGACTACCCAGGGCCCCAGTGGGGAGGGGGGCCTTTCATGGGCCTGAGATAAAAATGTATTGAATGAATTTTTAATTCAATAAGCTAACCATTAAGATCACTTAAGACAATAAAAGCCTTTAGAACATTAACTATAGCAAGTTAATAAGTAAAATAATAATGCTGAAAATGATTCAACTGTCTGAAAGGTGCAAATATTACAAGGTTTAAATAATTTTTAAGCTATGAGGAAATATTACAGTGATTATTTATCTTCCATTTTCAGAGTGTAAAACAAAGCATAGTTTCAAGTTTTTATGGGTCATTTGTGTGATGGCGGTGCGGTCATAGAAATTTTTCCGGGTAAGTTTGAGCCGTGGTAGGGGCCCAATGTGATATCTCTTCATGGGGCCCGGAGTTCCTGGCGGCGCCCCTGTTGGCAGCCGATACCCAGTGGCGATTCTGGAGTCTGTCGGGGCCCTAGGCAAAAGTTAATTAGGGAGCCCTCCCACCAGTGCTCAGCAGGGCAACCAGAGTGAATGTTGTCAGATGGGGCCCCACTAGGGAGGTTTCCGACTGTCATTGCAAAATTTGCACATTTTGAAATGCTGTGATTCCAAGTTTATCAACCCTCTGGGGCCCCCTACTGGTCAGGGGCCACAAGCAGTTGCCTGCCTTGCCTGTTGACGAGCAGCGCCTCTGACGATAACGATACTCACTGGACATGCTAATATGCTAATATTGGCCTAACATGCTAATATCGGCCAATGTTATTGGCTGCCTGATAAATCGGTTGGGCTCTACTTGGAATCAGTTTTAAAAGTTTAAAAGAGGAAATCTGGTTTTATCAAATGCACTAACAGTTACAAAGTGATAACCTGAAAGAATTCCATACTTTCCCTTTTTATCTTGTTTCTTAGAAGAATCAAATTGGGTGATAAATGTGGAGTAGTAGCTGATAGTTCTGCCTCATTTCCTCCTGTTTGAAAACTTAACTTCTGTTGGTAATCCACTTATTTGGATCCCTTCTGAAAAAAGGATTTGTTTCCCTCCTTCTAAAACTCTACATACGAGGCTCAAGCTGGGATGAAAAAGACTCCACAACAGAGAAACAGTGTGGCTGCGTTTGGCCAAAACAGATAGTCTTATTAAGATGTCCATCTTGTGGCAATTAGCAGCTGAAACAAACGGATTATGATATCGATTGATCTGATAATTAACAGAACAACTTTCCTCGGATGATGCTTCTAGCGACTTTGTTTGAAATCGATCTTTTCAGAAATGTGTGTTTTGATCTTTGCTTGTTGGAAACAAAGTAATATTTATAGAAAGGACAGATCGCCTTGGATAGAGATAAAGCTCAAGATGTTAAACAGTTTATCTGTGAGATGAAAACAAAGAAAGCCACTCTTGTCTTGTCACACTCGGGCTCCTGGCAGCTTCATGGATCTCTGGTGTCACATTCTGGATCACATTGAGTTACCCACTTATAGCCAAAAAATGCTAATGAACTCAATGAAGAAGCATTGAAAAGCAAACACTTTAGGTAATGACATGCAAATGAAACTCTGTCATCGTTGTAAAGGCTGTTTAAAGGCTCTGGAAAACAACACAGTTACATCCTAAAAAAAAAAAAAAGCAAATCAAAGGAAGGCAGCTAGTCTTGAAACAGCTTCCAGCAGCCGACTCTCTTCTACGGCTGATGAAATATGTAATGCACTTAGTTTCCTTTAGTTAGCACCTGCCTCCTTAGAGGCATGTTCCTCCTCTCCAAGCTAAATTACCTGCTCTCAGTGGAGCGAGACACAGCACAGTGAGTAACAAAGAGGAGAAGTCGAGTGTGTTTTCAGAAAGGGGATGATGAGCTCGAGCTGGTGAGCTGCGCTGACAGATGAGACTTTTTATTATTATTTTTTTTTTTAACTCCTTTTCTCAACCTGCCTGTGCCTGAATTTTACAGTGACCTTGGCACTCAGGTTACATACAGCACACTCTCTTCACTCAGCCTGAAAAGCCACCTAAACGTCTCTATAAATCCTTCACTTTTCTGTGTGGCAGCAGCTCCAAAGTGCATCATCACCGCGCCTTCTCCCACCAAAAAACACTCTGTAAAGACATTTTCCGTGTAACAATCCGTGCTCTTTGTGGAATGAATTACATGGCTCCAGCGTAGACACCAAAGAGGTTGGAGGCAGCAGGCGGGGGTGTGCAGTTAAAATGAAAGAGTGTGAGGTGTATTTCTGTGTCAGTTAAAAAAAAACGACAGATCTGTATCTGATTTGCATGCTTGTTGCTGTCTCTGCATTCTCTCACATAAAAATGGCTTTCTATGAAAGTTGCTGGTAAAGTGTAACGTTAGACTGAATACAGGAGTCGGGAGCTAAATAAATAACCGAGGTCCGTTGTTACACGGTGAGAAGTTTGAAGGCGGGGCAGGACAATAAATCAGTATGATTTGAGAGGTTGTGAATTTTTCCCTTTTTGACCAGGAATGACTCCGGGAATAAGAAGAAAAATGGAACTCCAACTGCGGCTTCTGAGAAAAAGGTTTTTTTCTGACCATGTCATTAAATCTTCTGCACGCATTCATGCAGTTAAAGAGAGTGGAAATTACTAAATATTCACAATGCCAGCTTCTTAAGATAATTACACATTTATAAAAAAAAAAAGAAACCCACTGAGAATAAAAATGTTCATGTGGTCTTACATCTGACACAAATGTGCAAAGTGACCATTACGTCTTGTGCATTACATGGGGGCGCTGGTGGTGCAGTGGTTAGTGTGTGCGCCCCATGTATGAAGGGCGGACCAGGTTCAAGTCCAACCTGTGGCTACTTTCCCGCATGTCATTCCCCACTCTCTCTCTCTCCCTGATTTCCGACTCTATCCACTGTCCTATCTCTCCATTAAAAGGCACAAAAAGCCCAAAAATGAATAAAAAAATAAAAGTGCATTACATGGTTGCACACTGGTTACTTAGCAACAATTCCAAAAGGAGGTCAATGAGAATCAATCTTGGTCCTGGATGCAAAAATGCTTCCATGTTTCTAAAGTAATAAAGTGGGCGCTTGATGGAGGAGGCAACAAGACTATTAGTTGGAATTACTAACGAGAACTAAAAGAATCAATGACTACTTTACTTTCCTTTTATTGCACATATTGTAGAGTAAAACATGTTCAGATATTGTTAACTACTACTGCAACCTTACAGATGTGTTCTCATTTTAACCCATGCCACAGTTTTTTTTGACCCTGTGAGAACTGTGAGAGGATGATCTTTGAGCCACAGAACTGATTTTGAAGTCGGGCCCGAATGTCAGCTCCATTTCATATTGTTTACCGAGCAGTGTACAGGAGAGTCAAGGGCTGATCAGCTGCTTCCAAAGGATTCATTTCATGCACAGAAGAAATTCTGGTCGGCAGAATCTTGCGCTGTGTGAGCAGAGCCACATGACTTTTTTTACAGAGTTGCCCCTGTGCAACATGTCAGACAGCATGTGAAAGCACCATGCCTGTTTTATATCTCGTCCCTCTCTCTACTAACACGATAGATAAGCACTCTAGCAAACAAAATCTTCACCTTCCTTCTTTTTTCATCTTCAGTCTTTGGGAGTAAAGGAGCAAACTTTACCTTCACATGTCAACATTCTTTCCCGATAGTTCAGTGTGAGCATATCATTCCTGAGCTCTGGTTGTGTGATGTAAATCCTTCAAACTGGGACATTTTACATCCACATCCACGTTTTAAGAGGCTGTCTTCTTCTTCTCAAATGTGCATTGTGCTTGCACTTCATTTAAAATTAACATAACACAATCTGGAAAGTTAAAGTGTCGTTTTGATTTCATGTATTTATATGGAATCAGTCTTTTTTGGTTTTGGTTCATTTGACTACAGAAATGATTCTTCTTATCTTTGAGCGTTTCAGAGAAAAATCAGAATCAGGAAGAACGAGACACTTGCAGGTTCTGAAGCGATGCTTCAACTGAAGAAATGTAAGATTGGCTGGTTGTTTTTCTTTGTGCACTGGTGACAGTGGAGAAACAATTACACAATCAGAGGGTTTGAAAAAGGAATAATCAAACAGAGGAAATCCATGAGAGAGTGAGCTCTCATGATGAACGCCTGCACTGGTTGTCATTAGAGTGATGAATTCTATTGATGTCATCCATCACCGACTTAATCAATCCAGATGAGAGAAGAAGAGCCTGCTGGGTGAAATCAACTTGCGTGTGCTATTTGTGAGTTTGGTGGCAAAAAAATGAGTTCACCTTAACTTGAATATATTAGCATGACGCAGAGCACATCTTCAGAGTCACATGGTTTGTGTCGATGCTGTGGGAGTATTTGAGGCATTTTGTCCAGTTAAAAAAACAAGACATCCGGCTCACTTACCGAGCACGCCAAGCCGGTAGTTCATGGTCACAACGATCACATTGCCGTAGGCGGCCAGGACGCTGGCATCAAACATGTTGCCGGTGCCTTCCATGTAGGAGCCTCCATGAATAAACAACATCACCGGCTTCTTCCTGCGGTCGCGAATATCTGCACGAACAAAGAGAGAGAGAGCAGGGGGGGAAAGAGAACAAAAAGGAAAAAAGTCAATAACAGTATTAAGGCCTTTCATATTCTCTTTGATCACATATTGTGTTAGACCATAATATACTGAGCAAACAGCAAAGTGCTCGCAGGATGAAAAACAGAGTTTCAGTATTAAAGCCTGGGAACTGTTCTGTTCCCTACAGCTGGATGTCAGCTCTTAAAAACAAGCCGCAGGTAATTTAGATTTCAGCCAATGATTCCGGCAACAGGCAATAAGAAGAGACGGCACAACAAGAATCTAATCAAATGTTTCCTGGTGATTAAAGCAGTAATGTTGGGAGGGAAATCACCGGGTAGTGGTCTATATTGGAGCTAACCTGTACATCACTGCGTCTTGACAGCCTTTATTTCACACTGAGGCCCAGGTTGACCGATAACGATGCAATCTTAAAGCTCACCACATGAGAAGCCGTATGAACTAGCGGTCCCACCTGCGCTAAGTCAGTTACTAAATTAAAGCACAAAAATGAGGGCAGACATTTGCAATTAGAGCAAATTGACAATGTACAAATGGTGGAGAGGACAACAAGCGCACACGCTCTGCAGGTTGTGAGAGCTTGAGGTGTCAAAGCTCACCCCAAAGAGCTCTCTGCTGCTGCTAAGAAGAGACGCTTCAATGCTGGGTAAAAAAGGCACTCTGGGGACTACACAGCAAACACACTGAAAGTGCAATTTGCAGGTTAAAAAAAAAGAAAGAAGTCCCCAGTATGACATGAGAAGCCATATTAAAGCAAAGCCTGCAAGGACTAAAGCCGATGTCTGGAAAACATTCTGTGTGCAATCAGCAGATAATAAAAGGCCACTGGCTCTTAATGCATCATGTCTGCTAGGAATTTCCATAATTCCCTCATTTTATTTTGCACCTCAGAACTTGGAGCTCCCATAAATGCAAATTGCAACTCGGGCCCCGGCTGCAGCGACAGCTATATCAACCTATTTCTGGGTCAACTCCCTCGAGGGGGAATCTTTGGAAAACACAGCTTTCTTGGATGGTATCATTTTTGCAGCAGCACACATTGTAAGTGGATCCTGCCTAGAGGTTCAAAAAGAAGGGGGGGGGGAACAAAAGAGTGAAACCTTTCATGTGAAAATTGTTTTTCTATCACTGGACAAAAATGATGCAGAGCTTAGTTTTTTGTGGCTGACTCTTTTCATCTATCTAGCAAATTAGCAAAGTCTTCACATCAGAAACACAATCATTCATTTCTACTATTCTGAATTGATCGAAAGGCCAAAATAGATTTTGAAACATCCTCTGTATTGTCCTAAGTAGAGCCAGAACGATTTATCGGCCAGCTGATAATATCGGCCGATATTAGCATATCAAGTGACTATCGGTTTTGGCTAATTTTATCCGGATATGTGCAGAAAGTACTAGATTTATTCAGCAGACAAATAGCAATTGATTTGAGTTTCATTGTATTTCACTGGCAGTTCTCCTTCACCAGCAGAGGGCGCTATATGGATTACAACAAGCATCATTACTCTCCAGAGTGACAAGCAGTGAGGCAGGTACATGCACAGTTACTTTCCAGTCGAGTGACCATCTTTTCCACAAGTGCATGATAACTGCATTTGATGGATCAACGCAATAAATCTATGTATCTAAATCTCTCACTACAGATCAAAGACAAAAGAAAGATATCGGCCAATTTATCGGTTTCAGTTTTTTTTTCTGTCTAATATCCACAACGGTATCGGACCCAAAAATACCATATCGATCGTGCCCTAGTGCTAAGTAAAATATCGCTAGCAGCCAGTTTGGGCACAGCAACCCCGCTGTTGACATTTTCATTTTCACCTTTTCCACCTTCCTTGGTACAACAATGCAGCAAGGGGGTGTCAATCATGGATAGTCAGTCGTGCTGCTAAAATTAGCTAGCTCTCAATATCTGTAATGCATGGCTGTGTCCTACATACTATACTAAAATACATAAAAACTAAGGAAATCCTTAATGACATCAAGATCAACTATCGAACAGTTTCTACCCAGATATGCCTTTCAGAGAGAATCCCCTCAATGTCAGTCATGAGATGCTCCAACATACGTCTGCTACAGTAGCGCTGTGTGTGTGTGTGTGTGTGTGTGTGTGTGTGTGTGTGTGTGTGTGTGTGTGTGTGTGTGTGTGTGTGTGTGTGTGTGTGTGTGCAAGCAGAAAAGTCCCTGATGGATCCTCGTTGGCCTTTGAACCAGCCTCCCTGCTGACTGGGAGCAGAGATACTCCTGCCTGCCAGGAGCCTACGGTAACATATGGCACACAAGACATAGAACTGTGGCACCCTGACAGCCCCCGTTGGTTTTTCTGTGTGTGTGTGTGTGTGTGTGTGTGTGTGTGTGTGTGTGTGTGTGTGTGTGTGTGTAGGTGTAGGGTTGGGGATATAGAGAGCAGTAGTGCAGAACAGCCACATAAATAACCACAACAGCATCTGTTGGAAGGGGAAGAGAGATGGAGGGTATTTGGCTCCCTTTGAAACCTGCTTATATAAATAAATAAATATTTGAGAAATACCTGCTGAAACATGCAGTTAGTGTTTCACATGGAACACACACACACACTGTATTCTTACTACACAGCATTGCCGCTAAAACCGATAAATCACTCAGGAAGACTCACACACACATGGGGAGAGGGAAATTTACAGGCAGCTGCAATGGCGGGTCACTATGGCAACTGCTTCCTTTCGCCTTGTTTCTCCCCTCTTCTCGTTCTCTCACTCTCACCATGAGCCACTGTCACATGGACAAAGTCTCATTGACTGTTGCTGTGGCAACATATTGCTCTTGTGCATCTCCATAACCTTCGCCTCGTCTCTACCTGCATGTCATTTCATTAGCGCCGAAACGACCACGTACACACTTCCTGTACACACACACGCTCTGCATCTATGCAACAAGAGACACAGAGTGACAGCCAGCGGCATCATGGGAGACAGAATGCAGATGTACCCACACACACACCCACATGGTAGACAAACACACTCCAGGCAGCCTGTCACAGTTGACCTGTAGACTCTGTGTCCATGGATCAGTTACAGGGCGGATCGTTCTGGCACAGTGACAGACGGGAGCGAGGCCCTCGGGGGCTACAAGCTCTCGCTCTCTGTCTCTCTTTCTGTCTCGGGCGTTCTGCTTTCTCTCTGCCTCAGGCTTTGTTGTGTTTTTCCCCTCACCGCAAAAAGTTTAGCATGCAATGCCCACTTACAGGCAGGTGGTTAGGTGGCCAGCCCTCAGGATTATTTCTGCACAACTCCTTTTCAAAGTTCACAGAAAAAAAACACAGAGGGGACCTCAATCATTTATCTGTTCAAAACATGCAAATGTAATGCAGCAAAGTGCCTAATCAGGTCGTCATCTCTTTTCAGAAACACTTTAATATATGATATGATACACAACATGCCCACAAATAATCAGAGCTGGCACTGCATGACACTGTAATATGGATGTTATGCATGCATAGTGATGATGCAACATGGGGCGGCAGTAGCTCAGTCTGTAGGGACTTGGGTTGAGACCCGCTGGGTCGCCAGTTCAAGTCCTGGTGTGGACTAAATCTGGAAATTGGTCTGCTAGCTGGAGAAACTTCCTGAGCACTGCCGAGGTGCCCTTTAGCAAGGCACCAAACCCTGCCCACCTACTCAGAAGCGCTCGCTGTGTGCAGCCCCCTCACTCTGACATCTCTCCATCAGTGCATGTCCATATGATCCTGTTTATGTGTGTATTTCAGCCTGTGTGTGTGTGTGTGCAGCATGTGTCAATAACAGAGTGTAAAAACAGAACAGATCAATACTGTATATCTTCTTCTAATAGTTAGGGAAGTAGCACAGTGTCCAGAATATACGCACAAAGCTTTAACAAATCCTGGACATGCTATGAAAGATTATCAGCAGATGGTAAACACTTGAACACAGACTTGAGTTAATGCTGAGCAGGGACAGGCTTACTCACAGCAGCATGGCAGGGTGGGCGATGATGTCTAACTAAAGGAACAGAAGTACAGTGGAATAAGGTCAAAGCTACATTTCAGAGCAATTTACCTATTTAAGAATTTCCCTTTTATTCGACTGTACTTTCTCCTACTGCTCCACATTACAGAGCGAGGTAATAATACACTTTACAGTTTTAATTTCCTGGAGCAATTCACTTTTCACTGAGCAATTATGAAGATTCAAAGACGGCTGAATGTCATAAATGTTTAAACCGATTAGTCTCTTTTAGTCCTGCTGGTCATTTCCACAGCAGTGTATATAATCACTTACAGAAATATACGGCATCTCACGTCAAACGCAGCACTGACATTTTAAAAATCCATCAAATTATTTACAATGTCTTAATGTTATGGGACACTCAATAATCAGGGGCTATCTTAACTGGCTGGACAGGGGTTCAATCTCCACCCACATGTGTAAGTATTGTTTTCTGAGAGAGAAAAAACAACATTCTGTTTTCTTTTTACGACTAATTTTGAATTTTTGCAGTGGAAAACGTAAAGGAAGGTAGAATTTTCCTGCTCATGCACCGACCCTCTGGCAGTGATAACAATCATTAAAGGAGCAATGTAAGATATCTACTGAATTAAATCATAAAATGACCTCACTGCATCATCAGACATTAAAGGCTTTATATGTGATTGTTTGATCCAGCAGATGTCACCCTTGAGCACCAGCATGAAACCAAAACAACTCGTGCTGCATTGTTGTGTTAGCATGCTAATTCTAGCGATCTTTATTATGCTCGTATCTTCACACTGCATGTAAATTTACTTGAAATGAGCGTGATCTAGAAACGCAGTTAAGCAGTGAGTACAGTATGTTATTCTTCTTTTCTCTAGTCCCTCAATTAAACAACTTTTATACACGAGGGGAGGAGTCAGCCGGCCGTCCGGGCGATGTAAACAAAGTGAAGATAGGACTCTGAAAACTCTGAAAACATCACAGACAGTGGGACTCGGGTGTTACACCCATTGTAGACAGTCATGACTCACAGAGTTATTTTCAGAGGATATACTTGATTTATATTATATTTAAGTGTGAAAAATCACATAGAAAGCATTTAAGGAAACATGTTATGATGAAGTTCTGGCTTCTCTGACAAATGGTGAATGGTAAAAGGACTTGAGCTTGTAAAATACATTTTGGGGTGTTTTGTGAATTTATTGGAGAGACAGGACAGCAGAAAGCAGGGAGAGAGAGAGAGTGGGGAACGACATGCCGGAAAGAAGCCACAGGACGGATTCGAACCCCGGCCGCCTGCTTGGAGGTGGAAAGCCTCCATACATGGGATGCACGCACTAACCACTGCGCCACCAGCGCCCCAGGATTTAAGCTTGTATAGCTCTTTTCTAGTCTTCTGACTACTCAAAGCACTTTTACACCGCAGGTCAAACCGACCCATTCACACACTGATGGTAGAGGCTGCTGAGTAAAGTGACCATCAGAAGTAACTAATCACATTCATACGCTGCTGACAAAGCAGCGGGAGAATTCAGGGGTTAAGTGTTTTGCACACGGACACATACACAGACATGTAGCTGCAGGGGGTGGAGTTCAAACCCTCGACCTTCAGGTTGAGAGACGACCGACTCTACCAACTGAGCCACAGCCGCCATGATGGGAACTTGACATTTCTTATGTATGGATGTGGTGAAGGTTCCTCATTGCACCACATACATCTGTCTGCAGCTTTACTTTCCATCTCTTTAGTAAGAGTAGAACTTATTGTTCATTTAAGTTACAAACTTTTTGGGTCAGTGTAAAACTTCTTGAAACTCCTTTTTTTCTGAATTTGTGGAAGTTAAGGTCAGGGTTTGTTATGTGGGGAGGAAAAAAATGTAACCAGGTGGATGGTATAGTTCTTAATATTTGTAACTGTATTTAGCTGATTTCAGACACACTGATGATGATCCCTGATGGCAAATCAGAGTTTTATTTTCAGTGTCAGAGTGACAATAAACAGCTTCTGGACACCGCTGCATCCCATTAAAAGCCTTTCACGTTTGATTGAGCATTTCTTCCTTTGTGACATTGCAACATTTATTTAATTATAGCATCAGATCACTCCACCCACCCATGTTACAAGTTAACAGACAAAAATGACTTCAGACAATGAATACTTAATAACTGACAGGCTGACAGTCGGCTCTGTTATTTAAGAAGAACACTTTGACACTCCATTACAAAAACAAAATTGAAAAGGTGAACAAAATAAAAAAAACACCCGACAACGCTTATTGAAAACATGGGCTGCACTCTGCAAACACAAACAACGACAACAAAGACAGAGCAGGATGGCAGGGAGCAGCTGAGGGCTGGTACCCCTGAGGAGCTTAAGCATGGCTGTTGATCCTTTCATGCAGAACGGAAACAATGAGACGATTAGGCGTAAACTTGTGTCGAGTGTTCCAGTTTGGCGCACTGCCCACCGGATGCCCTCGGAGACACCACCCGATGATCAACTGAGTGATTAGTCATGAGGACGGAGCGCGTTCTGCTGCTCCATGTACGTTACCGTCGACTGTTGATTTGATTGGAAGTGATGTCAGTAAACACTAACAGAGAGCGAGAGGACAGCTGAACTGAGGCATGTCATTGAAAAGATAAGACTTCATTATGAATCAATTACATTTTATTTATATATCACATGAACCTGAAATTTATCTAATGACATTTCATATAGAGCTCAGGCCTATAGAGAACAAACCATATGACATAATTTTGTAGGCCAACCCAGAAGTAGCATCTCCATGGGGTCTAAGGAGAATTCTCCTATGGGATGTTTTCATTGGATTTTGAACATTGCAGAAAATAAGCTCTGTGTTAAACACATGTTTCTGAAGCGTAGGCGTTTTGTTCATCAGGATAATCTTCACTGAAGAACACCATTTTTATGATGTTTGAAGTGTTAATGCGGCCGACAGAAGTAAAAAGCTAACGTTATGCTAAAGCTAACTACACCACAGTCGGATGATTGTGACGTCACTAGTGTTATGCTTCAGACGATCTCTGATAAACTAATCCACGTAGCTTAATAAATAGTTTACTAACATAATATTAACCTAAAGATTAAACCTACAGGAGACATCTTGTGTAAGCTTGTGTTAACCACAGACCTTATTTCAGGCGTCTAACCACAAACCCATTCAAAATCCCCGTTGACTTTTAGACGTTAGACCCCATTGCGCTCAAATGCTAACTTACTTCCTGGTTATAGGACTCACTCCTGTGGCGCTCTATATATACTGTTTGTGAAAGGATCTAAAGCAGCCAAAGATAAGTTCAACTTGGCAAGAGTGGAAAAAACTTTTAGTGTTTGTAGGCGGAGTATTGCTGAGCTACAGAGACACACATGATGTGGTAGATTCCCTACAGAAGTATACCTTAACCCCAGAAGCATTTAAGTGGCGGCCATGATAAGAGCCGTTCAAATTCTCTAAAAGTTAAGGAAAGGTGGGTCAATGCTTCCTTTATAACCTCCTTTAGCATAGGATACACTGGACCATCCTTTACCAAAGGAGATGAGATATGACGCCCCACAATTCCTTGCGGCCGCAACATTTAAAGCGACTCCCACATCCGACCGTTCACGAACATAAATGATGACAGAAAAGGGACGCAGATCATGTAAGTTTCCATCGCAATAATATGCCTTGAACAACTTTGAACAATCTTTAACCCGTAGGCGAACTATGAAGGTTATGCTGATGTTGTAAAACGATCAAAGTGAGTTTAACTTTTATTGCAGCCTATGCTCAGTTTACATTAGTTATTTATCCACTTTGAGTGTTTTTGCAGCCGTAAGCAATATCATAAATAACGTTAAACTTTCCTTCAGTCACAGATGCTGAAACCCTTGCCTTGATTAAGGGCCTTGAGATATTATGCAAAAACATATAATCAGATTATAATCACCATAAAAAACATTACCCTGTCTTTCAGGTAAAAAGGGATCAGAGACATTTTGAGCCAGATGATGTTTTATTCAACATATTTCATTCAATTCAGAATGTTTTGTGCATTTCTTCAGTTGTACATTCTTGTCTTGCATAAATGTAACAATTAATTTCATACTTATTTTGATGTTGATTTCTGAGTGGACAGGAAGGTGATGGTTTCATTTTTGTTACTTGTAGCCTGGTAGTCTATATTGCTTTTATTTCAATCCCAACCTTGTGGTAATTAGGATTATTTCACCGGTAAGAAGGCACAGGGGAAAGTTAGGGGCGCCCCCCTAATATTATGGTAGGGGAAACACTGCTTATTTATGTTTACTTATTTACTTATCATGTTACTTCAGCATCTTTTTGCACTATTCACCACTGCACTGTTTCATATTTAGTCATGTAAATATTAGTCTTTTCTTATTATGTTTATTGTTGATATTTAATGTTGTACCTGTACATAAGAGAGCACAGTTCACCAAAGTTAAATTCATTGTGTGTGTAAGCATACCTGGCCAATTAAACTGATTCTGATAGTTCCTTCAATTAGAGCAAATATCAAAAACACACCTGACATTACCAAGGTAAGCAGAAGTTAACTTTCGTAACCTAGCAACAACAAGCTCTGGTGAGAAGTGCTCTGAAACGGATGTCGTGAGCGCATCCAGCCCTTAATCTTCCAATCCTGAGCCTGATGTCACATGAACACAGTGCCATGTGAATATTGCATATAATTGGACTGCCATCTGCCATGACTGGACGACCAGGGAAGGTGGTATAGAGGGTATTTTTCTATAGTCACAGAGCAGGGTCAGCAGAGGGTATGATTAAACTCTACCACATGCTTTGCTCTACAACAGTGAAGAGATTCATGAAGTCTTTGTGTGGAACACATGCATTTAAAAAAAAGCATATATTACTTGTTAACAGAACCAGGAGCCTGCTGCGATATCATCTCCCTGTGCATTAAACTAAGCGCTGAAAGATAGAAGTGTAGGGCCCTCTTCTAAAAGAGAGCCATAATTAAAAAGATATCGAATCATGTTAGGGTGAAGCGACAACTCAACGGGGAATAACGCAGCACACAGAGCTTTATACCTCCTCCAAATTAGCATTTTCATTCCTCCCTGGGAGCCTCGACTTCCCTTTCCCGCGTTTCCATTTTCATTAGCATGGATGGAGCAGGGAAAAGTGTGTGTGCACAAGCACGTGTGGGTGTGAGGTTGTGGTTAAATATTGACCTTTTTACACTGAGGTTTCCAAGCTATAATAACAGGGAAATTGCTCACAGCAAATGATGAACTGTCATCAGTGTGCAAATACACACAGGCTCTTTGTACTAGTGGACCAATTAACAGAAAGGTTACAAAGTGGGGGAAGTATTGTAGCAGTGTGCCGGAAAGAATGCATTTGTGCATTTCTATGTATTTGTAAGACTTTAAAAAAAAAAAATGTTTAGCTTTTATTGGTTGGAATTAAAGCAGCTTATCTTGTTTATGCAGGTCAAACAGCTGAAGCATTCTATGGATATAAATCTATTCTAAATATAACCCAGAATCAGGCTTTATTCTTACTATGCAGTACATCCCGTTATAAATAAAACATGCTCTGAAAACAGAATCAAGTTACATATGTACATATAAATCTCATCTTTTAAACATCCAGTAAAAAAGTGTCAGAGGAGTGTCATTTGTACCGAAAAACACACATTGTGTACGTACTGTAATTGCATTTTTGTTGAATATTAATTTTGAATGCAGATATGAAGATGTGTTTTTTTCCTTTTATCTTGATCAAATATAAAGCCGGTACTTATCAAGAATCTCATATTG
This sequence comes from Labrus mixtus, assembly GCF_963584025.1. Classification (NCBI taxonomy): domain Eukaryota; kingdom Metazoa; phylum Chordata; class Actinopteri; order Labriformes; family Labridae; genus Labrus; species Labrus mixtus. The sequence goes on from NC_083634.1 coordinate 1,926,555, forward strand.
TAAACAGGGTCTTAAGCGTCGCTGGTTGGACGGGCTGAGTGTGTGGTTGTGTGTGTGTACTCGGGTCATTAGGAGGTCAGTGTCAGTCTGATGAGAGAGAGCGTTGGAGGTGGATACAGACACAGGGTGATGAATGGGATGTGATGAGATGCACAGCAGCAGAGCTGGCCTATAGGCCACTGAGCGGGGCGAAGGCTTAATCGTTAGAGCACAATGGATCAAGGCAAAGGCCATGCTGATTGCATCTGGGACATGTGTGAGTGTGTGTGAGTGTTTGAGTGTGTCTCCATGCACTCACTGGTATCATAATACTTGTGAGAACCAGTTGTGGATACAAAGAATGCATGTTTTCATTGGTATTCCACTAAATCCTTTCTATTAGAATAAGCACATTTCATTGGCTGAAGTGTTTTCTTAGAATCGTTTTACATTCCTGGCAACAACCAACATTCAATATCTGTGTTTTACTCACATTCATCACTAACCCCCAATAAAACACAGTAATGCACAGGATTGGAGATGTGACTTCCATGCAGAGGTCGTTACATCAATGCAGAATGAAAATCAACAAGCAGGGATCTTAAGCTTGTTTCAGATTGAACATCGACTGGAGCGATATGTAACCACATGGCATGTTTACAGACTGGTGGCTGGTGATGCTAGCCACGTTAGCTACACTGTGATCTCATGTTTTGGAGTGTTTTCTTACCTTTAGACTAGTCGATTGTCTGTACTTTTATTTGCTTTTAATCTTAGACTTTGAAGTCAATTGCCTAAAAACATCCCTACCAGGTACTGCTTTAAACGTCTTCACTGATGGTGCATTCAAGTGCTTATGAAAACCTCTGAGAATAATGACTATAGTTTAAATATTTAAAAAAACCCACTTCACATGAGAAAAGAATAACCTTCATGTCCTGTAGGAGGTTGTGAAATACTTGATTTGAAGATGACTCTCAAATGTCAGTCCCACTGTACAGTGAACCTCTTCACACCCTGATTAAAGTGTGCATAATCAAAATGAATGTAATTAACATTTACATTGCCTCGTTAAAGATGATCACATTTTGAAGCTTTTCTGCATCAAGAAGGTACACTTTAACACCTTTGTTAAAACACCTGCTTTGACACTTAATGTTTCTGTATTAGTGTTTTTATTGTAGAGGAGGACAGTGGATGAAGTAGGACCCACCAGAGAGTGGGGAGTGACATGCTGCTGTGGACCTGGGCTGCCCGCTTGAAAGACTAAAGCCCACAATGGACTCACAATATAACCTCTAGGCAATTCTGCACTTGGATTCTATTTTTTTTTTTTAAAGATGTATTTTTGGGCTTTTTGTGCCTTTAATGGAGAGATAGGACAGTGGACAGAGTTGGAAATCAGGGAGTGAGAGAGTATGGCATGCGGGAACCACAGGTGGGATTCGAACCTGGGCCGCCCGCTTGGAGGACTACAGCCTCCATACATGGGCCGCGTTATAAGTTATTTTCATATAGCATTTTTATCACATGTACATGTTGTAACTTCAGTATATCATACATGTAACGAGAAGTCAATGTATGTTTGTTCTTCAAATGTACACCAACACTTGTCACTGAAAAAGTAAAAGTGTGTTTCTTGACACTTCATCCTTCCCTTTCTCTTTTCTCTATGAACTATCTCACTCTGTACACTACATCATCTGAATATCTCCTTTGTTGACTTCGTTTTCAAGAGTTAACGCCTAAAAATAAAAATAGTTGCAATCAGCTGCTTGCAAAAAAAAAGCTTGACCCCTGACTTTTAAGGGAGTACATGCTTAAATCCATAAATGCATTGATTTAAAGCAACAATATGTAACTTTTCCACCTTAAATAGGAGCTTCAAAGGTGGATTTAATCACACAAAAACTTTCAACAAGGAGGGTGGCATCTCTCCGATGTCCACAGCGAGGCCTGATCATGTGTTTACTGCAGTATGTAACTATGGCAGCAGTGGAGAAGTGCATACAGCTTTATGGCACTAGTTCACAAAGCAGCCTTCAGGTTTAAAGAGAAGCCAGTTCCCTCTTCTTTGTGCTGTTTGATACAACGGCTGAGGCTAAGAGGAAGAGGATGGCAACTAATCACCACCTGCAGTGCTCACCGGGCGCGATTTGAGATGCAAGAAATAACTCACTGGATTCATTAAACATGCAGCTAAAATCTCCAGCCACCACCCAAATCCAACTGTCAGAACGTTACATGTGTGCAGCAGAAAGGAAAGCGGTCACTGCATCACTGACGACCCTTCACATCCCCTTCACCACTCGTTTCAGCTGCTCCCCTCAGGCAGACGTTTCAGAGTACCATTGTCTAAAAAGAAAAAGTACAGAAGCTATTTCATTCCCTCTGCTATACTCATTTCATGCATGTTTGCTGACGGTGATCGTGTTACAATGCCAAAAACTTAGTTTTCTATTTGTTGCATTAGTCCAAAATATTCAAATTCTGCAGAAATGTAAATGTAAAAGTCTTATTTATTGATCAATTAAAGAAAGAAAGAAAGAAAGAAAGAAAGAAAGAAAGAAAGAAAGAATCAAGGAGAACCCAAAGAACTCCACTAGTTGCACACTAGTCTGCACATAGAGAGGAAACACACACACTGTCAGCACACACACACACTGTCAGCACACACCGAGTGTTGCCTCTGTCCTCACTGTCTGCCAGAGCTTATAACTCTGGGGCTGTGGGGACCAGTGTGGAGTTGAGATGATCTAGCTGCTGTACTGTTTGTACTCTGTCTACACCAACTTCACTGTCTGCGACTGCAAGCAAACACCCAACTCACAGCTCAATATGCTTCAAAGATCCCACTATTAGAACCCCTCCAGACCCCCCCCAAAAAATAAGCAAACAGATGCTGCTCAGAGGCATCACATGTGTCTACAGCAATGCTTCTCCTCTGTAATAAAGCTAGAGAACATATGCCACATTGCCTTCTCTTTAACTGCCTTTTAGCTTTGATTCAAGGGGAGGAAAGCACATTTCAAAGCCTCAATAAGGACTGTAAAAAGAAGGAACTATTGCTTTTTTTTTTTGCAAATATTTACATACATATACCTAGTCATTATTTGGATTTTCCCTACATGCAAAGCATCGGTACTCTTTATACTTATTTTGAGCAAAAAAGAGATCATTGCTTCCTCGCTCCCTGAGCAGATTAGGCGTGGGCGAGATAAAAAGCAGCAGAGCTATGGAGAAAAAAAAAGACAAGTAGGACCACTGGGAAGAAGAATAAAGCCACCCTGGCCTGTTTTACCAGCAGCATGCTCCGCTTTGACTCAATCGCATCTCAAAAAGCAGTATTTTCTCCCTCTCTCTCTCTCCATGTATCGCTCTTCCTTCTCCCAACAAGTACATGCTCGTCTTTTTGTTCTCACATATTCATTATCTCTCACTCTCCTTTGACCTCTCTCATCCTCGCCACTTGTTTGTCTTCTGATCTCCGTTTTCTCTTTGGTTCCCCTCCTTTTCTTTTCATCTCTCACTCTCCCCCCCCCTCCCCGACTTAATCTACCACTGCTCGGCCTCTTGCTGTGAGAGTCTATTTGTAACCTCTTTGCAAAGAAGCCCAGCGTGTTCAAGCCACTTGATTTTTATTCCAATTGCCCTCAGTATCTTCCTTTTCTCTCTCTCTCTCTTCCTCTGTCTCGTCTCTGTCTCATTTGTCTTCCTCTATCTTTTTCATCTCTCTTTTTTGTAGCACTTCTACTGTTAAATTACACCCCGCACCCCGCACCCCCCCTCTCCCCTCTCCCATCTGTGTTATAAATAATGGCTGGATTAGGCTGACTTTTTGTTTGGCTCACTATTAGGGAGTGGATCAATTCCACAAATTGAGTGGATGGGGAGGCGAATACACACAGGCACATACATATACAGATTCAGACACACAGTCTCTCTGTCCTCCAAAATGCCACAGTGACCAAAACGGCACAAACACCGGCATTGTCCTCTTTTTCCCCACTGCTACTCCTCCACATGCCCCTCATAGACGTCTTCTTCTCTTCCATTTTCCACATCCCTTTCTTTCAGCCTTAAGCTGTTTGGACTCCAGATGACCCCTCCTTTTCCTTTTTCTTTTTCATGCTCTCTATCTCTGGATTCTGTATGCTTGACTGGTAGCATAAAGATACGCTGATCTGATGTGGGCATCTGTTTTTGTTTGTGTGGAGTCTTGACAATTACCAGGTGTTGTTTTGAAGTATCAAAAAGAAAACACTTAACCACACAGCTGTTTATCAGAAGATTAATACAACTATTGATTGTATATCAATATGGACAACTTGTCTCTATCTCCTTCCAGTGTACAAAAGTGAAGCCAAAATTCCCCCCCGCGACAGGCGGTGACATATTATGGCACTGGTGACGCTATTTGGAGCAAAGACTTGTGCAGACGGGATCTGAAGCCGCAGTAATGACGTCACACCAACTCCACCTACCAAATCGCACATTTATTTTATCATAACCACCGTAGCTTTAACTGCATGTCAATTTATGTTGCACATGCAAATATGATAAATTGTGAAAAAGTTTCTCAGCTAGCTTTTTTTGTAAAAGTCTGACAAGCTGTTTCTTAATTATCAAAGTTAGCTTGACTGCATTATCTGAAATGTCAAACCAGAAAGTTGCATATTATAGTGAGAATCAGTGGAATAAGTACGATCATTTATAATGAGCGGCTTGTTATCTCCGAGGAAGTTATTCAGGGTGAGACCAGACCCCTACTGCACCTTTCCAGGTCCCATTCCTCGACAATGCTCACTATACATTATCCCTTACTTCTATATCGCATACGCTGCAGGTTATTACTTTTAGCAATATATGTGTGAATGTCAGCTCTCAGGCAATCCTGCAAGTATATAAATGTGGTCCATTCCTTCCTTTGTATTTGCACATTGTGTACGTCTATGAATAAAATCTAATCATCCACATTCCAACGCTCCTGCCCATCTCCCTCCTCATCTGTCCTCACCCAACCTCTCATTATCCCCAGTCCACCTCCCTCTATCCCTCCTTCCCTCCTCCCTTCCTGTAACGATCTGCCCATTACTGGGGACTGCCGTTCCAGTCCTGGTTTCACAGGGCGTCTGGGGTCTAATTGGGACGGACTGAGTGAGTGTTTGTTGGTGTGTGGCCTTGTTGAGACAGGGTGGGATCCAGAGGCAACCCCCCAACACACACACACAAACACACTCCCTGTAGAGATGTACTCTTAGTGAGTCTTTAGATATACAAACACTCATATGAAAGTATTTACTCTACTGGAACTCCTCTATCTACACACTAATACCTTCACCTTCCAGATACATTGGAAAACAGAAAGCCGTTGTGTCAGACTAATTTCATTTCATTTTCCAAGGACTGTATCTGGATTAACTCTTCATCCAACCACAGTTTAATTTAATGTCCTGCAAGCTCATTCAGGCTTGACTTGGCTCTGGATTGTTTAGTAGGACGCCAACTTTAAACGTTCTGTTCAGTCACAAAGCATCTCACCAGATGGCTCAGGATCATTTAGGGAAACTTTAGGCAGCAACTTCTAAAATCTGGTTTCCAGTTTGCAGTATTAGCCGAGCAGTAACAGATTGTCCTGGGATGTAGGGCCAGAGTCCACTAACTAGGGTTCTTTCTTGTGCTGAAAGTACCTTTTGTCCAGAATGAAAATATTTAAACTTCAAACCACACTGGTCCATGTCACTTCCTTCTTTTACAGAGCAATTAAGATCAAGAACAGGCAGGACTTCTGATATAATCGTCTTATATCATATATATCTTGTCAAAAACATAGGTTGAAGAGAAACTAATACTTTCCTTCATATGGTTTATCTCAAACACCTTATCTTATATGTGATTTTTTGATCCAGTAGATGTCGCCCTTGAGCTCCAGCATGAAACCAAAACAACTTGCGGTGCATTGTTGTGTTAGCATGCTAATGCTAGCGATCTTTATTCGTATCTCGTACGAATCTTCACACTGCATGTAAATTTACCTGAAATGAGCGTGATCTAGAAACACAGTTAAGCAGTGAGTACAGTATGTTATTCTTCTTTTCTCTAGTCGCTCAATTAAACAACTTTTATACACGAGAGGAGGAGTCATCTGTCGGGCCGGCTATGTCAACAAACAGAAAAAAAAACTCTGAAAACATCACAGACAGTGGGACTCGGGTGTTACACCCATTGTAGACAGTCATGACTCACAGAGTTATTTTCAGAGGATATACTTGATTTATATTACATTTAAGTGTGAAAAATCACATAGAAAGACTTTAAGGGGGAAAACTTCCAGGTCTAGATGTGCTGCTAAAGCCAGGACATGATTACTTTCCAATGTTTTTCCACTTTCTTTGTAAAATATCCTCCTTATACAAAGATCAGGGCACACAAAGCAACTAAAACAGACTTCACAGGGAAGCAGAAGTGAAGACTGTTTCTCGTAACCAAGCAACAGTGATCAATATGAAGATGAGCTTTTTCTGCCAGCCCAAAAATAAACAAAAAAACACTAGTGGACAGCGGCCATTACTGTCAATGTTTCAAATAGGTGCAGAAACAACTCTATGATAATGTTGAAAGAAAAAAAAGATCATGAACAAATTCCATTCACCCACCAATTAGTTCTTCAAAATGAGACAAATGGAAAAAAAATGTTTTAACTTTTTATCAAGCAAAGTCATCAAAAGGAAAGGGTTGTGTTACTTTCTGACCTCAATCGCATCATAGTTAATGCGCTAATGCTGACAGCCACTCTTGAAATATATTACAAAACTGTATTTACTTCAGTGTAATTCTGAATTTTTTAAGACAAAAAAGGTAAATTGTAAATGGACTTGAGCTTGTATAACGCTTTTCTGGTCGTCTGACTACTCAAAGCGCTTTTACACCAAAGGTCACACATCCACATTCACACACTGATGGTAGAGGCTGATATGAAGTGAGACCATCAGAAGTAACTAATCCCATTCATACACACCCATACACCACGGATGAAGCAGTGGGGGCAACTTGGGGTTAAGTGTCTTGCCCAAGGACACATCGGACATGTGGCTGCAGGAGCTGGGGATCGAACCCAGTTAGGAGATGACCGACTCTACCGACTGAGCCACAGCCGCCCGTTGGGTCAGTCTTGGTTACTGCTGACACATTTTCATTAAAAAAACAACAACATGTAGTATACCTGATAAACTAAAGTTGCAAATACAAACTATATTCAGTGTTCAGAGTAAGTATTCATGTAAAGGTATTTCCTAAGGGTATCAGAACTTGATTTAAATCAGATAAGCAGATAGAGACGGGATAGTTGAATGCTACGTGTATATATAGAGGTGTAGAATGAATTACCTTATCGAGGTAACATATTGTTTTTCTCTTTGAGTGTATACGTTCCAGAAGGAGAAGGGGAGAAACAGTAAATTGGATGTAGAGTCTCCGCTGTCGTCTCTATTCAGACACCAGCGTTCCCATTAAGCAGCGCTGGCAGCTCTGCCTCTAGCCACCGCTCCCCATCTCATATACAACAATACCACTTTAATTGGAATGCAGTTACAATACAATGCAGGTGAAGACAAACACACACAGCGAGTACAAAGCCAAGAAAAGAGACAATACAATCCGGAATAAGCAGCGAGTAGCAGCGTCCGGTGAAAGTGAGTTGAACTTCTGGAGCTCAAAAAGAGGAACTTTGCTCGACATGTAGGTGTAAAGCTGCACAGTCAGAGTGAGGATTCATCTTTCCAGCTGTGTGTGTCAGTGCAGCATGTGAGTGTCGTTTCCCCAGCAGGCCTGCAGTTTGAGCTGTGATCCGCCATGCACTGCCAAGAGCCTGGCTCCGCTTCACCACAGGGAGTGTGTGTGAGTGTGTGTGTGTGGATGTGTGTGAGTGTGTGTGTGTGGATGTGTGTGTGGATGTGCAAGTCGTTCATCTGTAATCAAACATTTTCACATGCTTGGAGATCTTCCTGTTTGTGCTCCATGTCACACCGGGGGGGTTATGGATTATCAGCAGCCATTTATCTCGTCTTGTCGGCCCTGACAGTTAATCTGACGGTGGAGGAGAAAATTCTAGTTCGGCTACACAGAGCTGTCAGAAACTTCAGCTCTGATTGGGTTGTGTTACTTTGATTCACCACACCCACATGTCTCTGTATCCATGCTAAAATTAATGTGCTGCAGAAAAACACCAAGATCATGCCCCGCTTGATCACAAAGTGACGATGCAGAGAACCAGAATATACCTTTATATAGATAATATTAATATACAAAACCAAAATCTAATCACTAAATCAAAAAGCGTCAGATCATGTTTGAAATGCCCCAATGCTTAAATTTATACTGTAGATCAGTGGTCCTCAACTCGTCCAGCCTCAGGACCCACCACCAACTCCTCTGTGAAAAACGCAACCCAAATGTTGGATATTTTTGGACCAATCAGATGTTTTTACTGGAAAATTGTGTAGTTTGGACCTCAGTCTGTACAAAACATGTAGTAGAAGCAAGAAACTTTACATAACAAACATGTTTAAAAAGTGTTTCACAAACTTTTTTACACACTTTTCTTTCCTGGCACAAATTTGCGACCAACTGAGAATGGCTCCGCGACCCACCTCTGGGTCTCAATCCCACCATTAGAGAACCCCTGCTGTAGATGTAAGTTAAGTTTTAACATTTAGGGTTGCTACTTCTGTTTTTGTCAGTCTATAATATAAATCAATTTACTTTGACTTCAAGTTAACAAACAGCCGACCACACATCAGTGAATATAATCCAGCTTTAGACTTCACCTCAAATCAGAAGTTTCCCCACTTTATATTCTACAAATTACTTTAGCCAAATATGTAGTTAAGACTATTTAATATCTGCACAGATTATTTTTACTGGTGGTATTTTCAGTTAAAGAAGAGCTATCTTGTAAAACATGTAAACAGGTGAAGGGCTACAGTGTATGACTTACACCAGTCAATGTCAGTCAAGAAATTCTAACGTCCAAAGATACCTTACAAAGAAGTGATGGTATTTCCCACACCTTAAAGATACCGCAGACAAAATAATTTCATTAGAACATGGGTTAAACTGAAACTTTTCTATTATTGCATGTCATTTAAGATATTGAACTAAATTGTTACTTTAAAAAATGTGTCTGATCTGTTTCTGAGAGTGCCTGCCCCCTTTGTGTATATTATCTTTAAAATAAATCACTCAGTCTGAATCAAACAACCAATAAGGGTTAGCCTGCATGTAACTGACCAATCACATGGACTCTGTAATAATGACATCATCCAGCTTCTACATGACTTGGCCGTAATTTTAAACTTTTTTTGTGACGTTTATTTATCGGATGTCTGTGTTTCTTTCCCCTGAGTCTGACATAACTCTCTAAATAAAAGCTATAATTTGTAATGAATGGCTGTTGTGCATTTTGGTGCGTCATTTGGTGGGCGGGGCTTAGCAGAGGGATACGAGGTTGCAGACTGAGAGGTGGAAGGTTTTTGTTTTTTTTCATTTGAATGTTCATGTTGCTTACTGCCATTTCAAGCTGCTGCTTTGAAGCGGAACAAAAGGTAAACTCTAAAGCTGAAATAAACTGATTGTGTAGAAAAGATGGAAAGAAAAAGATGAAGTATGTTGTTGACATTTTTCTTGACTTGCTCAGTGTAAAGCGGTTATACATATTTGAGGAACTATCTTTATCTTTTTCTCTAAACGTCATTGTGTTCTGAGTCCACGGTAAGGAGCTGTAATTTATTTAAATATAGGTTTAAAAAGAAGGCAGCCAGTGCTCGTTCATAATTCACCACCAGTAAACAAACACAAAGACCTTGTGCAAACATATCCACATATTCAAAAGAAATGTTTCCATTCAAACTATAATTTCATTTTGTGGAATAAAATAAAGCATTTTAGTAGCTAGTTCTTCCCTTCAAATATACCAAAGGCCTTATATTACAAATTCTCAACTTTAGAATCAGCCGTCCTCTGAAGTGGGTAAAATAACCCTTCATCACCTCCACTTTCAAGATGGTGGATTGGGATCATTAAGAAGTGACTGAAGGGGGCCTCACTGACCTAGAGGTTAGACCAAGCGCCCCATGTACCCCTCAAAGCGGGTTGCCCGGTGTTAGTACGAAACTTCATTCATCTTGGTAACTTTGTGAATGTACCATTTAAATATGTCTACCATTACGAGTGATTCTTCTTTTAGGTCTGTGAAGCTGTAACCATATACAATATGTGCAAGACATCTCGTAGCAGCAGATCTATATTTGGATAGGAGCCAAAAGTATGTTAAGAACTTGAGAAGAAACAACTGTTTGCTGAAGAAATGTATATGTCTGACATTTACAAGTCAAGGTAATGTCTTCGTTCTAGCCTTTTAGAGATATATCCAAAATGGAAAGGAATGTTTTCGGCTGTACCTTAACACAATGAAGATGAATACTTTGTCAACTGTTTGTGTTCTGTTGCTGTTTTCGCTGACCTCGGCCGGATAAATTCTTAGATAATCCACAGTCTGTTTCATGTTTTCATCATTGGATTTGTAGCAGAAACAAACCCAAACCTAACACCCGGGTTCAAACCTGACCTGTGGCTCCTTTTCACACATGTCACTTCCCCCTCCCTCACCCCCAATGTCTGACACTATCAACTGTACTGGAAGAAATCTTGGAGTGATTGAAGAATCCTGGCACGTCTCCACAGCACAACTTCCACTCCAAAGCCTGTTTCCATCTAACACTGAACCACCACCTCTTCATCCATCAATAATTAAAGAGGGACCATTTTCTCCACAATGTTACAGGCCATATCTCCAATGCACCATCATAGAACTGGGTACAGTATATACTACGTATATAAATCTCAGACAGGCACTGCAGCACGATAGGTAAGACTGCAGAGTGCTTGTACAGTAAAGTAATTTTATATTTAAAAAAATCATGCCTCACATGAGCATTCACCAAGCATACCTGCATTGCTCTATTTTTATGTTTTCAATGTTTGTAATTTTCAATTGGGTAAATTTGATTTGTGATAGTAAATATTCTTACTTTGTTATTTTTACTGTATTGTATTTTAACTTTGTTTAATCTCTTCAGGTGAGGTTTTGAGATAAGCCCTCATGGGTTTCTACCTCACCTGCACGTGTTTTATTTTTTTATTTGTTTTACTTTTCTGTTTGACTCTTCTTTCAAAAAATGTGCAAATAAACTGAAAACTAAACTAAACATTATGTCACCAAAGTTACTGATCTCACCGCCTATTGTGAGGTCTTTGCTTTGATACAATTTGACAATTCCAAACTTCATTTGTTCCAGTGAGCAATTTAAACTTTATTGATTTGGATTAAATAGACCCATAATTGCTCTTGGCTAGCTCAAAGCCAGTGTTGTTTTTTTTTTTGTTCCCTGAGATCCAGGAGAGCAGCAGGAGCTGAGCCAGCCTTTCACTGTAGCTTTCCCTTATAGCCATTACACATGGCAATAAACCTAGCCAAGTGCAGAACAAGAAAAAACAGTGTTGAGTTTTTTTTTTTTTTTTTTTTTCCCAAGCGCACAGCTATCTGACAGGCGACACAGCGCCAAGCGGCTCTCTCTCTTTCCTCCTTCTTTCTCGCCCGCTGTCCCGGTACCTTCCGATTCCTTTTCATCTCCATCTTTCCCTCAGCTTCTCTCCTTCCACTCCTCTTCACTTTTCTTTGTCTTGTCAAAGGGGGTTTCAAGCTCAATAAAATACTAACTTGTCAGCGTACGATGGAGTAGGTGTATTCGACGCGGTATTGACACAACCTTGACACAACGTGGGCCGTGCTTTGAGGTAACAGGGAGGCAGAGCGCTCCAACAGCAAATAACCGACAGGCCCGCCGAGAGACGGGAGTGATAGAAAGAGACAAGAGATTGAGCCTCTGTAGTAATGTTAAAATAAAGTTGGTTTGACAGTACTGTTGATCCTTTTTTCCTGCAGAAGATTGTATTCTGTGCCGTACTGTGCCGAGCCATTCTGTGCTTTTCCTTATGCTATTCTTTTCTTTTTTTGGGGTGTTTTATTCAGCATTTTTCCCCCAAAGTTAGCTGCCCTCATGTTGCTCTGTTCTTCTTCTTCTCTGTTACTTGCTCTTCTCTTTCTTCCCCTTTTTTTCTTTTCATCATTTTTCGATTTACTGCTCACTCTTGTCCCCGTGCCACCTCTTTCCTACGCTGTGATTTGTCTCAGCGCGAACAGAATAAATAATAGAACGGATGCTGGCCTCCATTTGTCTAATTTCAGATTGCTCAAGGCCTCTTTGTCCATTTGTATTTCACAATTTTTTGCGACATTTGGCTGTTAGAATGTGCATTGTATGAAGTGCATCGAATAATACGCTGCGTCTATGGAAAGAAAAAGCCTGCAGGAAGTGGAGAGATTTAGCAGGAGAGCATCTCCCTCCATGCTCTTAATTATATGAAAAAGATTAAATGTGCCAAGTCTCCATCCTGGAATGGCACTCTTTTTCCAAAACAAAACAAAAAGAATAAAAAAAAAACAGGGATTAATCGGGGGAAGTGTTGTTAGAGGGAATGTGTGCATCTGAGATCAGGGACGAAGAAGACAATATGGAGACATGCTGCATGGCCCAAAGGACAGCATCTGTTAGAAGAGTTATAAACACAGTGGAAACACTACATAACACAGAGAGACAGAGAGGAGGAAGAGGAGGAGGAGGAGGAAGAGGAGGAGGAGGAAGATGAGGGGGATGAGGAGGAGGAAGAGGAGGAGGAGGAAGAGGAGGAGGTGGAAGAATAGGAGGAAGAGGAGGAGGAGGACAAGGAGCAGGAAGAGGAGGAGGAGGAAGATGAGGGGGATGAGGAGGAGGAGGAAGAGGAGGTGGAAGAGGAGGAGGAAGAGGAGTAAGAGGAAGAGGAGGAAGAGGTGGTGGAAGAGGAGGAGGATGAGGAAGAGGAGGAAGAAGAGGAGGAGGAGGAAGAAGAGGAGGAGGAAGAGGAGGAGGAGGAGGAAGAGGAGGAGGAGGAGGAAGAAGAGGAGGAGGAAGAGGAGGAGGAGGAGGTTTGTCTGTGTGAGATAAATATCTCACACAGACAAACTCTCCTCATGCAGCATCTTTCCATCCAGGACAGAGTATCAGGAAGTGTCTTATGATCCCCTCCAGCTCGCTCGACATCTCTCGTCTTGTCTCCATCGACAAACACAAAGCATCTACACTTCCTCTAGTGTCTGCCATCACTCTGCCTAATACCCTTTGTTTACGTCTTTCTGTCCCCTTTTTTCGTCTCTTCCACTCTGATAAAAAAACAAAAAATCATCTCTGGCAGCCAAGAATGAACAACATTCCTGGGAATACTGTCGGTGGTTTTCAGCTGTTGTGCGACACATTCAATTTAAAGACCTTAATTAAAAGCTGATTCAGTAAAGCGTGCTCGCTCATTCAGCCGGTGGAGAACTACTTTTTTCTTTTCTTTTCTCGCAGAGCCAGTGTCACAGGCAGTTAATCAAAAGCCTGTTTGATACTGAGCCATTGTTTTGCTGGGAGAATACAGCGGTCAGCAGGGACGGCAACTTTTACAGATAAAGTTTAACAAGCGTTCGGTGCCTGCTTTATTAATTTGAGCGCCTGCGTGCTTTAGGGTTAAGCACTCGGTTTCAGAATATGCTGTTTAGAATATCCTAGTTGAGATAAGTAATGAATGCTGACAATGCTGCAGTGAGCAGTAAACACAGCTCTCTGGAGCTTGTTCAGTAATAATAAAATGTATATTCATAAAAACTATAACATATTCATCAATACAAATATATTAAAGACAATCACTTTAATGTTTTTTTGGACGTTTGTATCACAAAAGTTGATATTATTGAGACGTTTTCATTCCCATGCTTCAAACACTAAACCTGTTTGTCTCTAGATTACTGTCTTTGTCCTGTGTGCAAAAACCTGCAGTTCATCTAGTGTCCACATGGCTGGAAGTCACATACACAGCCTTTCAAAAATGCAATTTTTTTACAGCAGTTATAAACATGTTTACAGCCTTCTAGAGAACAAACCATATGACGTATTTGTGTAGGCCAACCCAGAAGTAGCATCTCCATGGGGTCTAACCAGAATTCTCCAATGGGATGTTTTCATTGGATTTTGAACATTGCAGAAAATAATCTCTGTGTTAAACACACGTTTCTGAAGCGTAGGCGTTTTGTTCAGCAGGATAATCTTCACTGATGAACACCATTTTTATGATGTTTGAAGTGTTAATGCGGCCGACAGAAGTAAAAAGCTAACGTTATGCTAAAGCTAACTACACCACAGTCGGATGATTGTGACGTCACTACCGTTATGATAAACTAATCTGCGTATCTTAATAAATTGTTTACTAACATAATATTCACCTTAACCTAAAGATTAAACCTACAGGAGACATCTCCTAGTGAGAGAGTTCCCGCCCTCTGTGTCCGGCGTGACGTTTAATGTCCCCGACAACCACTGTAGTCACATTTAGCCACTTGTTAGCAACCACCTTTTTAAAGACGAGTAAAAACTTCAAACTTCACAAGTGGAGGTATTACCTAACGTAGTTTATGTGGTCTAACAAAACACCAACATCTCTTAAGCTTGTGTTAACCACTGACCTTATTTCAGGCGTCTAACCACAAACCCATTCAAAATCCCCGTTGACTTTTAGAGGTTAGACCCCATGGCGCTCAAATGCTAACTTACTTCTGGGTTTTAGGACTCACTCCTGTGGCGCTCTATTAGCTCAACTCAACAGATTCTTTGACGAGACGATCAGGTGCTGCACTGATTCATGCGGACCTGTTCACCCTGTCTCACTTCACCATTAGTAGAAATGTTCAGTTTAATGTGAGTAACAAACAGCTAGGTTAGCTTGTTTTATGAAGGCTACGCGTTAATTGTTTTATATTCTATCAGACTGTTAAGTCGAATAAAATAAAAAAATCATATTTTTTTCTAAATCCATTGAAATGTTTCATATTATTTATTTCTGGGGACTAACCATGTCAAAGTGGGATGTTATCACAGAGGAACCGCCTTATGGTGACATAAGACTCGCTCTGATCACCATGTGCTGGTGTCACTTAGATAAAACAATACACATTATTCCTTACATACTGTAAACAATGGCTAAACTGATCATGTGTATGTTTTGGGACGAACACAAAGATATTTAGATTGAAAAGCTCTAGTAGAAAAAAATATCTGACCTTTTCCCTCAGAACTTAAAAGCTGTCTCTCGATCAATCATTTTTAATTTGTACTGAGAAATTCATAATTAATGTTTTCTGTGTTGTCTGCTTTAATCCTTCCTACAGAGCTACATACTTCTAAAAAGTAATGGAAGTCATCATCGTGGCTCGCAGGATTTACACCTTCTAACCGTCCCTAAAGCCCGTACTGAATGAGGAAAAAGGGCGTTCAAGTATGCTGCTCCATCTTCTTGGAATCGGTTGCAAGATACTTTAAATCTTGGGGAGCTGGTTTCCTTGAATGTTTTTAAAGGTCGTCTTAATGATCTGGAGGCAGAAATATCTGACTGTAGATGTTTTAGCTAACTCGTATTGCCCTTTTTGATCACTTTGTTGCTCATGACTTCTGACAGATTCTGATGAATGGTTCTTTTTGTGATTCCTGTATTTATGTGTTTTATGTCTGAAACCCTGTAATTGTGCTGCTGCCTGTCTTGGCCAGGACGCTCTTGTAAAAGAGATTTTTAATCTCAATGAGACTTTTTTCTGGTTAAATAAAATAAAATAAATAATTCTCTTTTTGACACTTTACAGAAAGAGCAGGTTTAAACATTACTCAGTCTTACTTTGCCATTCAATGTGAGATTTCACATTTAAATTTAACAAGAAACAAAAAGTATACAAAAGAAATATTTTCTGTTAATTTTCTGTGGTTACCTTTTGAAGATCTATCAGTTTCCTTCCTCATACAAGTTTGTGTAATTGCTCTTCAGATTGTTTAAGGATAGGAAATAAGAAAAAAATTACCGTGCAAGTTAAAATTTGTGTTATTACCAAACATTTAATTTCCTTGTTCAAAGGAAATTAAAAGTCAAACTTAAATGAAATACAGATTAAATGTTTGTGTGAAATGAAACGGCTGCCTCGGAGAGAAAGTCAATATGCCGTCATCTCTATCCTGTCATTGAATAACACTGACTTTTTAAGCACTGTATAATACAAAATATTGAATTTAATGCTTCTATAGGCTCATCAGTTTGGGGATGTAACAGCATTAGTATCCTATTATTAGAATTTCAGTGTTAACTGGCTGGTTCAATGACGGTGAATATAAACCTTTCACTGCTTTCTTTGATTAATGACACCCAATATTATACTCTAATTAAATAACCAGTTGGATGGTTCATATTCTTATCCTCAGCAGTCATGAAGAAAATTGACTGCATTATTGGAAAAAGCCTCCCAAGATCCACCACATCATTTATTTCATGTTTGACACATTCTGACTTGAAAGGATGAAAACCATTTAAATCAGGGATGGAATAAAAGAACGCACTACGTTTATTTTCAGTTTTAAAAAAAGCAGTAAAGGCGAGACATCTTCATGTCCTTTTTTCTTGTTTGTTTTTCATTTCAAAGACCAAGGCAAAGATTTAATTAGAGAACACCATTTAAAGCTTGTGTTGTAATTTGTTGGTGGCTGATCTCAATGGTTAAAAAGAAATCAGAGTTTTTTCATTTTTCTGTCTGGAGCACACGAGGAGTCTTAAGTGACTGTGTGCAGATTACAGATCACAACAATCTAATGAAGTGTTGCGTCATGTTTGCCTCTCAAAACACTACCCTGCTGTCGCTCTCTCCAATATCCTCTTTAGGATAAACATAATGAAGAAGTGGAGAGTATAGGAAAGGTGGCAGAAGATTGGTCGATTGAAATTGAATCCTCCACCTGCGCTGTGTGGGATGTCTGTTTGCTTTTTAGATATTATTGGACTTCTGGACATATTTCTGAAGGTTGTTTCAGGATTGAACAAAAAGAAAGCCCTTTATCATTAATAAGGAAATAGTATTTTATGAAGATATTCAAATATATTCCCTTGATTTGGTAATAACATTCCAATACCAAATCAAGGGAACTCTTTTTTTACTTGAACATAGTTGGTTGTCGTTTTTGTTTTCTGGTTGGGTTTGAGAGATGTTCATTATTTTAAAAGTATTTCTTGGGGTACGGATAGCCCAGCAGTAATGTTGCATGCAGGATATCATCCTTCCAGCGTGTGGCAGAGGTTCAATTCCGACCTGTGGCTTCTTTCCCCGCATGTCATTCCTCACTCACTAATCCCTGTCCCAAACTCTATCCACTGTCCTATCAATAAAAGCATAAGGTTGGGGCTCCCATCCTAAACTAGTCCTATCATATTATTTTGGTAAATGGTAAACTGACTTGAGCTTGTAGAGCGCATTTCTAGTCTTCTAACTACTCAAAGCACTTTTATACCGCAGGTCATACCTATTGTAACCATTCAATCAACCATACCCTGATGGTAGAGGCTGCTCTGTAAAGGAACCATCAGAAGTAACTAATATCATTAATACACATTCATACGCCCTCAACAAAGTCTCTTGCCCAAAGACACTTCACACATTGCTGCAGGAGCTGGGGATCAAACCCCCAAACATTTGGGTTGGGAGATGAGCAACTCTACCAACTGAGCCACAGCAGGCCCCATTATTCCAGCATGAAATGACTCAGTCACTCATTAGCTCAAATGGTATGTTTGTGCAGGTAAGGTGGTAGGCTTAAACCAAACAACAAGCTACGGGATTGATAGTTGATTTTTTTTTTAAAGAGGACTTTTTCACTCAATCTTGCCGAGCTTATTTTAGCCACAACTACAACATAATTCAGGAGTTCACCTGCTTTCTTCAGGATGGAGATTCTCCAGAACTCACACAAGAAATTATTGTTTGTGTCGTTTCCTTTCCGAACTGTGTCTTTGTCCAAAATCACATATTCTGTTAACTACAGTGACAACGTGTCTTCCTTTATAGGGTTAATTTGCTTTAAATATGCAGACAGTGTGGACATTGTGCCTTCACTTCTTCGACTCCTACATCTTTGGAGTTTCCCTAAGTTACTATTCACATTTTTCACTTTGCTAAAAAAAAGTAGAAGCTTATCCCTGCATTGCATTCTTAAAATGATGTAATTTAAACAGTACTACTATGATACTACTCACTGTATTTATCTGTGTCCAATAATGTGTTTTATTACATTTGGAACAATCCTTGTAAGGTTATGTCCATGTTTTTTGTTGCATGGCCCAGTTGAAGCTACTCCCTGTATGTTACTGTGTGTGTGTGTCAGAGAGAGGTGACATTGTCCCTGGCAGAAATATGTTCCAGGTTTGGGGCTCAGGTGGCTCTGGTTTGTCTCTGATCAGAGCTGACACACACGATGGCAGTGGAACACACTCTCGCTGTCTCTTTCTTGATTTAGCTCAATCTTGCTCCGGTGTGTACTCCTCTCCTCTCTCTCCACACACACACACGCACACGCCTGCACTGAGCAGCGCTGCAGCCCAATAGCCTCTGCTCCTTCACACCTGATGCAGAGAGCGAGCACGAGCAGCTGAATGAAGTCATCCAGCCGGTGGAGGATGCTGCTGTATTTCTTTGTTGCTCTTCTTGAGTGTACAGTATGTACTTTTTACTTGAATAGAATAGCATATGAATAGGTTTCTGCATGGCCTAGAATCTGCTGCTTCAAAGCATGCACAAATTGAAAAGGCTGTTGATACACAGCTGAAAGAATGAGGACAAAACGGTGGACCCAAAATGGATGGACTGATTGTGCCAACTGCCTCTGTTATCAGATAAAGCCGGCCCTGTAATTTATAACTTCTTTTATTAAAAAATTGTCCATCATGTTACGGGATGTTATTTTCTCTGATAGAGAAATAAGAAGGGAGCCATCTATTGAGAGCTCATGCAAGGTTAATGCATCAGTTTCTACTCTGAAAAACAGATCTCTTACACTAAACTCTCCATTTGTAACAATGCAGCCTGGAGTGTGTGTATTATTTTTAATTCCCCCCAGGTTAGATGTAACCAAAAGACCCTCCTGCATTAATCTCCCTGTTGCGTTGTATTACTGTGTATGATAACACAATGCTGCAACTTTGTGCAATCCTGCAACTGGCTGCATGGTTTAAAGTTGCAGCATTGTTGCAGCTCTATTTGCAGGTGATTACTGAGTTGAAACACACTTGACTGGTGTTCTTATACACCTGCTTGTTTTACCCATTACAGTCTTACAAAGGTAACCCATGAAAACACTCAGTTAATGATCTCTTTATAGTTTCTGTGCAATACTGGAAATCCTGTCAGGCATTCTATACATGACCATCAGTGGTAATTTACTAGACCAGCATATTTTAAACATGAGTTGAGCTGAGCTAGATGTTACTCTGCATTAAATATCCCCCCCTTGTTCCCTATCCCTCTTCCTGCATCTTATCCCATCTCCCCCAATCCCTTTTTCAAGCCCGATTCAGTCTTGGCTGTGAGGACTGTTTCATCATGAGCCTGGGATCCTGCCGAAGATTTAGTTATAGTTAGTTATAGTTTATATATTATATAGTTATAGTGTTTTCTTACCACTGTAACTTTTGCTAAATGTTGCTAAAGTGCTACGCTCATGATGGATTAAGCCAGTTCTTTGTAATATAACAATGAGTAAGGTCTTTTACCTCCTCTTTTGTAATATTAAATAACAATGAGTAAGGTCTTTTACCTGCTCTTTTGTAATATTAAATAACAATGAGTAAGGTCTTTTACCTGCTCTTTTGTAATATTAAATAACAATGAGTAAGGTCTTTTACCTGCTCAAAGACCCTTTTTAGTATTTTTTAAAAAAGTTTAAACATTTCCCTTCATAATACAGCTGATTACTTGAACATATAAGCCTTGATTATTTATCCATGTATATTTTGTTTTTGTCAATGGTGTAGAAAAGAAAATGTTTATCTGAAAAGAGAAATCTTTGCAAAGATTTTCCTTTAATTAAAAAAACTTTGAGATTAATATCCTCTCATCCTTTTTTCATGACACACGAGAGATGCGTTGTTAAAAAAAGTAACTAAGTAACTTTTACTTAAAGTACATTTTAAACAAGTTACTTTTTACTTTTACTTGAGTACATTTTTAAACTGGTACTTTTACTTGTACTTAAGTAAAATTTTATTAAAGTAACAGTACTTTTACTTGAGCAGAATATATTAGTACTCTTTACACCTCTGGTCTTTGTATATTATACAACACAAGGTAAGGTCTAGACCTGCTCGTTATGTTGAGTGTCTTAAGAGAACTCTTGTTCACATTTGGCGCTACACAAACATACATTTTATTTGATTTAATTTATTGATACTCAGAGTTGTAGCTTGTAACAGACAAAGACCTACCATCATTGCTTCATGGTAGTGTAAGGAGAAAAACTGCCTGAATCTATGCTACATGTCTTGGGCTTCTTTGCCCCATAGCTAAAAAATAATAATTGGGGGGGGGGAAAACTACAGTAAATCCATTCACATGGTTTTAAAACTTTAGCGTTTTACTGTATCCTGAAACACTTAAATCTAAAGCCAATTGATATTCTATTAATGCACGTATGAAGCAATCCTCCCAAGGTGCTGCTCTTTATTATAACTAGATTGTATTGATGGGTGCACCAAGTATTATCAAATGAGAGAGAAGGTCCACATTAGCACAGTAACAAGAGAGGGGTCAATTTACCCACTGGCTCATCGTACCACACCCTATCCCTATACATGATACATTTTAATGTTTGCAGACCCCCATTAAAAGTCAAATTATTATAATGTTGTAGATGTGGTGGGTTTAAGGGAATCACTTGAATGGGGTTCTCCGTCTACTCAATTGAAGCTTGTGTGTCAAACACCAGCAGCAGATGCAGTGATGTAATCACTATACTGAAGTACATCGGTCAGCTACACATCCGTCAGTCTACATGGTGATGTCATTAACTGATCCTTAAAAGTCCTTTTTTTTTTTCAGCCTAAGACACTTTTCTCATAAAGTTAATCTTGAATCTTGAGTAGAAGGTTCCACTGTGATGCAACCTTCAGGTGCGGTTGAGAAACGTACTTTGCTTGGACGCTAGCTCACTTCTTGATCCATTAAGTTAGAGCCACTAAGAAGCTACAGTATTTGATTTAACAAACAGTTATGTAACCACCAAGCAACTGGAAAATGTAGGTAAACATGTGATGCCTCAATTTGTAGTAACATCCAAACACTGCATGTTAAAGACATATATTCTGCCTGGAATGAAAATTCATGTCTGATAGTCAAACAGATATAAAGACGTTGGATTATCTCATTAAATATTCATGAATGTTATGTGCTTGTTGTCAGTCACTCTAACAAACATGAATAGATATTATTGCTGTGATATTTTTAACATCTGGGCCTAAGATGCCTCTGATTTCAAAATGGCAAGTATTCACACAAAACGTATGTTACATACATAGTGAGCCCTATGATGACATATAGAATCCTGCTTATTCTTGCACGTCTGATATTTTAAGCGAGAACAGGTTCATTTGTTCTTGTTCAGCAGATGTGCGTGAAAACATCATTTCAGTGTCAAACTCTTCATTAACATTGTACGCTGTAAAACTGTAACATCCAAGTTAAGTTGCAATGAGTCCAACACATGAGTTACAATTACATTTCTATAACAAATATACTTAAAGATAATCAAATAAAACAACATATATAGCTTCTCGTCTTCAGAGTTATATTAACAGGAGTGTGGAAAAGGTTTTGAAAGAGCATTTCCAGAATTGGGAGAAACATTAAACGTCATTGAACACAATAATTCATGAAGAAAATGGCTGCAAACATTTTAAAAGACTCTCATTTGTGCCACCCTTTATTGATGGATGTGGTGAACTTTGGTATGCAGAATGACCTCAGTGATTCTTATAATCCAGCCATTGCAATAATACCGGTGGTACTAATGGACTGTGCAGGATGTCATTTCCAGTTTGTGTCCAGTGGAAACAGGCTGGCTGCATTTGTCCTTGCTCTTATGTGTATTCCTTAACACAGGAAATGATCTGACTTTTTTAGAGTGGTGTGTTTAATGACGTCCCTTAGCAGACTGTCTGCTTGTGTAATGGCTGACTAAAGTTTTACCCTTATATCTGGGTGGAGGTCCAGTTTGAGCTTTTGTACCTGAGATGGTTTATTGGAATTAGACATTAAAACAGGGACCATACAGTACATAATGATAATGGATGCATGACTTATTTAGAGGAGAGGGGGAAGTATCTTTACTGGACTTGACTCCCAGCTGCCTGTGGCAGCTAAAAAAGTTGTGTCTGTGCCGGGCGCCTTAGATCCCCAAGAAAATCCTCTTGCGTCAAACTTCCTTTCGACTCCGCACTTCAAAAAAACATTGCAAATCAAAGAGCATCACGGAGCAAGAAAAAGATTCACCCGCACAACCCCCTCAAAATAGCATAAAGAGAAATATGCATCAAAATATCACCAGTCATCTTTTTCCCCAAGAAACAAGTGAAGAAGAGAGGGGGGGAGGGGGGGTGAAAGAGGAGATAAAACCCCCTCCACAGTGTACTGTAAGTGCTGCAGGTGGGAGATAAATTAACAGCAGGCTGGGAGTTCTGCGTCCTCACCGTTACAGCCAAATCTTCAAAAGTGGGGCGTCCTTGGATGTCCCCATTTTTTATTTTTTTTTGTCCTTGCTTGATTTGATGTTATCGTCATTGACTTGGAATAAGACTAGCTTAATGTTGGTGTAGGTCCTTACTCAATAGCAATTTCATCCTTGAGCAGGGGATTGAGGCGCCGTAATAATGTGCCTCATTGTGTACGCTGTACTCAATGGGTGCTTTGTTGTGCGGTGACAATGCTGTTAGTTGGCCAGTGTATTTCCAAGGGCACGGTGGTGATGATGAAGTCAAAGGCCCTCTTTTGTTTGAGAGGCACACAAGGACCTCCGGAAAACACACACAGCCGCCTGCAGATGACTTTATAATGAAGGGTATTGGGGTTCCATTAGCCAGGCGTTATGATCATCAAGGTTACATAAGGCTAATGATTAGCATAGCAAAGACAGCTTTTTAATTGCAATGGTCAGCACATACACTTACACCAACACACCGGTGTGCATCTCAAGTCCCACCCAAGAGATGTTTGACCTGTGTGTGCGCTTGTGTGTGTGTTTTCCACTCTACTGTAATGTGTACACATCCCCCCCCCCAAAAAGACTTCAAAACAAGAAAAAAGGAAAAACATGCAACAAAAATACCTTCGTCTCGAGGCTTGTTCATTGAAGATTCATCAGTTTTTTTTGTGAGCGGACCTAGGGTTAAGAAAAAAAGGGGGGAAAAAGAGAAAAGAGAAAATTCAAAAAAGATTACTGGCAAAAAACGAAAAAAAAAAGAATATCAAAAAAAGAAAAGAAGAAAGAGCAAAAAGGACAAATCAGCAAGAGTTCATGGCTGCTTATTTGCTTTGTTGTTTTTTTTCCTTTTAAAAAGAGTACAAAAGCAAAAACAAAAGGCATCACAGACACAGATTTATCACAAGAAAAGACACAAGATCAAAGAAAGCTGGTTTTTGGATTGCCTTCTTTCCCCCTGCAGAAGAAAAGGGCTGCTTTTATTTGTTTGTGCTCCCTCTTTCTCTCTCTCTCCTTTAAACCCTGTTCGTCGCCTGAGCCTTTCAATTCTTCGGGTGCTGGGTGGGTGGTGTATTGGGTGATGAAACAGGGATTGTGGGGGTTGTTGAGTAATAAGGCCTGTGTAGTTTGAAGAAGAGGACCTTTTCCTCCCACCATATGACCATAAAAAGTTGGATGTATTAAAAAAGAACAGGCAAAGAAGAGGGCACCTAGGGGAGATTGGCTGGTTCAGGTCCTGATGCTCAAACCTCAAAATGTGAATGCTGACCGTTCGGCATTAAAAGCACAGAAACATTTTAAAGGGCTGTTGCAAAACTTGAGTCAACTGCACAGTTTGACGCAGACACACTGGACACAATGACACCTTTAATTAGACATGATCCTGTAATGGTTAAAAGACATGTTAAACATGTTGCAGATAAAACAGGGCACAGGTGCTTTTGTGTGTGTGTGTGTGTGTGTGTGTTGTCATTATTTATTGGTTAAACCAGAGAGCTTTTCCCCAGGCGGGTAAATAATTACACAGCACAACAGCAGTGTGTCAATTTGAAATGACAAGTAAGCGTGACTCTAATTGCGCAGAGGAGTGCAGGTAAAAGGTGAATGTAATTTGATCCCCATCTGCCCACTGGCTGTGTTTTTTTTATAAATTGAAAGAGTGACTGGAAGCAAAGAAAGGAAGACAAAGAAAGAGAGAGGGGGGGGAGAAACAACCTCCTTTTCCACCCTGAGTCTTTTCTTTTATTAGTGAATACACTGAGCTGAAACATGGAGTGAGGCGTCAAAGAACAAATACAAAAAACTCTGCTCGACCTCAGTTTTTTATACCATTCCACCACCTGTCATTTTTCATGTTAAGAAATCACATAAAAGAATCACATGACCTCTTTGTATGCAACAAAAGTTGTGTCTGAATGCCGTTAACATCAACCTTCAGAGAGTAAACGTTGGTAGAAAAAAAGAACTCTTCACCTCTACATTCAGATATGACAAAAACGCGCTCAGCCTTTCATCGCTCCAATTGGATAATTCCACTTTATGAGGTTTCACTTTTTGGACAAAGGTGGTTGATTTAAGTCAGTGGAAAGTGTAAGAAAAATAACTTATATAACATCTTGTCTCTTCTTCATGATTCAGTACAGGAAAGAGTCGCAACTCAAACACAGATATTTCACAGAAAAAGGAACAGAGAACATGATATACATTAAGCAAACAGTTTAAACCCTTTCCAAAAAAACTCAACCCACGTTAAAAGTTGTGGGAAAAAGAGACCTGGTAGTTCAGAGGAAATCATTAAGATTAGACTCCTCAAATGTTTATTTGAGCACCTATCGACTGGTGCTGATCCTGTTTCATGAAAAGTCAAATCAATAAACAACTTAAATGTGGAAAGCATAAATACTGTCTTTTTTTTAAAATACAAACAGGCACTGGTTTACATCCAGGCATTTTAAAATTCTTGCATCAAAGAACTCTGAGGAAGCTGGTAGTAGCTGGTGAATCTTTACAAGTGTTGAAAATGTGTGAGACCGCACACAGGCTGACACATGATGACAGATTACAGGTTATTTTTGTTATTGCGTTCAGAGAGCAACAATTTGACCAAAAAAATAACAGCTTACACAAACTGATTTCATTTGAGAACCAACACAGTCGAGACCCTCAAAACCAAAACTCTTACAAAATTCCTCACGAATGCAGCTTTAGTGGTTCAGGAGAACATACAGTGGAGCTGGAGAAACAAGATATGCAACAGTTAATATTGTAAACATGTTTAATATTACGGTTAATATCCACGGTTAGAGTAGGTTAGAGCCTGTTGAAAAGCTGAAATGAATAATATCATCACCAGTATAAAGAGTGTGAAATGTTAAAAATACATTTTATGAGGTTTTCTTGTTATATTTTAAAGGTCACATATCCTCCTCCTCTTCAACCAGTTTAAATAAGTCTCAGAGCTCCTCAAAACATGTGTGTGAAGTTTCTTGTTCTAAATCCACTCTGATCCTGTATTTGATCATGTCTATAAACCCCTCTATTTCAGCCCTGCTCAGAACAGGCTGTTTCTGTGTCTGTACCTTTAAATATGTAAATGAGCTGTGTCTGACCACGCCCCCCCTCTCTGGAAGGGCTTGGGTGTCTCTGGCTTTTGCTCCATTTCCTATTGTTTACAGTGAGAAGACAGACTCAGAGGGCAGAACAAACACCTAGCTGTGGGAGTGTCACCCACCTGGGGGAGGGGCTACTGCCCTTTGTGATGTCATGAAGGGAAAATCTCCAAACGGCCTGTTTGAGCCACAGAAAATATTATTACATATTATTGGAAGAAGCCTGAGTGACGTTACCCATATGTTACTGAAGGGGGGTTCCTAAAAACAAGAGCTGGAGCTGAGGCCGGTCTTCAAGCGGACCTGCAGGATCTTACACTTCTGCAACGGCTTCATTTTTCAACACAGGAGGTTGCCGCTTGGTTTGAGCACACATTTTCTGGAAAATGGAGCAGGCAAAAGATGGAGAGGATTGACTTTTCTCATAATTTAGGGGGTTTCTTGACAGGCTACTGTTACATATTAGTGTTGTGTTAGAAACACATGGTAAAGTGTATTATGCATTATATGTGACCTTCAAAATGTGTGATACCTGTATCATTTATTGATTGCGAAACTGGATAGCTTTCATTTTATTGCAAAATGTTGTTATATTTCAAAATAAAAGTTTACAGAAAGCAGAGTTTTTATAGGAAACAGATGTATGCTATTTTTTGACAATAAATCATTAACCAAGTGAAAAACCTGTAAAACCTTTCAACATTAAAGCTCAGTCTTGTTCTTAAAAATAGCAGGAAAAAAAAAACATAGCTCAAGGTCTACTTCACAATTGCATCATTGGAGCGTTTATTAAAGTAAAGAGTGTGAGATGTAGACATGAAGAGGATACTTAGTGGACCCTGGTAGAGATTCTCTGAACAGGTTAATGAAAGTAGGAATGACATAGCACACTTTTGCTCTACAAATATCAAAAAGAAGCAAATCTTTTTTAGTTCAAACTCATCTGATACATACTTAATCACCTCAAGCTCCTCACCAGTTGTTTCTTATATTAGCCACACAAAGTGCAAAGTGACCATGGAGATTTGGTAATGACTGATGCCTGTTAAAACTATTAACTAAGAAGTTTGTAAATTCAGAGAAAAGTTCAAATAGGAGCCCATCCATCAAAGGAACCACACTAACTTTTTTTGGAGGAGGGGGGGGGGGGGCAAAATGAGGAGAGTAGAAATCAAGCAACCATTAACGGTCCCAGCGACGTGCTGAGAGGAAGTGTAAAAAACTGAGCTTGATTGACATCTTTTTGCAATGAGCGAGCGAGGAGCCTGGCAGTGCCGGGAATCAAGCCGTGGCAGGAGAGAAAAAAAATGGCTGGTTTTTCTTGACATTTTAAGACTCTTTTCCCAATCACAGGAGCTGAGGCGACAGGGGCAATTTGATGGAGAACCATACCCCAACTCCCATCAACCCCCTCCCATCAAAACTCTCTCTCTCTCTCGCTCTCTCTTTTCACGGACACACACACCAAACTATATCTAGAGATGACAAAAATAACATCAAATAAAATCATAGCACAGCAAGTATAGACAGTAGTTGAACATTTGCATTAGAAAAAGGACATCTTTCTGAAGCTTAAAAACCATGTGTGATGCATGTTATTTTTCTGATTCTAGCTAATTAACCTTGATATATTTCCATATATAAAAAGTTCAGAAAGAACATTTCTTCTTTGTGTTGTTAACCCTCTCTCTCCTCTTTTAAGTCTCCTCCTTTCATCCTCCTCTCTGTTTTACAGATTCCTTCTCTCGCTCTCCCCCCCTCTCTCTCTCTCCTTGTGTTTCTTCACTGTGCCTGTACAGCCAGCCGACTGCAGCTCACTTTGAAGCCGAGTTACGTAAGGCTTCACTTCAGCTCCACTTCTCCCAACAGCAACACACACACACACACACACACACACACACACACACACACACACACGTATGAACGGTAAACACACGTCCTCCTTGTACAGCTCATATGCATGCAAGACCGATATAGAACACAGACTGGAAAGCAGGAGGTGTGGTGAAGAAGAAGTAAGAAGAAAATATGACAATATCAAAGATGTATTCTTTGTTTCAATGCACCTATTTATCACAGCATTTTGATTCATTTCCTCCGTGTTTTTGAATACAAGCCCTGTGTGTGTGTGTGTGTGTGTGTGTGTGTGTGTGTGTGTGTGTGTGTTTGTGTGTGTGTGTGTGTGTGTGTGTGTGTGTTTGTGTGTGTGTGTGTGTGTGTAGGCACATAAGTAAGTAGGTGTTGAGTAGCTCATTTGGGCAATGTGTGCCAGTCCGGCATGATCTACGAGGAAATGGAACCGCGTCTGACAGCTTGTGAGTGAGCGGGCAAACATGAATGATGGACGCTTGTTAGTGGATGCACACAAAGCGTCGCGTGTGTGTTTATGTGCGAGGAAAGAGATGTGGGACATATTTGTTGTCCGAGAGCTAAAATACTGCTGCAGAAATTTGTGCACAAGCGTGAGAGAGAGAGAGCGAGAGAGAGAGCGAGAGAGAGAGAGAGGAGGTTTTAGATGAGTAATTTGGATGAGTGTGACCTGAAAGTTGTTCACCCACATTCTCTATTTCATGCATTGGAAGTATAACGTCTGGGCAGTGAAAGAGAGATGCTGTAGTCAGATGTACAGACAAACCAAGCATGCAGGCAAGACGGAAGACGTACTATAACAGCGATCTTCTGCTTCATTATCACACACCACTGCTCTCTTAGCCACTAAACTCTGCAAGTGTTTCTGCGTGTGGGCAGGTCACAGATGAGTAGCTGCCATGAGTAAGCTGTGACTACACCACAGACAAAACTGTGAAGTTGTTTTTTCAGATGAATGGCATGTTAAAACAGCCCCCCGCCCCCCTCCTGTGTGAGGCAGAGGAGCTGCTGTCCTTTCAGGTGGCATTCAACATTCACCCTTCAGAAATGTTCTTAATGGATTTATAAAGCCGTCATTAGTCACCCTGTCACAATCAGTTTTCTGCCGCTCTTCTATAATTAGGTCTCAATTCAGTTCCCTCAATTAAATGATGTGATTTGCATGACTGTTTATTAGACAGCATTGTCTCATAAAGGCGGGATACAGAATGTGAAGACCATAAGACAAGACGCTCCTTTAATAGCACATCATCCTTTAATGTTGGAGAACTGCAAAGTGAATCAATTTACGGCTACAAAATGCAACATGTACCCCCCCTGTGCATGGGCTATACGGCTGCACCATACATTTCATGAACATCAATATAAAACAACAAGATAGTATAGCAAGGATGCAGAGTTTTGGGTAAATGCACAGTGATGATATTCAAAAAAGAGGTGCACAGATTGACAGGCTGGTGAACAGAATCCACCCATTTTCTGCCTGTTTGTCAAAAATTAACACACAAGCTACATGTGTAACGCCCTGCGCACAGTGACATACATGCAAGCTAACATGTAGCCGCAGTGTGAATGTGAGCGGCTCATTCGCCATAGAGGCAAAAAAAAGCATTGATTGACCTACAGAGGAAATATAAAGACACTCGCCCTAAAGTACCTCTGGCAGATTTTGTCGCTATGCATTTGCATCTGGTTGAGCGCAGGATGCTAAAACATTATCTAGTGGAAGTGGAAATTTGCCGCTGGGGGAGAGAGACTTGTCATAAAAGTAGACTATCTATGCAGTAGAAAGGTGATACAATAGTTGAAATCGGTGCTACAGTACTTAGTCAGAGAAATTCAAGAAAAGTGGC
The DNA here is from genome assembly GCF_963584025.1 of Labrus mixtus. Classification (NCBI taxonomy): domain Eukaryota; kingdom Metazoa; phylum Chordata; class Actinopteri; order Labriformes; family Labridae; genus Labrus; species Labrus mixtus. The sequence continues at coordinate 1,956,105 of NC_083634.1, forward strand.
CTATATCATTTCCATCTGCCTAAAGGGGTTCAAATACTTCAACACCCAACCCCATGCACTGGGCTGGTTGGACTGCTCCCTGTTGGATATGCTTGACCAGCACTTCTGGTTGGCTTCACCGGCAGTGGAACCCTCTGTGTCGGGTTGGATGAGTCACAGGCAAAACAAAGCTTTGGGATTTATTTTATAAAAGTTACTCTCGCAGGACTAAGCAAGGGGGCGTGTCCAGAGGGGTGGCCAGGGATTGTCCTAGGAATCCTATTGGCCATCCAATGATGCACCACAAAATCCTTAAGTTTGATTGGCTATTTGCCTTGACAGAAGTGGGACTTATTTAGAAATCCACCATTCAGGCTGTGTTGCAACAGGCAGCTCATAGTTTTCAGAGTGAAGATGTTTGTTTACAATTTTTAAAATACTTTGAACCCCCTTTTTTTTGGGTCCTTGAAGAATTACACTTGTGGATGTGTATGATGTCATTATCCTTTGTTACTTAAAAGTCGATGTGATTGGTGCAGACAGAAGGGGTAAATAAATGCGCTTCCTTCATGTTCGTGCACACAAACTTCCGGCCCCCCTTGAACAAGTCAAAGCCCCATTTGGGCCACCCCAGTCCAAAAAGTCTGGACACACTCCTTGCTGTGAGACAATCTTAAAAACTTGCAATGTTAAAATCTTTGAGTATCTATATGGATGAACCTGTTTTTTCCTTGGCTATGCACGTTTTACCAACCTTAGCCCCCTCTGGCATGTGTTTCGTCTTCCATGTTACTTTAGAAGGTATTTGAATAACTGACAGTATGTAAAGATTTTATCTAATCATGTCACACATCCTGCATTTTTGCAATCGCGAATACAAATTGCTGAAAAAAAGACATACTGCAATGTCAGTTTTTCTAATACCTTGCAGCCCTGGTTATACAATGTTCTGGCTTCCTGCATGTCTTGCTGAGTCAGAAGACTTCTTATGGACACTACCGGGGGCTTTTCTCCCTAAAGTCTGTCCATCTCAATCAATACACAATAACCTTATCCGGCGGTATGAGATGATTAATAGAACTTTTGAAGAAGTCAAAGTTATTGGAGAAAGGCCGATGATGATACTGACAGGATTGAAGGATGCCAGCTCGAACAACGACCACGGCATAGGTTTACTGTAGCAGTCTAAAAGGAGACAGAAAAGTCTGCACACTAAACGTCCTTTAAGCTTCTGTTATCTGGGTAAGAGCAGCAAAACAACAACAAGACGCAATTCAGCACTAGGCCTTCATTATCCTGTAGCAGTCTGGATGCTCTAATAGAGCTAAAAAATATATGTTTGTATGAATTTTCTAGTTTTGATTTAATAATTCTAGTGTGACTTTAAGCACAGGTTTGGGCTCTTATTGATCAAACTCTCTGTCACAGAGAGAGAGAGACTTATGCCTCAAAGACCAGATCACCACCACCGGTGTCTAGACTCCAGGGGTTGGGGTGGAGGCGTGTCCTGTCCTGCTGTCAGTCTTGGTACCCCTCTGAGTGCATGAAGTCATCATGACAGAGTCTAATCGCCAAAGACATTGCATATTTATCTTTTCCTAAACTGTTAAATAAATGATTGTTCACTCTTAATGAAGTCTCCCCTGATTGAAATTATTCCTTCTGTTTTGGTGCCTAAGAAGAAGAATGTGATGTGGTTGAACTGGCTTCGCCCTATTTCAGTCTAATGCTTCATCCATTCTGTTGAGAGTGTGTACATAAAAACAGCAGATGAATTAAATATGTTTGGGTGGTTCTGCAGATGTGTCAGATGTATTTATGTCTGTAAACTACAAGGATTCCTTTTCAGGCATCAACTGAATTAATAACACCCCACCAAAACATATTTCCACATTTCCATTTCTATGAGTTTTTGGACAGAGAAAATTAAACACAATTATAAAAATCTGAGTTTTGTATTCCATTATGTCTTGGTTTGGTACTGCATTGGTTAAATTGCTGTTGGAGATAACCAGCTGCCATTCAAAAACTCATTTCAAGTGTGAGCAGATTGTCTTACTCTGGCTCAAAACTAGCTATTTTCTGTCCTATATTCAAACACCAACTTTTTAGTATATCTGCTCATATGTCCTTCCCTTACCGGTAAATCATGAACATAAAGCTCATATATTTATTGAAAATTGATTGAAAACCAATTTTTTTTTGTACATTAAAGGCTTTCTATGTGATTTTTCACACTCAAATGTAGCAGAAATCAAGTAAAATAACTGTGAGTCATGACTGTCTACAATGGGTGTAACACCCGAGTCCCACTGTCTGTGATGTTTTCAGAGTTTTCAGAGTCCTATCTTCAGTTTGTTTACATCATCAGGACGGCCGGCTGACTCCTCCCCTCATGTATAAAAGTTGATTAATTGAGGGACTAGAGAAAAGAAGAATAACATACTGTACTCACTGCTTAACTGTGTTTCTAGATCACGCTCATTTCAGGTAAATTTACATGCAGTGTTAAGATACGAGCATAATAAAGATCGCTAGCATTAGCATGCTAACACAACAATGCAGCGCAAGTTATTTTGGTTTCATGCTGGTGCTCAAGGGCGACATCTGCTGGATCAAAAAATTGCATATAAAGCCTTTAACTAGTCTGTGAAAGTTAACCCAAAAAGCCAGTCAGTACTTAAATCCCAAATGGAGAAAGAACAGCCCTAACTGAGCTGCAGATAAGTAGTGCCTGTGAGCTCCAGAGCTGTTTGCATGTTTTTACAGTAAGACATTATGCTGGGGAAAAATTGGCCCCAGCATAATGTGCCTCATTGCAAAAAATGTCCAATTCACAAACCCCAGCAATAACAGGGTAGTTAAGGTAGAATTATTATCTTATGCAGAGTGTTTGTTGTAACTGTAGCTCAGTATGTACAAGCTCAGATTTCAAGTGTTACAGGACACCACATTTGCATGAACTAAGAATACATTTTCATTATATATTACATTGATCTAACAATTTATATTAGGATCAGCTTTTGCGTAAGCAAATGTAAAGCTATTAGGGCGTATCAGTAAAAATATGATTTGTGAATCAAACTTTGAGATGGGGCAGACAGAGGTGCAATTCCTGGACATTAGAGTCTGAAATACATTCTGTGATTCAATATGTAGAGTTTATTTCAAAATACAGAGGCATCATGCAATATGAGATATGTGCGATCCATGTTGCAACATGTATCTGTGGTTCACATGGATGTGCTTCTCCATTTACATGTGGTTTGTTGTTTGAGGCTATTGTTGTCATTCACTGGTTCTACTGTAGATGCAGCGAAATATGTGCAGCACTGGAGTCCAAGTAAAATCTAAATAATACAGCCTGTCATATTGTATTGTGTCATCAAGAGTGTCCTTGTACCCATGGAACCCAGGGACTCAAAAGAACATGACTTCAGTTGTAGAAATATTTTGAAATAGTACGTTTACATTAAAGGCTTTATATGTGATTGTTTGATCCAGCAGATGTCGCCCTTGAACTCCAGCATGAAACCAAAACAACTGCATTGTTGTGTTAGCATGCTAATGCTAGCGATCTTTATTATGCTTGTATCTTCACACTGCATGTAAATTTACCTGAAATGAGCGTGATCTAGAAACACAGTTAAACTGTGACTTAAAGCCTTTAAGTAATTAAGTTGCTTTTCTTCCCTACCTGGTACAACCTTCAGTAAATTACAAGATAAAGCAAGGTCTTTTTTCACTTCTCAAAGGTTTATTTTCCCTTTTTTTTGTGATTCTAACAGAGCAGCATGCACACTTATTAGTGTAACTTGTGTAACATACTGTAGCAGCGGTGCAAAGTCAGAAGTACTGTGAGACACTTTCTCTTACCCGCTCTCCTTCTTGTCCCGTTTCAATTCTGTTAGAATTTAGCTTCTCTATTTCCCTTCCATTTCTCTCTTTTTATGTCAGCTCTTCCTTTTCATTCTCCTACTGCCTTATTCTCAAGCCTCAGACGGAGAGCGTGAGTGTTCCAACCTGGATGTTGGGGGATATATAATTAAGTCTAAGACAGATAGGAAAGGGAAACTAAAAGAGAAAGAAAGATGTAGAGAGGATGCTGACAAAGGACTTTAAAGAAAGATGTGTGTTTAAAGAGACAGAGGGAAAGAAAATCAGTGTGTGCTTTAGAAAGGCAAAGTAAGGTGAAGCCAAGAAGAAAATGAGAAAGGGACTGTTATTTGTACAGTTGTAAGGGGAGAAAAATGAGACAAGTTTGAAGGGGGAAAGGATGTTGTGCGAGGGGCCGGAGGGGATTCTTTTCCAGCAGTGGAAAGGCATGAAAAGATTGGGTGGGAGAGGAAGTAGTTGGGATGCAGAGATGGGAAATAGGAGGGTAAAAGTTGCTGCAGTGGAGGGAGGGTAAGAGAGGGATAGAAGAAAAAGACCATGAGATAAAGAGATGAATGTGAGGAAGAGAGGTGTTAGAGATTATGTGAGGCTCAGACAAAGAGAAAAAGGCAAACAGAGATGTGGAGAGTTGTGGGGAAGCAGATGTTGTGACATTTACGAGTGGTAATCATCAAGTGGGAGTGAAGGTTGAAGTCGTTTTCTCTACATGTAGCCAGATATAAACGAACAAAACAACACACACACACACACACACACACACACACACACTTATCTGATCCTGCATTCACACATACACACATACACTACGTCAATAACTGGGTGCTTTGGAGTTTAAATTCCAGTATGAACAAGACATTTCAGTTAAAAGCAAGCGGTAACCTCTGGTGATGAAACTAGAAGCTAGTGAGGAAGTGTTCAAAATATGCAGTTCCTCAAGTGACCAATAGGGGCTGGCTGCAAACGCCATGACAGCCCCTTTGAGAGCCATGTAATAAATGCCCATTTTGACATCAAATATAAAAAAGTGTATAGCCTGCCTCAAAAAATGGAATTTGTCTGAATAGTGAATGTCTTTATTGGTATAAACTCTATAAGGGCTGAATTTTCTATAGCTCATAGCTTTGATTATATTAAGGCTCAGAGTTATGTATAATTAGGGGCGTGGCCAATCTGAGTGACATGTGGGTGTGCTGCAGCTGTTTCCTAAGAGGCTAAAGGTCCACCTCAGCTCCATGATTGAGACAGAATTTCCAATTCAGCTACCGCCAACTCAGGCTTCAAGCCTCCACTTCAGAAACCAATGGGTGACATCACTGAGGCGTCGTCCATGTTTTATACAGTCTATTGTTAAAATGATGCTCTTCACAACCAAGAATATCGAACACAATCGCTGCAATACTTCATTAGTCACATTGACAGATTTGAAATGGTAAATGGACTTGAGCTTGTTTAGTGCTTTTCTAGTCTTCTGACCACTCGAGGCGCTTTTCCCCTGCAGGTCACACCCACTCATTCACACCCTGATGGTAGAGGCTGATATGTAAAGTGACCATCAGAAGTAACTAATCCCATTCATACACATTCAGACGCAGGAGCAACTTTGGTTAAGTTTCTTGCCAAGGATGCATCGTATATGTGGCTGCAGGAGTTGGGGATCGAACCCCTACCTTGTAGTCGAGACGTCCTACTTAACCTACTGAGCCACAGCCGTCTATTTTAATGGTCACCCTTTTGACAAAACACTGATTGACACATGATTTGTAAATCTGTGGTGTTTTTTTGGGGAAGGGTGGAGTCGATTTATTTTGAAGAAAAGTGTAATTCTAAATCTAAGTAATCCAGTGTGCTGCTGAAAAAAGCACACAAAAGCAAAGTTTCCTTTTCCAAATAAACCCTCTCTGATGTCCCCACCTCATCTCAGTCTTAGACAGCATGCTGCAGTAGCAGTTAGTCATACATTGAGTGTAAAGAGCAGGCACATGGTAAACAGACTAGTATGAATCTCATAAGTACAATATAACACAACGTCTTTGCTTATATGTGTAAGGTTCAGAGTTGGGACCTTGGGGATTCAGGGTTGTGAGGTTGCTTATTCTGTCAGTCTGTGAAGCAAACATCAACGTTAGCTCAAGGAGCTACATAGAAGAGGTGTGCTTAAGTCTGCCACACATCCTACACATACTGTATGCATGTCTGCATAGCCCGAGATGCTTACATATGACTCACAGGGAAGCAACAGCCTTGACGATGACAAAGAGACACTGAATACCAGGAAAACATCATCGCACATCGTTCTCTGAATTGTGATAAAACCACAACATTTTAGTAGTAGATGTTGAAAAATAATAATAAATGGACTTAAACTTGAAACCAAGATTATCCCAGACAAACTGCATATCGTCCCTAAAATTGAAAGCCCAATCTTGTTTTTGAAATGCTTATGAGAACTAGTCTGCCACTCTCCATCTTACAGACACTTCCCAGTGAAACAGGAAGTGAGGAGCCAGGAGAGGAGGGATGAAGGAGGTGTGTCCAAAGAGAGGTTTTCTATTGGCCTGATAACCTGCTATGAAAGCTGGCGAACAAGGCCACAAATGTTAATGACTGACATCGATTATAGGCAGAAATGGAAAATTATCATGTGTGTGAGCAAGTAGCTTAGTCTGTAGAGACTTGGAAGAGCAACTGGATGGTTGCTGGTGAAAGTCCCGGAGGTGCCAGCTCACTTCCTGAACACTGCCGAGGTGCCCTTGAACAAAGCTGCACATTACAACCTTTTTTTTTAGCCGAGGCTAATTTGCAATGCCCACCCCTCGACGGGCCTTTAAAATACATAAAACTCAACAACAGATGCACAACAAACAGTTCAGCCATAAATTACAGAACGATACAGGATTGATAAAAACAAGCAGCCATCTTTATCTAAAGTCCCTCCAAGCAGAGTTTTTGTTTCTGCATTTTAGGTACTATATGTTCAAGAAGAAAAGCAAGGATATGATTAAAGGATATAATCACAATGTTGACTTTATGAACAAGGCAAAATATCACAAATTGTGGCTAAGTCCATTTACGCCCATGTTCCCACACATTATTTGAGAAGTGGCCCCTAAGACGATGTGGCTTCCCAGAGTAAAACACAGCACACGTGTTACTTTTTTTTAGTTCCTTCAGCATCATCTAATAACTATCTCTAAAGACAACACCAGCATATATAGCATTTACAGTATAGCTAGGGGACAGTTGACCAAGTATGATCAGATAAAAGAGCAGAATGAGGCAAGCCTTAGGAACAGTCCACTGCAATATTTGATGTGATTCTATTAGTAAAAAAAATCTATTTGGAACAATTATTCCACACTGCTTTTTTTCTTAACATTTCATAGACCTAAAAATGTTCCAGTTTAAAACGTGCTCTCCCTCAGTCTGAAGAGCAAGCTGGCTCAAAGACGTCATTTATCAATAAATCCTTCAAACGAGAGCTTCTTGGTGTGCAGATCTTGTTTGCTTTTTTTTTTTACCTATGCATGTTTTTGGAAACAGCACCCACTGAGGGGTATGAGTGTCGTTTTAGATTTTTCCTGTTTTTGAGTCAGAAAACTTTAGAAGCAACAGCACTGAACTAAATCCTTCAACGTGTTCAGTGTGTGTGTGTGTGTGGGGTGCACTAGTCAATTGTCAGTCTCAAAAGTGTTATTTCTTCTGCTCCAGAGGTGATAGATAACTGGAGAGGCTCTCTCTCCATCTCCCATGATACTTTGCTTCTGTCAGAAAAGAGCCCACTGTTTGTCTCCCCATTAAAAAGATAAGCTGTAAGTTCAGAAAATCCCACTTTTTAACCACGTTGACATTTGCAGTTCTGTCAGCTGAGCTGTGTGTGTGCTCTTTATTGGGCTAACCTTTGAAGAGCAACCAATCTTTATGTTGTCTGACACACGGTGAAGGTGGTGAAGGTGGAGAAGGTAAAGGGAAACAAGAAAAATACAACGGGAGGGTTGTTATGTTGAGCTATCAAAACGCCGACAGGCTCAGCTGCTCTGTTGCCATTTCATGTAGTATTTCATCTCGGAGGTAATCTCTGCGGTATATTGTCTTTCACGCCTTTGTCCATGAAAAACACAGAGGAGCCAATCTGTGTTGGTGTGTTTGAACAGTCACTCAACCCCCCCCCCCCAAGGCTATTTCTGCCCTAAACAAAGGCTTGTAGGTGATCCGTGCAATAACCTTCCAGTAAGATCTGAGATCACTGTCATTGTTCATCTGTGTGTGTGGGCTCTGAACTCTAACAGCTGCTTTCACACCAGAGCACTTTCTGTCACATGTAAGATGGGGGGGGGTCTTCTCTCTTCTCCTAATGCCCCCACCCTTCTCTCCCTTTTGCTTTAAAACATCTAATTCAAATTTAAATATGCAATTATGCTATTATGTAATAAACAGATATGAGGATTAAACTTTTTTTTTTCTTTTTTAATTTCTCAAAATGAAAGGAAAATTAAAAAAATATATTTTTAAGATTGCAGGATCAAATTTGCATTTTTTTCCCAATTAGTTGATAAAAATTAACTTTTAAAAGTTTGGATTATTTTTTTTTTCCTGATTTAATTATGAACTTTTCTTTACTCGTACCAATTCAAAGTCGCTGTGAAGATTTTTTTCTCCCCCTCTCATTTTGGAGCGGAAAAATAATTCATGTTTTTCTTGGAACTCTCAGGTTCTTTTGTGACTCTAGGTTGCAGCAAAATTAAAAAAATAAAAGCATTGTAAGTTATTTGAAGATAACTTTCTCATCTTTACTGAATAAGAAAGGGAGTGATTAGCCCTGCTAGCCCATTTATAACAGCTCTCCTGATTTTCTCAATATTCTCTTCAGTCTGTGACTTGTAAGGTATTGTCATTGGGGGACCAGCTAAAAACATGGTGCTAAATAAGGGGCTCTCTAAAACTGTATTCTAGTGACATGAAGTGACAAACTATAGAACAGCTGTAACCAGTACGGTCAACCAACAGTTGCCAAGAATGGTCACCCCTGAATGTAGCATCATGCTAAAGAAATGCTACAAATTCTTCCCTGTTTTCTTCATTTCTACATCCACCTGCAGGCTGCTACCTGGCTCGACTCACCTTCTCTGAAAACATCTTAACACTGATATCAGGGAAAGTTCAATACAAACGTTGTTTTGAGGACTGGACTCGCAGCGCAGACTCAAAGAAATGAAGCACAAAGCTTGTTTGGAAGCAGACCCTTTACCATCTTTCCTCCCCTGCCTCTGTCTAAATCCACCCCCCCTTCCTCTCAGGCCAGCCGTTGTAAGAGCTTATTCCTCCGCGGGCTGCAGCACTGGGACATTACTAACCAGTGAGCGGATGAGGCAGAGCTCCTAATGCTGACAGAGTGGAACACAGTGGGAGCGCCAAGACGGAGGACGGGGGTAATTTAGGTCAAAGGCCCATTTTTTCAAACTTTCTTTGTGTCTTCCTCTGGCTCTTTCACTCTTGTCCCACATCTCGTGTTTGCCAGCTGTGCATATACTCCATTAAAGGAAAAGCATGCTCACTTGCACACTTGCTTACGATGAGTTATGAAATCATGACAGATCTTAAGACTTTTTTTTTTTTTTTACTAAATTGTCCCGCTAAGGTCGTCCTATAAAGGATCCACATCCTGTTAAAAGTTAATCGCAGAAATAAAGGAGGCTTCTGGGAAATAAGGCGGAGCTGACAACAGTGATATAACAGGATACATGTTATTTTAATGCTTCTGGACACTTCAATTGCCATCTCTCTCTATCGAGCCACCTCATCGCCCCCAAGCAGCATTACACCACAACACAGAGAGTGTAATCTGCTGTGTCACCTGGAGAACAAACCTGCAGCGTTTACTGTACAGGCGAGGGAAGAGGGACCGTCTCTGCACGACTTTTGATTGAATGTTTCCAGAGAAATAACCTTGATTAAGAGCGGGAGCTGGAGCTTTATGTAACGTGTGCTCATGTTCTTGTGGAATGAATTGAGTTTGTGTTGAAGTGCACTCGATGTACGGGGTTCATCTTTAGTTGACATCTTTAACCTTGACAGCTAGCTGAACTGCAGAAGATGATGTTATGGTCTCACTGCTTTCAGACACTTTCTTACGCGTATGAATCAGCTAACAGCGAATGGTAAAGAAAACACTGAGTACCAAACTGTTATCACTTAGCAATTTCAAACATTTCATTCCTGTCATTGTTCGCCTTTCCATACAGTTGACTGAGTTTCTAGTGAGCGTTATTAAATTTAGAGTGGTTCCCTAATGAAAAACACATAAAAAATTGAGTATTTTCCCTGTGTTGTAAATGTGAGATTGTCCATTAATCCACAACATAAAAGCAAAATATACAAGGTATTGATTTTTCTTTCTTACAGACTGAGCTTGAAGCCACTCTCTCTTTGTTCGTATTACGTATTATGTTGATTTTGGCTGCCCCCTGTGGTCATATGGTACGTCTGATCTTTGCGCTTCAGCAACAACAACAAAAAACGATGCTGTCTTTTAAACGCATCACTCTCTGAGAGTATCATCCATGGAAAATGTAAACAAAGTGATGCTATATAGCAAAGTTTCAGGAAATGGTAAATGGACTTGAGCTTGTGTAGCGCTTTTCTAGTCTTTTGACTATTGAAAGTGCTTTTACACCTCATGTCTCACCTACACATTCACACACTGATGAGGTTGCTATGTGAAACCATCAGAAGTAACTAATCCATTCATTAGAATTCAAATGCCCCCGACGAAGCAGTTGGAGCAATTCAGGGTTAAGTGTCTTGCCCAAGGACACATCGGACATGTTGTTGCCGGAGCTGGGGATCAAACCCTCGACCTTCCGGTTGAGAGCCTCCCCTTCCATTCTCACATTTCAAACCTACACTCCCTCCTCTTTTCTCTATTTCTTTCTTTCCTCCTTTCCTTAAGTTCTCTCAGCTGGGTTCATCTTGACCAGCGGATCACCTAAGAAGTTTCTCTGAACTGATGACACCAGAATGTTCGACATCATCTAATTCAGAATGCTATTCCAAATATATATATTTTTTTATTTTGGGGGCTTTTTATGCCTTTACTGTAGAGATAGGACAGTGGATAGAGTAGGTAACAAGGGAGAGAGAGGGGGGGAATGTCATACGGGAAAGGAGCCACAGGACTCAACCTGGGCCGCCAGCTTAGAGGACGACAGCCTCCGCACATTGTTTTATTCATCTTTTATTGAGTCCATTTTGACTTTTGTGATGATCTGCTGGTTTGGTAACCTCAGCATCGTTAACAAAAACAGGCTGGGAAATATTGTTAAACTTTGCCGAAAGATAGTTGGAGTTGACTTGAATGATCTTGGCCATGTTTTTCAAGTAAGAGCCGCTTGAAAGGCAAAGGCCATCTTGGAAGACCCTCAGCACCCCCTGCATGCAGTTTAGATTTCTGCCGACAGGGCGGAGGTTCACTTATGTAAAGAGGTAGAAATCAAATAGATACCTGAGGTCCTTTGTTCCATCAGCTGTTGGGTTTTTAAATAAGCTGTAGACACTTTTACTATGGACTGTTGGTCTTTTGTCCCTTATCTCACTCACGTCCATCATGGTGATATCCATGGTAGTTATGTTTTATAAGTATATATTTATGTCATGGTGCTGTTTTTTTATGGATGTATTGACTGTATGGAACTCTGTTGCAAACCAAATTTCCCCTCGGGGACAATACAGATTTTCCAAATCCAAATCCAAACCACCACTCTACCGGCACTCCCCTTCCAATATAATTGATAAATAATTATTATCAGCTGCATCCCGTTAAAGGTGTAGTCCTTGATGTTTCTTTATTATAAACCCACCAGGTGGAAGGGGTAACAAGCATTAAATATAACAATAGAGCTTTAATCAATCTTTTTCCTGTATGTCTTTTTTTTTGTTGGTAATAAAAAGGCATCACTAATGATTTCAGTCTTTTTCTTAAACAGCTATAAAACTCCTCAAAGGAGCTTTAATTTATTGAATTTATTCCACAATGCATCATACAATGTAGAGTACAATTCACGGTGTACTCCTCATCGTCCTCCTCTGTCGAAGTTGCCACTGTGTCCCAAGCTGGGTCAGCCTTGGCAGCTGCTTCCTCCAACCGCTCTCGCCGCTGGGACCGCAGTCCTGTGCGCTGCTTTTGGGGCCGGATTAGCTTCTTGCGACTAGCCATCCCACTTCTGACACCATGTGACGGGGTCCTCTGGCAATCCACCCGAAACTTAAAAACAGGCGTAGTTGCAGACTGTAAGTGAAGTGGTTTTATTTTTGCCGGCCTCCCAAAGTGCAGTGATAGATATTTACAAAAATGCAAAAATGCAAAAATAGGGGGAAAAAAAAGGATGTTTAGACTAGTTACACTATTTACAAAACAAAAGTCGTCCAAAAACAAAATCCAAACAAACAGCAAACAAACTACTTCCAAAAAAATAAACTCTCTGCTGTAACATGTTACCTTCCCTGTAACCATCCTAGACTGCTTGAAAGCAGCAAGCAGCTCTCTTTTAAACACAAGAAGCCCCTCCCACTGGGCGTTATGAATTGCCTAACATTTTTAAAGAAACACATTATTTCATGAATGAGCAATTTACACTCTATTAAATTAACATGGTTCACTCACCCCTAAATGACCCATTCTCATCCCTATTTTAGTACCACCACTGTACTGTATTGGTGGCAAAACTTTCAACACAAACATTTAATTAATCAATCAATCATGTGATCACCTATGCGCGCTCCATCCGCCTATTTAGTATGCGGAAATGGGCCGCCTCTGTTTGTAACCAACGGGACACCGCGGAGCGCATATGCAACGCACCAACGGTAATACCACTCTGAATCTGTATATATATGTGTGATACAAAAATAGCACTTCCAAGTGTGCACCCTTAATCGCGCTATGAAACTGAGAGGGAAAGGAGGATGATGGTGTGATTTACTGTATGATTATAGGCGCACTGGCAGAGGGAAAAGTTTGGCGGATGTGTGTGTGTCAGCGTGTGTCAGCGTGTGTGTTGGCGTGTGCGCTGACTGCAGTCAGTGACGGAGCCGCTCCGTCACACAAACATAAAAAGCTTTCTATTGAATACATTTAAAAGTGACTCAAATGAATGAAACATGTCGTATTAACGACTGCTCCAGCTCCACTTCTGACTGTTGAATTGTGTTTACAGCGAGTAGTACCGAGTGAAGTACTGCACACTCAGCCGATGAGTGGGAGAAAACACACACTAGAGAGCGTCAAATGAGATTTGGTGGTGCGAGCGTGTGTCAGGTCTGGCTCCTCTGACGCTGTCCGTGGTGCTAAAATGTGAGCTGACATGAGTGTGCAGTTCACGGCTGCTGAGGACAAAAACATTCAAAGAAAACAGAAGGATGTGAAAGCAGAGCATCAGTGGGTGACCTTAAACTGTGTGGTATAATTCACCCAGTCCTTATTGTCTGCAGCGAGTAGCTTTTTTAAAAATAAATGTTCTTATCTCGCTTTGTAGGACGGGTGGGCGTCATAATCTGCAGCTCATTTTTCTCATTTCTACAATATCTTTTGACGTTGATTTATGGCTCTGTGGCCGGGTGCTTTCTGTAAGAACTCGAGTACATTTATTATTAGTATTATTTTTTTTTTTTACTTAAAGACCAAAATAAAGAGGAACGTGTCCTCAGCAAAGACCGACTATGTAATAAACAGAACATGTTGGTAAAGAATGTGTTCTGTGTTTGGCCTTGCAGTACAAGAAGCTTTCACAGAGGATACAAAGTTAGTCTGTATGAGCCATGCTAATCTTAAGAGTAGAAAATCACACTTTGGCAGTCGTTGTAGGACTGTGACATGCTGCTTTTTCTACAAAAATTGAACAGTATGCAGCTTGTCTTTTATAACTCCGGCCAGCAGGCTTCTGAATTCTGATGACTGATGATGTGTTTTATGTGGACTTTCTTATATTTTCTTGGTTTCCTGTTGTTACTTGATGTAGTATTTATGCACTTAATGTTCTTTCTCTTAGTCCACTGCACAGCTCCTACATTACACCTTTTGTACATTTTGTGTTTTTATTTTTTACATTTTTAAATTCTATTTTATATATTGTAATATCTTCTTATTCTGTATTATTTAAGTTGTTGCTAGTTCTGCTTTATTTCCTTGTTAATTGTTTAGCACCAATACACCAAGTCAAATTCCTTGTATGTGTAAATGTACTTGACAATAAACCCTGATTCTGATTTATTATGTTTTTAATGTGTGAGCCTATGTGCATGTGTTGTGTATCCATTTCATATTTCCACCTTGCTGCAACACAAATTTCCCCTCGGGGACAATAAAGCTAAAGTTGAAGTTGTAATGAGAGGTGTCGTCCCTCACTTGTTTCACACAAGAGCATCATTTCCTCTCCTTATGGGCCCTGGGGGTCTCATGTTTTTGCAGGAGTGGTTAAACTTCAACCAAGCAGGAAAGTGTCTCCCATCATTTTTACCCCTCAATAGATCAATTAGATGAACTGAGACATGGGTTTATTTGGTGGTACGTTGGTAACAATAAAAGTTTAGTGACTCATTTTGGACTAGCTAGCGATAGTTGTGGGTTTATACACCGAGAAATGTAATCTTACCAACCAGAGCTACCATGATATGAACCGATAGAAAGCACACAAACAGCAAATATGATTCATTGTTGCTTCTATATGTAAAAGGTGTTTTTTGGGCTATGTGTTACAAAAGATATTTTCCATGCATGTCCCTACAGGTGGTCAAAATGACACCCTAATTAAAAAGTGGGAGATACTGCCGAAAATGAAATGTTGTTATCTAGCATTGTCGCTAACCACCCACGCTGCATAGCAACCCAAAAAAGTGAGACAAACAAAAAAAACAGTAAAACAAAAAACCGAGTCAAATATATTTACAGAGTAAAAATAAAACAGAGTCAACTGTTGAAGTCCTGAGTTCTGTTCTTGGGTCACCTTTTTTCTCCAGGTTTAGGTAAGCTGCCAACTACTTATAGTAGTTCAACATGTGTTCAAGTGATTATCTGGTGGGGCGGATCTAGCGAGAATACATTTTTTTAACCATTGCAAAAGTTAACGCATGTGATGACCTAATGTCAAATATTGGTAGATAAGCAGTAAGATATATCTGAAAGTGTTTTTTAAAGGGATATTATTTTATCTAAGGGACATTTAATTGGCCTTAATGCATCATTGTTTTTACTCACATACACCTTTGAGATTTTTAGGCCGTTGGATTTTCAACCATGTGTCACATTGGCTAACATATCAGAGCTGCAGAGTAATAAAATCACTGGATAAATCTGAACTTTAAGTCCTTAAATATAAGAGTCAGTTTGAACCTCTTAGCTTCTCGTTCTGTATCATGTCAGATTGTGTAGAACAATATATTGTTCACCTGCATTAACACATGAGCAGACGTGTGGCACCAGAGGAGGAGGACTTACCTCTGGATAACCTCCTGCTTTCTTTTAATCTCTCCTTTTTCTCTCTCTGCCCTAACCATTCAGTGCTGTGGGAGTCTCTTTGAGCAGCGGGACCTGGCAGAGGTGCTGTGTGTGTGTGTGTGTGTGTGTGTGTGTGTGTGTGTGTGTGTGTGTCTCTTTGGGTGTATATGTGCAGAGGGAGGAGGGGGGGGTGGTTAATTTGCATTCAGTGCCACTGGCCCGCCTCAGCTTCAGAAGCCTTGAAGAGATGGGCCTTTGAGCTGTACTGAAAGAGATGGAGTCTACATGCGTGTGAGTTTGTGTGTATGTGTATGGGTTAATGTGTGTGGGGGGGGGGGAGCGCGAGAGGCGGATGGAAGGTGGGTAAAGAATGAGAAAAGGTATCTCATTACGCAGAATGAGCAGTGCATGTGTTTAAGGTGTGCAGGTTTCTAAGTGCCAACAAGTGTGTACATGTCATTTCTGTGTGGGACTTAGTATGTTCATGCAACAGCAAGTGTTTTACTGAATGTGTGTGTGTGAGTGTGTTCATGTGCTTGTGTTAGTTTGGGAATGTGTGCCCCTTCAGTAACTCAGCCTTGTGGCGTTGCAGAGTCATTATTAATCCCCAGACGGCTGGATTCTGTTGCTGCTGTGCGCCTCACAGGTTGTTTGGCTCTTTGATCTTCTTATATCTTCTTTTCTCAAGGTTAGTCGAATAACAAGTACACTTCTAGTCTCAAGACCCGATCTGTTTCCGATTTTTCATGGAGAGAGGGGACAAAGGTACATAATGATGTTGTTAATAAGGTCCTGTGTGTGTGCTGAAATCCCTTTCTAAGCTTGTTGATTTCCTTCTATTTTCAAAGTGCTTCTCCTATTAGAGTGAAATATTTTGTATTCAGCATAAAGAGAAAATATGACTCCTATTTAAGTCTAAAATGTGTGATATCACTCTCACTCCATTCGATTCTACAATTCAATAAATTCTTGCAAAACTGCACTACTACTGTTTCTGTACCCGGGCTTATCTCCATTTCCCAGCACAACAACACGGTAACAGGATAGCTGACCACGCTCGGCTGGAACGGCCGACTCAGCAGTTCAGAATGTGAACTGTATCAATAAACTAGAGGATTAATTATAAAAGGCAAATACACTGCGAGCCGAGGGAAATTTATGACTGTCCATTGCTGCTACACATTATATGACAAACCGGAATCCTGTTTAGCCTAATTGTTTAAGTGCAGTGTTAAAAGAGAGCCGAGGCAACGCTACAGCAACACACACATACAACCAAACCAATACATCAATGGAGGAATACCACTTAGAAACAAGGGGCTGTTTGTTGTAACACACAATACACAACTACAAAATGCCTTTTAGATATACTATTCAAAGGTACAACCCATTTGTTTTTTATCATGATTGAACAATAACAGAGATAATGGAGATATTAGCTGCTGTCTCATTTGTAAAATATTTTCTGCCTGATGCTGAGAAGTGAAAGACTCAATACAAATAAGGTCATATGAATACAAATCTGAAATTTCCTAAAGGGGAATTAGATTGTCAACAATTTGCATTTTCTTGTTGCTTTTGATTTTTAGAGCATTCTTTGGGTTGTTGGGTTGCATGGGTTGATTTTAACCGAAATATTGAGTCCCACACATATGTGGAGGCATTTGATTGGTTGTGCCTACCTTTTTTTTTTACCTTTCCTTCAATTGTGTACCTACCCTATTTAAATGATGTTTGTTAATCTGTTTCTTGATGACCCTGATGAAGGCCACGAGCCGAAACGCGTCGGTCTACATTGTTAATAAAGTTGTTCTTCTTACTACAAGTGTTGCTTTAAGCCTTTCACTCTTCATGCACCTTGTCAGTTGGTGAAGTTTGTGCCAGAAAAATCCTCTTTTTCTCCAGTGAGGAAAAACAAGAAAGCATTTTTAAAAGAATGTCAATCCCAACCGATTGCAGGAAGATACAACAGTTCTGTGTGTGAGTTGCTCATGAGTCAAACTTAAATCAAGTAATGCCACAAGCCTTTTGTTACATGTATGTATGTAATATAACTCAAACCAAGATTAATCATGAGTTCCTCTTCTGTGTCCACTACAAGCTGTAGTAGTGAGTTCAAACAGTAAAACCTACATGTTCCTGTGCATGACTCTGATTGGCTGCCCCGCTTGTGATGTGGGTCTTTTTTTTTTAAACTGAATGTTTAATTGAAAGTACAGGGTACCTCAGAATGAATCAAATCCCATTAGATGTACTTCATCAATCCCCGCGTTAAATCTGATGATATCCCAGATTGTGCAGGAGTGCCGCTATAGAAGCCAAGCCAAACGAACATGGATAGTCAAAGCCTGAGAGCTTATTATTTAAGTACTGTTGTAAAGTCAATTCATTTTCCTGAGGCTAAAGCAAGCATTTAAATGGACTGTCTACGGCTAAATCCTATTTCTGCCTTCATTGCTCATCCACAGCATGCGGTGCTGACTGGGGAAGCTGTGAGAACATTTCACACAAGGAGGTGGGGGATACGCTTAAGAGAAAAGGGAAGGGAGCGGGGAAGAGAGGCAAAATGGTGGGAATACATCGGGACAGAAGCAGGATGAAGAAAATGGGAATGAATGAACTGAGAGATGATATGGGCTGAATGAGAGGATGAAAGAGAAAAGGGGGGAGGACAGGAGAGTGGATCAAACCGATGTCCCATATGAATGCAACAAAAAACCCAGCAGGGATTATTAAGATCATGTGATGTGCACATGCATACACATATGTAGATACACCCACTGAATGCTAAAACCAACCAACGCGTGCATCCATACACACACACTCTTCCTTCTTCCTCTCTTTCCCTCCATCTCTCCGGCTTACAGGCTATAAATAGCTGGAACTGAGCCCTTGCTAATTCCTTCATTCAGAGTCTAGTGGAAAGGCAAAATGCATGCGGCCTTTGATGCGCGCCCTGACAGGAAGATACAGGAAGTGCTGGATGGTTGCCAAGACAACCCCTCTGCCCCACTCCCCCCCCCCCACCTTTCTTGTGTCTTCAATCTAAATTCTGCAGTCCTTGAGCATCCCTCCCTCCTTCCCTCCCTGGTTCTCATCCTCTTCTTTATTGCAGTGTCTCTCACTAAGTATACTGTTGCTTCTCAGCCTCCTTCTTCAGAGGATAAGTGAAGGCTTCAAATTGTGATCGATATCCTAATCTGGCAGCCTTCTCCGTCTCAGTCATGTAATCGCATCATAAAACCAATGCTTTTTTTTTTTTTGCTTCATCCACAATAAGTAAGGACACTGAGGGAAAGATGCAAATCATTTCTTACAGTCGTTGGTGATGTCCTCAGAAGTTATTTCAAGACAGATGTGTTCACCATGAGGAGACATTGCTGACACATCCAGATTGAATGGGAGTTACATCCACGATTATTGCAAGACTGTGTCGTAGTCTGTGTACTGATTGATACAACAGCTGTGGCTAAGAGATGAAGCTAAGACGAGAAAAAAAGCTAACTGTTGTGCAAAAGATGCTAGCAGAGTCAACAGACGGCAAATGAATGTTATCTAAGAGGGAGAGGCGTAACAGCACTATGTAAATGGACTTGAGCTTGTAGAGCGCTTTTCTAGTCTTCTTAATACTAAAAAAGTGATTTTACACCGCATGACACACCTACACATTCACACACTGCTGGTAGAGGTTGTTATGTAGTGAGACCATCAGAAGTAACTAATCCATTCATAAACATTCATACGTCACAGACAAAGCAGCAGAAGCAATTCAGGGTTAAGTGTATTTCCCAAGCACACTTCCCAAGACATGTGGCTGCAGGAGCTGGGGATCAAACCCCCAACCTTCTACCAACTCTATCAACTGAGTCACAGCATATGTGTGTTTTAGGACAGTGAAGTTGCACTTAGAGACCTTCGTTGGGTGCCAAAGCACATCAAACCAAATTTTATTATTTTATTTATTTTATTTTAGGTCTTTACTTGTAAGACCTTGAAGGCTTTATATGTGATTTTTTGATCCAGTAGATGTCGCCCTTGAGCTCCAGCATGAAACCAAAACAACTCACGCTGCATTGTTGTGTTAGCATGCTAATGCTAGCGATCTTTATTGTGCTCGTATCTTCACACTGCATGTAAATTTACCTGAAATGAGCGTGATCTAGAAACACAGTTAAACAGTGAGTACAGTATGTTATTCTTCTTTTCTCTAGTCCCTCAATTAAACAACTTTTATACACGAGGGGAGGAGTCAGCCGGCCGTCCCGACGATGTAAACAAACTGAAGATCGGACTCTGAAAACTCTGAAAGCATCACAGACAGTGGGACTCGGGTGTTACACCCATTGTAGACAGTCATGACTCACAGAGTTATTTTCAGAGGATATACTTGATTTATATTATATTTAAGTGTGAAACAATCACATATAAAGACTTTACCTTATTATCAAACTGGACTGCATTACAAAATAAAGTATTCCACAGGAAATCTGCTCTCAAGTCCACACACTCGTGAAAATGAAAAAAAAAAATCACACACACTCAACAATATGAGGAAGATCTACCCCTGACAGAGCTTTCATTCACCTGTTCTCACACCTGGTGTAGGCTCGCCCTAACAGTTATGATTTGTCTTGTAAGACACGTCGGCCTCAGTAATTCTGGGCATATTTCTAATAACCTTTCCTTCATTTCAACAGTCCATCCAAACCCACAGGCTACACCGGCTTAGCAGTCAGCAAGTTTGAAATCCTCTCCTCCTCGCAGCTCACGTCTCAGAGTGGATATTGTAGGAGAGATGTAACTGTCTAGATTGAAGCTTTGACCTTGCAAGGGAACAATCTGAATTTCTAAGACACAGTAAAAGTTTATATATTTAAGTTTAATTATTTTGTTTTCCATCGATCTACATAATCAAACAGGAAATGCACATAGTATAGTAAATAGTATTTCAGCCGCACTACAACAAAGGCAGATATCTTTGCTGTCTTAGTCTTGAAGATATGTTTGCCACTGATCAAAGAAGCTTCATCTGTTCCCAGAGGTATGTAGAATAATCTCATTATGATGGTGTAGTGACCGATTTAAACAAAATGTGGAAGCTATTTCTGACACGTGCTCAGCTGGAAGGAAAAAAGTCTATTGTTGTTCTAATTTGGATCTCTCAGTCCGTTTATTACACAATTCTAATTAATGTCAAAACAGGATGCAAAAGCAAAGTGACGTCCACAAACAAAATAATAAACAAATTGGTTAAATTAGATACGATCAGACAGACTGACCATTGAAAAACTGTTTGGTTTGATTCAATCACCTGTCAGTTACTGCTTGTATCTATGAAATCCTTAGAAAACAAATAACCGCACACATTAAAGCTCCTGTATCCACTGAATATGGTACATGGACGAGTGCTTCTGACTACTCAAAGTGCTTTTCCACCGCAGGTCACACCTACACATTCACACACTGATGGTAGAGG
Source organism: Labrus mixtus (assembly GCF_963584025.1). Classification (NCBI taxonomy): domain Eukaryota; kingdom Metazoa; phylum Chordata; class Actinopteri; order Labriformes; family Labridae; genus Labrus; species Labrus mixtus. The sequence goes on from NC_083634.1 coordinate 1,976,942, forward strand.
TTGTTATGTAAAGGGACCATCAAAAGAAAACAGGCAGTGGGAGCAACTTGGTTTAAGTGTCTTGCCAAAGGCCACATCGGACATGTAGCTGCAGAAGTTGGGGATCGAACCCCCAACCTTCAGGTTAAGAGACGACCAACTCTACCAACTGAGCAACAGCTGGCCCAATATCTGTGCAGTAGACATTTGAAAAGGAACCAAAAACATATTTCTCTGGAGAATACTCTACATGGGTATAAACAGCAGTATCAGCAAAGAGATAGAAATAAGATATCTGAGTGAAGAACAAAAGAGCTGAAAGGATTTGTAATTGAGCATGGTAAAAACCTGAGTGGACCTTGGTAGGCCATTCAACAGATGTAGAGGAATGCAAGATATGAAAATAGTTGAACAGATCCAATATGGAGAATATTCCTCCCGGACTCTTCAGAAATATCTGTTTTAATTTGAGACAAGGCTGCACACACAATAGACGGCACGGTAACAGCAGAAAATGGACTTATTACATAACACTGTTGGCCTTGCTATTGAACTATTACTGATGTTTGTTTTGCTTTAAAGACATATCACGGGGATTTTTAATATGTAATGATATATGATGCCATTCATGAGACTCCTTAATAATCAGAGTATTAAGTAATACCACTATCCATACTTTTCTATTATTTGATGATAAGACATGATGACAATACATTTTTCACAGTTCTGGTTTTGCTAAAAGAGTGACAGATTCTAAACAGAATGAAAAATGAAAAGCCTTCAATAACCAAAGCTAAAAAATAAACAGGTAGAAATCCCATCTGTAATATCTGTTTGATATTGATGGGAAAATTAACATCTCGTAAGCTTTTTTTAAATGGAAGATAGTCGAAATACTGAATTTTGGTTTAACTTGATGCAGACTACTGGTGTGCTTGGCCATGGAGGTTGTGTAGACGAGGGATTGGATATAAATGAACTGACTTTCCTTGAGATACAAAGTCATTTCATAGGACCCACGAGACTGCATAGCAGTATCGAGGAGCCCAGAGCTTAGATAGATTTTCCAGTTTTGAAAAATGTGTAACATGGTCCTTAAAAGAGAAGAGTTTTGATCCCATCCCTACAAATAACTACTAGGGAATATTAACAATATTGATTTCACTTCAAATTAATGAAGGAGGTCAACTTCAACTCCACCTTCAAAAGCCTTGATTGGTCTACTATTAAACTAGTCATTCAATTGCTGAGGTGAAACTAAGTCCAGTCCAATAAACGTTTTTAGAGATCTCAGTTCAACGCCGAAAGGGAAGATGGAATCAATAATCTTTGAAGCCCAGGAAACTTTTTTTTTTTTTTTTCAATTTTAGCCTTATCTGAGTTTTTTGTCATCTCACCATGACCCGTTGAACTGTGGCTGCTGTTGGCCTTTGGGTCTTAATAGTAGTAAATTAGATGAAAAGGAAAGTTCAAAGTGAGTGACTGGGAGGTGGTGAGGGTGAAGAGAGAATTAAATCAGCCAGGGTCAGAGTAAGACAGAGTCTAAAGACAAGGCAGGGCCAATTCTGTCTTCAGTTTGTGTCGGCTCCAAAGTGCCTCAGGATAGAGCAGATAGGAGCAGACCGAGGAGGAAGAGGGAGAAGGTGAAAAATGAGAAAAGGCACACAAGCAAAGATGGACTCTGTCAGATTGGGTTTGTAAGGGTTAGACCACAGGCTGGATGAGGGCTTCTGTTCTGACCTCCATCTTCTATAAAATGACAAATACCCTGACATGCCTGACTTCAAACCTGGCTCTGCTTCTCAGTCGTTCCTTGTCTTTTTTATTTTTGGAGGTCCTGCTTTTCCCCCCTCTTAGTTCTGACGAGCATGCTCACATCAAAGAAAACTTCTGTGTAAGTATGCAAAGGAAGAAAAAGGCAGACTTCTCTCCTGTCCCTTTGGATCTGCAGGCACTGATACCATATGTAACAGCATTTTTTCATTCAAAGGGGAAGTGAAATCAGCCTGCAGAAAGATGCTGATCTATTTTTCTCCAATTTCAGTTCTTAAGAGGAGTATCAACTGGGTTTGGCAGGAAAAAGAGATGACATGAAGAAGGAGATGGAGCAAAATAATTAAGGCTTTTTCTGGCATCAGAAGCAATATATATCATATTTCCACTGCAAGGCGCTGGCACCTCTCTCTTGATCCATTATTTATCTGTTTGTTTTTATCTCTTTTATTTATTAATTCATCTCGAGGCCCTATGGCGGTGCCGATGTCGCAGCACAGCCCCTCGTCCCGCCATGCGTATTATTGTGTTAGTATTGAACCCTTCTTGATGAATCTCCTCAGAAAATTGAAATATTGCAGAACGGGGAGATGTGGGAGTTTGAGTTTGATGCATGGAGATAGATGAAGTATCGGTCGGAATAATTTATAAACCACCCCCCCATCCCCCTCCCATCGCTCGCTCGCACCCTGCAGCTCAGCCAAAAGAAGCATGGCGCTGACAACGCTGAGGTTAGCGGTTCAAATCTCAGAGGATTATCTGGCAAAACCAATGCGTGCCCTTATCCTACAGGACTAATTGAACAGAACTGGAAGCTTAAAAGCACTTTGTAACAGCTTGTGAGGGTAAAATTCAGCCTACCGCCTATAACGATCTTTTGAATGTGGTGAATTCTGACTTAGTTTGTTCAAGACCAATGCTTAAATGCCTAATTTTGGGAATTCCTAATGTTAAAAAAAAATGTTCCACCCATCACAGGAAGGTTTTCAGTATTTCATTACAAACTGGAGTATGTATCCAGAAGCCATGAAGAAGCGTTATAGTCCCCAGTTAGTTATCTTTTAGGGTTGATATATGAAAGAAATATCATCTGACAGATCGTCTCTGGATTGGGGGAATTCACTTTTATACTAAGTATTGATTGGGTAAAATATTAACTGAAGGACATAAGCGTTGGTGGAAAGTGATTAAAGGGGAAAAGGGTCAGATTGATACAAAAACTACATTCAGGAAATTATGCAGCTCAGGTTTGCTTTTTGTGATTTTGGAAAATAACCATGGCAACACAGAAAATATAGTTCTCTCTAGTATAGTTGTTGGAAGGATGGGCTGTACTGTTTGTTATTAGGTTAGGAGGAAGCAGTAATATGCCTCAGAGGGCTGAAGCTGCTGTGTTTAATGACATGTTGAGAGATTGTCCAGTCAAGTATGGGTAGTTTTGAAAACAGGGACTGATATTATACTAGACTTACATACACTCCATTATGCACATGTAGACAGGAAGAAGCCCAGTGATGATACTAATGTAGCGCTTGTATGTATCAACTAGTCGGAGATACAGCGCCCTGGGTTCTTCTCTTAGAACTCACGTTAATCTTATTACTATTATTGCTCCTTTAAGTTTATATTTCCTGTAATTGAACCTACCTTACCTTGCTTCCTCGTACACGAAATGAATTAAATGACTCTAGTGTGATGACATGTTTTACCTTTAAACACTGTAAACGTTCGGTTTTTAAATATGCTTATTTATTAAACCGACCAAGAGGTGAATATGCATTTTAAAGTATTTATTGACAATCAACGTCTTTACTTTTTAGTAAATGAAAACAAACAAAACACACTCTCAGCACTCATTTAGAGTATCAGAAAAACTACCACGAGGTAAATGAAATGATAGGCAAGTACCCTTTAAACCTGACTAATGGCACTCTTGAGCCACCATACAAACACTCTTATGATACTTATCTAGTTGGTCATCAAAATACCATGAAACTATTTAAACTGACCAGAAGAAATAACCAGCTATTACTAGTTCACTTTAAGTGCTTAAATCCGTTAGAACAGATTAATACACTCTTAACACTTTAATGTGGGCCCACACAAAAATAACAAAAGCCGGCATTAAAATAAACTAAACCCCGTCGCGGGCCTGACTCGAGTTCGATGCACTGAACGTTGGCAGCACGTCGAACAGTCAGTTCAACGTTAATCCAGAAAGAGCGATAAAGAAGAAGACGGGTCCGAACCCGGTTCAGCCGCGCTGCTCCACTCTCCGTCAGTGGAGGAAGAAAAGTCCGCACCTCCTCTCTGTGACACTGAAGAGAAGTCCGCAGCTCATCTCAGCGGCCATGAAGCAATGTCACCAGCCGCTCTCAGCCGTGGCAATGAAGAACAGTCCAGGAACAAAGCAGGAGGGAAACAGCGGGTCTCCCTCTGAATCAGTCCGCTCCCGCGACGCACTGTCTGGTGCTAAGCGGCAGCTCCACTGTCCGTACATTCGCTAGCACAGACTTAGCATTCAGGCTAACCAGCAGTAGCCGAGGAGGTTACAGTTAACTTTCAAACAAACATTTACTAAATAAAGCTGGTAGCTGTTTAGCACCTTACTAACGTTCACTTTATCCAACACTTACTCAGTTATTTAGCTCATGGCAACTCAGACAGGAAACACGCCGCAGCGGTGTGAGGAGAGCTCACGTTCACCCCGTTTCTCTCGCTACTCTCTCCTGCTCTCGTCTTCTGTCCCGCCCCTCGACCAATCATAAATCAAGAAACGTGAGGTGTCTCTAAATTGACCCATTAGAGGAAGGTTACAAGAACACACATAAAACATACAAGATAGTCTGTCTTGCCTCGTGTTGGGGGACGTAACTATCCAACCGTGACTTTCTTAAAGTGACATAGCTTATATTAGAGTAACATTAGTGTTTCTACTAAACTATGACAACATTACTTTCTTAAAGTGACATAGCTTATATTAGAGTAACATTAGTGTTTCTACTAAACTATGACAACATTACTTTCTTGAAGTGACATAGCTTATATTAGAGTAACATTAGTGTTTCTACTAAACTATGACAACATTACTTTCTTGAAGTGACATAGCTTATATTAGAGTAACATTAGTGTTTCTACTAAACTATGACAATATTACTTTCTTAAAGTGGCATAGCTTCTTTTGTAGTAACTGTTGGGTTTCTACTACTATGTATATTTTAACTTTAGTTTACTTGATTTTAACTCTGGGATTTATCCCTGGGTTACACCAACAAAGAACGTGCCTGGTGCTGGTACCTTCAGTGTTGTAAAGCAGTAAAATGCAGCATTCAGGAGTTTGAAATTGAGTATGTATATATGCAGGAGGGAAAAGGTCATGGTTTAGAATATAAAGAGAAAATTCAGAGTGGCTGTGCAAGACACCACACAGCCAGTGAAGACGCTTCATTGCCAGTGAGGATGCCACTTGGCTCTCCGAGGTCTTGAACTGTTAATAAAGAGGCTACAGCAGGGGAAGATTCTACTAGGACAGGGAAGGTGATGATAAACCAGATTAAATGGTATGCGGTCTATGAATGCCTTTGCAGACTTTGAAAAGAATAATGCAAGAGTACCTCTCTGTGTGGAGTTTGCATGTTCTCCCCGTGCATGTGTGGGTTCTCTCCGGGTACTCCGGCTTCCTCCCACAGTCCAAACACATGCGTGTTAGGTTAACTGGTGACTACATTGTGTAAATGTGAGTGTGTCTGTTTGTCTGTCTCGTAATGTCAGCCCTGTGATTGACTGGCAACCATTCCAGGGTGTACCTAGCCTCTCGACCAATGGCAGCTGGGGTCGGCTCCAGCCCCCGCAACCCCAAACAGGAAATGAGGTTTAGATAATGGATGGATGGGGGAGGGGGGGGGGGGAACTAGCCACAGGTGAAGGTGCTATGTGGCTGGTGATGGCATGAAAAGTATCTGTCAGGGGTCTCTATTGGACCAGAGAAGACTTTACTTTGCAAAGGATGAAAGTGCAATGTGTCATCTGATTAAGCTGTTTCCTCTGAATAAAGCGATGGTTTCTCTACTACTTCTCTGCCTTCTTGAAAAGGTGGCAGAGAAATGAGAGCCTGTGTGTTGGTTAACAATTACAGCATATTGCTAGTCTGGGGGCTGCTGAGTCCTGCTACCCCGACTTATTTACCATGAAAGTCTTGTTTGCTCCGTGTTAATGGCTGTTGACTGCTTGGAGGAGCATGTGGTTTGTCTGTGCGCCTGAGGCAGCAGCAGCAGCAACAACGACTAGTCCTTCCCTCCCTTTCCCCTCGTCCATCGATCCACCGTGACTCTGCAAGGAGCCAGATGAAAACCTCTCGCTATGATTTATGGGATGTCATATCCAGGGGAACTGGTGGAGGCCCTCCCTCCAAGCGTTTGCTTGAGGGAGTAGCTTGCCCCAGGGCTGAACCTGTTCCCCCTGGGTCCTAGTGCCCAGGATTCGATACTACACCAGGGACAAGGAAACAAGCAAAGTTTATGGCCAACACTTTGCATTATAGTGAAATTCCAATATCCATTAATTTATTTTATAGAGTTACTTGTAAAAGAAAGCCAGGACCATCAATTATTTAATTAGGGTGCTGACCCAGACCCAAGTATTAAAATATTCTCAGAAGTTATAGACATGAGGGCCAAAGAGTGTGTTATGTATTTGCATGTAAAAGTATAAAAAAATGTGTCTTTCTTTTTCAAAGTATGTGAAGTGAGAACGATGTTGAAGATTAAGATTAATTAAAATAAGTGAAGAAACATTATTCCCAGCTCTAAAATATTCATACACTTAAAGTATTCAATCTAAAAGCACTAAAACCATCATTTGCATATTAAATTAAGCTTCTGTTAATTACAGAGTAACAAGCGTAATTTTACATTATTGCTGTACCATGATTGGCTTGGTTTCATTTCTTGTCGTGTTTTTTTTCTCTCTCTCACTCAGAGATACATTTATTCATGAATGCCATGGAACTAATGAAAAAATGACAACAAATGGCCAGCTTAGCAACTTAATAAGTGCTTGTGTAATAATTAAGGAGCCATGCGTAACCACCAAATGTTAGCGTGTTTGTTTATCTATGAGGGAACACACACACACACACACACACACACACACACACACACACACACACACACACACATCCATGTCAGTGTCCCACTTTCCTCCATTTTCACTCATGACAGCATTAAGAAGTAATTCGGAAGGCTTAATCCACTTAAAATTAGAGGAGGTTTTTAAGGATTCAGTCTTAAGGGTGCCCTAAAAAAAAAAAAAAAAGAGGATACAAGTCAAAGGCCTCAGGAGACTCTGGGAGATGTAGTAGCGTTCATGTTTCCAAGTGAGAAGAATAGAAATGGAATTAGCATCACGGCATGAGAAGATGGGAGAGGATGAGCGTGTGTTACTATGCGAGCATATTTAACAACGCTGTGTTGTGTTTTGTGATGATGACTTGAGCTGACAGTCCCCACGGACACAGAGTTGTGGCTGAGTTTTGATCCGCTGCCCGAAAGCTCTTTTTTTTCACTCTCTCCTCTCCTCTCCTTACCTCCTGTGTATTTTGTCTCTCTGTCTAGATTCCTCCTCCTCTCTACCCTCTTATCTGTTTTCCGCTTCTCTCTTCTCATCTACTCTCCTCATTTCTCCCATTTCCTTCTCGCCTTGCTTTTGGCTTTTTCTTTTTCCTCCCTCCCCGGCAGCTCATGTATAAAAAATAAAAAAAATCCCTGAAAATCAATGATGGAGGAGAAGCAGGGAAAAGGAGGAGCAGAGAGAAAGATAACCCTGGGGCTATTCCAGAAGTGCTGAGGCTAGCAATGTCATGAATGACTTGCCCACTGTAAATACACCAGCAATGATGATGAAAAGGGATGAAAAGTGGTTCCCACTACATGATGATAAAAGCTGATGAAGTCATATTTATCTTAATCATGCATATTTGGAAATGTTGGTGCTACATTATTAATTCACTCAACATTTGCTCACACCCTCGCGGTTCCGGTGAAGTATTATGCTGACGATGTTGTGTGTTATGCTTGGGTTTCAAGATGATGAATGAAGGTCAATATTGGGAGGTATTTCACACCTGTGTGACATTTCCAGAGACTGCACATTACACCAAGAGGACAGTGTGTAAGTGAGAAGGTGGAAAGTGTCTGTGGCATTATGGCACTGCATTCCCAACCAAGTCGTACATCTCAGGAAAAAAAAACACAGGGGGGGCGGGAAAGAAGCTGTGTGACAGAGTGAAATGACTCAAGACCTGATGTATAGTGTTCTATATGTGCCTGAGGAGCTATAAGTGGCAATGACGGGATGTTGAGGGCTGAGGCTGCAGTGTTGGAGTGCAGTAGAAGGCGGAAGGAAGGGTGTTGAGCTGTGAAAGGGCTAAAAAAAAAACAAGTCCAGTCAAGTGATGCAAGTGCTGAAAAGGAAACTCAGATGTGTTAGATTGAAGAAAATCACTGCCTCACCACTTTACTGACACAAATATGCACATGGAGACAGTAAGAGAAACATACATGGATAAAAACTAAAAAAGGCACATATGCATTGATAGAAATATTCCCAAAACAGAGTCTGTTGTGTCGCATTTGGACGTAGATGCTTTTTAAAAAAAGGACATTTTATCAGCAGTAACGACAGTGTGTTGGAAAAAAAACTCTTAAAAGTTGCTGTCTGCAGACCTCCAGTTCTTTAGCATAAACCCAGTAAAAAAAAACATTATATAAATATATATACATATATGAATTCATGGTTCTGACTTCCCTCTGTGAAGTATGCAGGCTTTGTGCAGCTTATATTTAAGATAAAAAAATGAAAAGTCAAACGGGATACACGTACTACAATACCCCAGGCAATGAGAGAGAGAGAGAGTGGGGGGGGGGGGTCTCTACTCTTCATATCAAGCCTTCTGACGAAAATGGTAATATTTCTCTTTTATTGCTCACAGAGCTAATAGTGCCGGGGCAGACAAAAACATCCGCAGTAAGATCTGAGTTTAGAGGAGAGGGTTCTCGACAGTAAAAAAAAAAAAAAAAAAAAAAAAGTAAGAAAAGTCAAATGTCACCGAATAATTTTCTGATAAAGCACCTGGAAACTGCTTCCCTTTTTTTTTTTTTATAACACCTTGAATGGAATGTGCTGTAAAACCAGGAAAGGGTAGTAAGGGAAAAATTATTCGACCCTCAACACAATATTTTGCAGATGTGTTCTTTTTAAAAAGGTGCCATTACACACAATATAATTCACCTTTTACACAATGATCACTATCTAAAAAAACAAACATGTGCAATAGACTGGTGTTTGCATGAACCTGGAAAAAGAATGAAAAGATTCATATTGGTTTTCCTCCCTTCCTATCGTTGACTGTTTGCTAAGCCCCTCCACTCAACTGTATTTGGCCAGTGATAGATTAGCACGCCGAGCCTTTCAAGCTTTGATGTTGATGTTTGTTGAAGCAGTGAACAGAGGAGAGTAGAACAGTAGAATGTATATGGTTGCTTCTTTTTTTCACTCTCTTTCAAAATAAAAAAAAGGTTAAGAGGCTTTTTGACATAAACTTCTGTCTCTTAGCAGATCCGGCATACAAGCCTTTAAAAACCAACGTTACTTCCAAGGCCAGCAGCAAAACTCCTTCACGGTTCAGCCTGACAGACATTCTGCAATAAGTCTTTGGTCATTATAGGCTCATATCAGCTATCATCTTTCTGTGTGTATGTTTTCCAATTTGTGCTGATAACAGCACATTCATATTTTTCCCCACAAAAACATACAGATATGCAGAAACAAATTTAAAAAATGTCTATTTTCATGAAAGAGAAAAAGTCCTTAAAACTGTGTGACTGTATCATAGTTGTTGTTGAAAATATTGGTTGCCATATCTGTGAATTGGATTTTTTCCCAAATGTATCAGACTCAGAAATTCCAGATCCACTGGGCCAGAGTGGGAGCGCAGCGCTGTGTGTTTGTGCATGCCTGACTGTGTGTGTATGTGGAGCTCCCGCAAACACAATGTGACTTCACAGACTGGGACAAGAATATTAATCCATCGCAATTTCAAAAACGGAATGACGGCTGAGCTTAGTGACAGCGCTTTTGCAGAAACACAGTCTGAAAAGCACTAAGGTTTCCTGCCGTCATGTTTCAATGGTGAGTTTGCGTTTAAGTAAAGGAGGCGGGGCTAAGCAAACAGTCAATTATCTCTTTTCTTTCTTTCATCTGTCACCCTCCACCAACCCTTAATGTAATAATGTTTACTCACCGTCCTCTGTGGGCACGTAGACATTGAGGTAGAGGCAGTCCTCACTCTGGTTCTGGATGTAACCCGCCGCAACGTCCAGGTTGTCGGTGAACCACACTGGAAGCATAATCTCTGGGAGCACGCCATGGACGTTCTGCGGGCACACCGGGGCAAACTGGGTGGCATTACGGATCTCCTGCCAGGATCCCGGGGCCTCGGGTGGCTGAAAGCGCCGGTCCCCAATGGGCGCTGTGGCGTAAGGGACACCGAGGTACTGCTCCACAGGGCCAAGGATCTCATTGTTTAAGTCCTTCTTAATGCCTCGGATCTTGCCATAGTTGGTGGTGACTATGGGGTTTTTGGAAGGGTCCATTTTCTGGCTGGAGGCCAGGCTGAAGAGCAAGATGAGGCTTAGTACACCCATTAGGCACCAGTCTGTCATGAGACTAAGGGGGCGTGTCCTGGGCAAAATACCCCGCCGACTTTGTTTACTTCGGGCGAGTGGTAGAGAGTTCATAACTGGATTCATGTTCAGCCAGCTGCTTCCAGCTTGGAGTATCGAAGTTGTGTCTTTTTAAAACGGACGGGATTTCATCCAATAGGGTACTAAAACATCAACAGAACCAGGTTCGATAAGACCAGGAGGTGCTGAGTGAAGGTGAGATGAAGGGTAAAGCAGTTGCTAGGAGAAGAGAGGGTCCTACGGGTGCTGGACGAGGAGGACGGACCACGGTGCCAGATCTCAGTGTTGACTCTCAGCAACAGCAATCCCAAAGAAACGCTTCCCAAGCCATGGTTCTGTTGCGTTCCATCCCTGTGGGTCCTCTATAATGCAGATCATTTGATTTGATCAGCCAATGAATACTGCAGAAAGGGAGGACAGTCAAAGAGAGAGGGGGGGGAACAAAAAAGAGAGAGGAGGAGAAAAGATAAGAGAGATTATAGTTTATCTGTAACAGAAATATATTCATTAAATACTGTCAGTGCTTTTTTTACCCCCTTCAAATGTTGCCAAGTGCAAAATATTGCCTGAAATGAAAGCAGTGGAAATGAAACAACAATAATAATCAGTATTGTAGAGATCAAGTTGCCTTGTTTGGGAAACATTTCAAGTGATAAGCTATGGATTTGGCTTCACGTGATGTGAACATGAGGGGCTGGAAAACCTGCAGCATGAGGAAGTTTGAAAAGAGGCAATCCTCGTGATCACGTTCTACTTCCCCTCGCTTTGTGCTACATAATCTCCCACCGGCGGAACATCTCATGTATACTCCATGTTGAGCGCACATCTCTACATGACTCTTCCTATCTATTATGGATGAAAAGCTTAGACTGGACTTGTTCGGCTTGTCCTGGTCTGACCTGAGTAAGGACATGAACCAGTGAACTGTGTTTATCACTGCTAGCCTATTCCCGCTAACACGCTAACTTCTCTGCACAAAGCTAATGTAGTGCATCTGATCTAATCATATCTTCCTTTTTTTTTTTTTACAACCGCACGGCTGATGCCTCAATATTCATGGTTATTAATATCCTCAAGGCTTCAGGGCAGCCTCTATAGATGAAGGTGCAGTAGATAACGTAGACAAAGAGAAGGAGAGATTAGGGCAAGCCTTTCACTGCCCAGTAAAGGTCAAAGGTCAGTAATGTGCGCCTGTAAGCAGCTTATAGCAGCCCGGAACACTTCCGCGCAACATGCAGAGCACAAAGAACCACACACACATGCGCACAGTAAACCCTAAATCGACCCACACATGAATCAGTTGCCCACCCACTGTACACTCATTCATGTAATCTACTGCGCAAATGTGCAAATCCTCCCGGAGCAGACCCAGTCAGAAAACGCATGAGGCATGCAGGGGATTAAACCGTCATAGCATTGTTGGACGGTGTTATGTAATGTTAGAGCACACACCTCCTAGAAGTAATGACTGCAGAGGAAAATCAATTTTATGTTCCCTCTATTCCAGTCTTATCTGATTTTATTTTAAATTCACCATTTTCTTCTTCTTCCTCGTTCACGCTCTTATTTTGCTTTATCGCCATGCTGTAATTGTCCCATTAAAAGTCATCATTAACCATATTATTGTGTCGCCTGCACCCACTGAAGCGCCTCTGTGTTTTTGTTGTCCGTCCTTCCTTTTCTCCCACTTGCAATAAAGCCATTTGAATTTAAAAAGAAAAGTATGGGAGTGATGTATCCGGAGGCAAGACGGCGGATAATTAGAGTCTATAGGCTGATGAGCAGGCGAGCAGTCTGACTCACTCTGATGTAAGACAGACAAATAATGAAGCTCATTCAAGAAATGATAAAGTTTTTAATGTACAACAGGCTCTTTGAGCGGGGGATTCTTATTTATATTTCTCTTTTACAAAGCGCTAACTGCAACTGAGGTTATACAGCTTTTACAAATACATAAAGCAGAAATCAAGTATATCCTTGATATAGTCATGACTTTGTATGTACTGTGTTGTTGTTAGAGCCGTGTTTACATGGACGGGATTGGACGGGACAGCCGGCTCCTCCCCTTGTGTATAAAAGCTGTTTTAATCAAGGACTAGAGAGAAGAAGAAGAACATACTCATTTCATATTTTGATGCCATTTTTAGATCACAGCCATTCCGTACTTATTCATGTGCAATGTGAAGCTACAAGCTAACTAAAGTGTGCTAACATTAGCATGTTAACACAACAATGCAGGACACAGGCAATTACAGATCTAGCCAAGGACAATATTGTCCGCCGCTTGCGCTAAACTCCCGAGTGTGAACTCAAGTGGAGGAGGGTTGGAGATGTGTCACTGGAAGAGAGCAGAGGATTTCAGTATGGAGGAGGTGTTTGTTTTGGTTTCATGCTGATGTTCAAAGGTGACATCTACTTAATCAAAAAGTTGCACCTTTTTTTTTCTAGATTTTCTTGACTTTACTATCCTACTTGTTTTAAAACGATACAATACCCATTATTTAAATGATCGACAGTATCGAAAAAAACTACGGATCATATTTAACCCAAAGACAGAAAGAGAAAGCGACCGTGTCTATTCAAGTTCACAGGTTGGCAAATGCCGACTAAGAACCTAAAGGCAATGTTTCAGTACCGTAAAGTACCAAAAGTATTTGTGCAGTTTAGACTGTGCAGGAAATTGCTATGCTTGCAATTTTTAAAAATCAAAAAACCCAAGAAATTACCCAATATTGGGTGCCAAGACTTCTATTTTTGTTGCTGTGGTATTGATATATATATGTTTACTTGTATCCTGTCAAAGTTTAAAATTCTGGTATCGTGATCACTCTTTGTCTTCTTTTGCTACAGCGCGTTCACTCTAAATATATTGGAGTCTGCCTTTGTTCCTCTCACTGTGGACTTTGTTGTTCTGCCCACGCACCTGGGTGTACATCTGGGAGTGTACCATCTCACAGAGAAGTGGACAGCACGGTGTGTGCTCTAATTAAACCATGGAGAGTCTGGAGGACGGCCTGCTATTGCACTGCAGGCAGGGACTAGCCCTCCACACACACACACACACACACACACACACACACACACACACACACACACACACACACACACACACATTAACACTGACGCACACACACCGACACCGACCATTAAACTTTCATCCTCTCAAACACATAAAAGAGACTGGGAGATAGAGAGGCAGAGATAAAATAGAGCAAGGAAAGAAGCAGAGAGAGACAAATGCAGATGAAGAGGAAACAGGTCCCAGTGTTAATGAAATGCTTCTTTCTGGTCAGCAGAGATCCTTAAGGGTACTTGAGTTAAAGCAACAGGAGACACTGCATCATTAACCCTGGAGTCTCTCAAAAAGTGGAGATCTAACAGACCCAGGGATGGGGGCCAAATGCCCTCAACTTTCACCTCAAACCTTTGCAGGCGCAGAGGGGCGGCAGAGGCCTACAAAAATCAGCATCCCTGGTAAGAATCCGAGACCCTGGCAGGCAAGAGTTTGCCTGGAGGGACCTCCAGAATTTTGGGGGTGCATCTGAGTGTTTAATTGCTAATTGGCTCAATTAGAGCGCCTAATAGGTCCGGCTTTGCTGTGACCAGTGGGAGAGCTTAAGTGATTGATGAAGCAGAGAGGGAGAGATGAAGGGAGAGTGGGGGGGGACTGGTGGAAACAGAGCCATATGAAGCCTTTTTCACACAGACACTCAAAGCATAAACAGAATTAAGAGGAAAAACGGGGGGACAAAGAAACAGAGTCTGATACTATGATTACACGTTTTGCCTTAATATCAACGCATCCTGTAGATGAACAAATTCACTTTATCAAACAAAGACAGGAGAAGAACGTAAAAAGAGACTAGTGGCTATCTCGTTGCAGGATTTACGTCATCTACCCCTCCCCAAGTTTGTGGTGGATTTTCCTGCATATTTCACAAGGCTCCCCCTGAATTTCCAAGGGGGGCGGGGCAGGAAAAATTACAGGTTAAGATGGAGTGAAGAATGTGCACAACCCCAAAATTTCCACAAGTCTTCAGAGGTTTTTGTGCACAATAACAGTGCTCTACATCCACAGACGTAGCACATGCTATTGGACTTGCAGACACAGATTCAAAGGAGCATGCTCTCCTGATACACTGTATCTGCAGCGCTATCACACACATGCACACTCATCCATGATTCATTCCATCAGGAGGATGTTGTTTTTTTCCCCGCATTCCCAGGAGGCAGAGAGACAAAGAGGACCATGCAGGCCGTGTGGTGGCAAACCAACAGTATTAACCTCATCTTTATTACACCTTTCCTCCATTTTTTACCTTTTCTTACTTTGTCATCTAAATAAGCTACTGGCAGAACCTTAAAGGGATACTTCACCTGTTAAAACATGAGTCTGTATTGACATTGGGTCATATATGTAGTAGAAATGTGAAATACATTTTAAAGTTGGTGCCTTCTTGGCCGAGAAAAGGCAGAAAGTGTCTTTTTGGCTCATGTGGAAGAAAGACACCAAATCCCAGAATGCATAGCACCGCAGGCCACTCCCACTAATGTCCTCTATAATAGCTAACTGCAACAGCTTCCAGTGACGCAAAAAACATAGTTTTGCATCACTTGAAGCTCCTTTTCAGACTCAGAAATACAAAGATTTCCCATCTCAGGGGAAAATGAGGACGGGATGCACAACCATTCAAAAATACTACCAGGTTTCTAATGATACAAAGCTTAATGCAAATGAAGTATCCATTCAAGGGTGCGATGCAAGGCTTCCTGCAGGCTGTATAGCCAAAGGCCTGCATGAATCAATATTCAGAATAAGCCCCCAAAAAAGGCAAAATAATGTTCTCAATGACTGAATTTAAATTTGGTACAAACCAGTCCTTTAGATCATAATCCACAGTTAACCACAAGCTACAAGCACTGAGGTGTTAAGAGTCATGCTTCAGGACGCTGACACTGTCACTGCTCTCATAGACTGCTGTGCCCTTCATCAGGCATGGGTAAACCAGGACCTCAGGCTGCGGGCCAGATGCAGCCTGTCAAACACTTTAATCTGACCCACAAATCTGTAAGTGATACAATTTTGTTGCTTAATCTGTTGACCTGAAACGTCTCCTGCCTGTGAACAAATTCTGATAGACGGCACAGTAATGCTCTTATTATTAGGCCCACAGCAAGGCTATAACAATGTCACCATTGCTCAGTACAGTCGATATCCCTTCTACAGCTAAAAAAAAAGGGAACTGTGTAAAAGGGAAAGTTGACAGTGAATGCTGAGCATAAAACACAGAATGGACAGCTAAATACTTTTCACTAAGCTAGAGATGAACACAGGATGACTGATCTGTCAGGAGGCTTCAGAGGAGAACATCACGCAACCATTTTTGCAGCATCTACACCAAAAAGAGCGCTTTAAAAAGTAAAGGAAGAAAAGGCAGCTTAATGTCTCATCAGTTTGCAAGCTCAGGAAGACAACAGAGTTTTTACAAAGTGCTGCAGGATTCAGAGGCAGGTATGAATAACTGTCACATTCTTAGTCACAAGAGAGAAAAATCACAAGAAATAGCTTTGGAGCCCACTTTAACAGTTTCACTTCATCACACCGTTCAGCCACTTAGTGCGAGATGACTAACATTGACATAACTGTTTAGCTACAAAATGAATCCCCCTTTGAGCTACTGCTATGGGAATAGTTTGACATTTTGGGTTTCATTTGCTCAGTTTTTTAAGATATGAGAAGTGAGTGTTCAATCTTTACACACTTAGTGCTCGGCATAGAAATACTCCAGGATGTAACTACCTGAAAACTTGTTTTGTGCATTATGATGCAGATTAATCAAGCAAAAACAAAATGTTATTTAGGAAGTTTTGTGGATATTATTTATGTGAATTGTGTTTTGGACGGATTCAAACTAGCCACCCAACTTTTTTTATTTTCCTGCTTCCTAATTGGAGCTCTATAGCTCCAATATTTGCAACACACATTTGACCTTTTTCTTCGGTTGATTTGGTAAATTCAACACTAAATGGTTTCATTGTAACACATCCTACAGTTGCAAAAAAATATTATTAATCCAAGGCACAACTAACTTTCAAATGTAGAGGCCAGGATGGCAATCACACATCACACATTGGTGGCCATTTTTACTTTACTTGTATTTCCTGTAATTATGATATTTTGCAAACATGTCGCTCAATTTGTTTTAATGTCCTATTTATCGTTTTTCTAGTCTTCCTTCCCAACAACACTTTGGTATAGACTGCAGGAACTGGGATCAAACCAGTAACCTTCCAATTGAAAGAAGACTAAATCTACCACTGAGCCATAGCTCCTATTTGACATACATGATTATTAAAAAGCTTTGGATTAGATGATGTTGTGTAATTTTTGAGTAAATACACTTTTGAAAATCTCATTTTGTTCTTGTAAGCAGTTGAAATGTCCACCCTCAGTTCTTGGCATAAAGGAGACCAGTAATGTTTCCTTCACATTCTTATCCAAGAGAAAATGTATTTATCAAACCCAAACTAAAAATTGAATTTTCTGTATAAAGCTTGGTTTATTTTGTCATACATATTTTGTTGTTTTCTTTTATGTTAAAAAGTGGTTACTGCTGACTGCAACCCAACGCCAAGTACTGGCACTGCAATCAGTTGAAACTGTCTTCCTGTCTTTCTGATAGATGTTACTCCGACAGTCACTCTTTATTTTCCACTTGGTTTTTGTCCATTCATTCTTAAGGAACAAATCTTGCTCTTAACCTGCTCAAATGATCCTGATAGTTCACCAGCTAGCTACTATCTAATCTGTTTGGTGATGTGCTTTATCAGAGGTTTTTCAATTATTTGATTTCACTGATTTTGTAAAGAAAAAACAATGTTTTTCTACTTCTTTAGGTAACAGACCACTGCTGAATGTAACACTCCACTGATTACAATTGCCCGTGTAACAGAGGAACATGTTGCTTTTTGGAAATTAATTCAGGGTTGGACTTGTTTTCTTTAGTTTGGGAATACATGACTCCTCAGTGGGATTGTCTCACGACAAAGGTAACCAAGCCTATAATAGAGATATCACCTTTTGTAGAAAATACAAGACAGAAAAGGAGATTTTTTTCTTTAGTGTGGTATTG